>NW_025336087.1:25444907-25769131 GCF_004798865.1 Varanus komodoensis | reverse complement strand
GCCTGGCGCCGAAAAACAAATAACGACGGCACCAGGCGGACCTCTCTTCTTCCAACCACACAGACCTTTCTGTTTGCCCTCTTACTCCCCTCAGACTTCAAGGCTTGTTGCTGGCCTCTTTTGTTGCCTTTTCTCTCCTTTTATTCACAAGTATCCCTTATTTCTCTGGAGGCAGCTTCTGGAATTGACTGAGCCTAAAATATCAGATGCCTGCCCTTTCTTGGGCTCGGTGGCCACTTGGTATCTACTTCTGAGTCCTGAAAGGGACTTCATGAGATGATGGGCTGATGGCCCTCCCCCTGTACACCTGGTCCCCCCACCCCATCTTCCTGAAGGTGCCTAGGCACAGGCAGCCCCTCTGCAATGCTTGATATGGGGGTTCCAAGTCCTTCTCCAAAGTAGACATGACTCCATTTGGAGCAAGTACCTGGAGGGGCAGCAGACTGACCAAGCATGGTCTTCTCTACTATGGAGTGACCACACAGCATTACTTCCAAATATGCATCTACGCATACCTTTTCCCCATATGTCTACTACCATGTGCAAACCTGCGATGAATCTCTGCCATTCTACCCAATTTGTGACAGTGCTAAAGTAGCCACACTCTACGTAACATTTGTGAATGTTCTCGCTGCTGAGGACAGAGGCTCAGATATGGATTTGTTTCTCGAGGAAATCTGGAACTCACCCCATCCTCAAGACTCACCCCATCCTTGGAGTAGGAAATCATCAAAACTATTGCTTTACATACTATCTCGTTAAATTTGCAGGTATGTCCTTCATTCCACTTCAGCTCAGTGCAGAAAAGAATGGCAAGCTGCCATCTGGGAATGCCTTCACAATAGCAGCAAGAAAGGCTTTTTGCAATATGGAGTGAATTCTTCTTTCGTTTACTGAAATAAATAGAGAATTGAAAGCTTTAGTTAAAAATAGCATTCCAAGGGTTAGCAGATGCTACACCAGCTTCCCCACAGAGTTCTGCCAATGTCTTTCAGTACTGACCTATAACACCCCTGTTATTCTTGACTTGGACTACTTCTGTACAAAGACTGACATCTCTTATCTGCTATTTTGGTTCTGTGATGTGGACAGATATTCACTAAGGACTCGAATGGAGGCTACGAAACTCATTTCTACTTGCAAGTTCAGCCAGGTTTGTGCCCAGAACTTTGCTGTTTAAAAGGTTGCTGCATTAACAAGCAGGATCACCTTTTGGCTATAATGAGTTATGAAATGTGAAATAACCCTACAGCCTCTATTCTTATTCCAGAAATAGCAAGAAATAATTCTACATTAAATATTATTCACCAGAGAAATGTCACTGGCAAAAATAAAAGACTACTCTGAATAATGAGTGCAAAAAAATCTATTGTTAAAAACAGAGGGCAAAATTTCACCTTGGGGTAGATGCATATTGAATATAGAATTCCTGTGGAGATTTTAAGCAACCTCCCACTTCAAAGGCAATTCACATCCCAGGTATTTCTTGCCTTACTCAACCTTTTTAAAAGGTTATCTGTCATGTCAACACAATCACTAGAAAATAAATAAATATATATATAAATAAAACATTCAGAGTGAAGAAACCTGAAGATCGGGCTCTTCAATGTGCCTATCAGGAAAAGAAAGTCCCAGAAAACTTAATGGGTGTTCTCTCAGAGAATGCTGAGAATTGGGTGTCATTCTATGGGTTACCATGGAATCAAAAAGCATTTGATTTTACCCACTGGGCTCCTTGTAGTTGTTTTGTTGCCTCTCCCTCTCCATCCTTTCTTCTCATTCCCTTCAGGTGGTATCCCAGGGGACTCCTCTCTTTGAGAGCCAGGGTCCTTCCCCAATTTCATCTCACTGCAGCTGTCAAAGAGCCTCTCTCTGCCAACAGGGCCCATGACCTGAAGCACAGTGGGGACAAAGGGGAAGCTGATCAGGGACCCTTCCCTTGTGCCCCAAAGAGGAAGCCTTCTCAAGGGATGGGATTAGTTGGGTTGCCCTACTTAGCTGGTTCTCTTGACCCTGCCTGTGAAGTGTCCTGCTGGAGAAGAGGAAGAGGGAGCTGGACTAGACAGGGGTGCTCCCTTCTTGGTCACACCAAAGAGGAAGTTCCTTTGGCATGAATGGATGTGGTGAATCATCTGGGCAGTGTTGCCAAAAGCTGTGCAGCTGTTAGCAGAACTCTCTGGCTAGCTGCTTGGTCAGAGCAACCACAGCCACTCTTGCCAAGCAACTCTCTTGTCTGGGGGATTTCCCCACAATAGCTTGCTTTGTCTGAGCTCAGGTGACACATCGTAGCAATAAACCATTGAATAGGCTGTTGTTTCTAATTGTGGTTCTCAATCACAAAATTCATAAGGAAAAATCTCCATGACTGGATTCAGACAGCATAACAAACAATCATTGATGACAAGCAATGTTTGCTTGTCATGTCATGTGAACCCAGTCAATGAGACTTAATTCTGAGACTGATTCCAGAAAATTGAAATTAAATAGTTTAGAAGCTCAAGAGCTTGCAGAAGGGGGTTCTCCATCTCCTGCATTATGTCAGTGATCTGGCAGATGGTTGTGAGGGATAATGCTCCAGAGATATGTTCCTCAGGGGGAAAAACTTGATCTCTTCCCTTGTGTCATTGATGGGAAGGTTGTTGTGACAGTTTGCGCTTCAAATGTAATAAAGGAATAAGTGGGAAAATGAGGTAGTGGCATTTGTATTAAGAGGAAGAAATTAAAAATACATCACATTATAAGGTCATTTAGGACTAAGTTTCCTTCATATAAAGGATTAATTTTCCTCCCTTCCTTCCTTCCTTCCTTCCTCCCTTCCTTCCTTCCTTCCTTTAGGACTAAGTTTCCTTCAATATACTCAAAAGTAAATCATATTTATTTCAATGGAGCTTACTTCTAGGTAAGTGGAAATAGCTGTTCTTTTGTGAAGTGTGGAAAGCATTTACCACTGAAACAGTAGCAACTTTTAGTTTATAGACTAAACACTAGTTTAAAGATTACAATGGAAACTACTGTTTGGAGTTTGCTACCTTCAGGATGGGTTAGAAAAATATGTGATGAACACTTAAAGCTAATGCATCTCTGTATATAAAAGTAGGTGTTAGCCTAATCCAGTAGACAGGAGGTTTAATTTGAACTTCAACATGGGAAAAACTATTTCCTCAAGCTCAATATAAATAAAATGCACATTTAGAGATCTAAAACCATTTATTTTTGTATTCCGCCCAAGCCAGTTTGACTTGGGTGGAAATAATTTTGGGTGGAAATAATAAATGTTGCTAAATCTAAATTGTAATAGATTATCCAAAGTCATACTGAAAACATTAAGCATCTTGGGTTAGTTATTGCCAGACTAGATGGGTGGACCAAAGATAGACCACAAACTGCTGTCTGCTTTCCATTAGATGAACTTGCACCAACTGGTTGCTGTATTCTTACAAAGAATGTTGGACTTCAGTTTGAACCAGCAAGGCATTTGTACAAGAGCAGATATTTAGCAGCACCTAGCACAGTTAGGAATTATTTCTGACAGTGCCATAAACTCTCACTGTAAAAAAGAAAAAAGGAAGAAACTGGACCATATTATACTGAAGTCAGCACTCCTGTCAATCTTGTCTTAATATTCTAGCACTTGGGAGCACATGACCAGGCCAGATCTCTCTCCTGCACCATCATTTCCCTGGATCAAGTTATGAAGCCATTCACTCCTAGCACCTTAGGGTGGTGATGCATTCTCTTTTACAGAAGACAGTCTTCTATTTGAAGTGCTCCTAAGTAGAGATCCTCTATTCGCAAGGGGTCCTCTATTTCAAGGGCTGTTCAGTCTGATTTAAAGAATTTTTTAGGGAAGGACTGGACCTAAAGGGTGCTCATTAACAACATCTGAACAGTAGACTGAACAAAGCCCATGCATCACCTGATCAGTCTTCCACAATAAGGTGACATGAACAGTAGTTCTGTTTAAATTATGCCTTGTCCATTTACAGCTATGCATATAAATGTTCACATGCAAATTTTTCTTCTTTTGTTTTCTTTTTTAGTCATGCTTTTTTATCAATTCATAATAGCCATCCTAAAAGAATACACATTCTTCCAAGCAAGAAAAACACCTATGATCCACATATATTCTCAAGTATACAATCTCTAATCCTTTATACACATGCTGATTCAAGATACTCAGAAGTTTACTTCTAGATAGTTATGCAGAGATTTGCCCTCCTTGCTTGTGTGTGGTCATGATGCATGTTCAGACTTCCTTCTGAGTTAACATCCCATTTGAAGGATTCAGGGTCTGCTTCCATCTAAGTCTTGTCTTCCAGAGGCTTGTCCTGCCTACTTCTGAGCAGGCATTCTTAGCACCCAAAGTACTTCCAGCTTGAGCAAAGGTCAAGAGTTTCCTTCCTGTTCCATATTCAGAAGCCATCCAGCCCAGAAGATGGATAAATCTTACTTACCTCTAGCACACCTGTGTCAACTGGCACGTTTAGGGATCCTGGGACTAGTTGGTGAGGCACACACAGCTTCATCCTCCAAAGAGGGAGACAGCCAGGAGTTTAAGCTGGGATACACTTTGAAAGCATGGCTGAGTTGTCCGGTCCTGCTTACCTCTGAGCAGCTATGCTTCCTACTACAAATTGGTAACAAGGAATGGGTTCAGGGCCATATTTCTCTGTCCTATCCCCTTTTGCCTGTGGTCCTACCAGCCACTGAAATGCAGCACCATGGAGCTTCTCTTGAATGAAGCCATCCCTCATCTCCACCCCTTCCCCTCAGAGAAGATAGGAACAAAAATGAGAAAGAGTTGTGCCTACCCAAGGAATCATTCTCCAGTTGGAAAGATGATGATCATGTATGGGGAGGTGCCAAGTCTGGGGTAATACAGGTGCACTGAGTTTAGTTGAAAGGGATGCAAGTGTGATGGGTTACCAGGGCGAAGGGGTGGCACTAAAAACACCACTTGCAAAATATGCCACATGCGCTCATTCTTGGTGTAAGGCTATAATGTAATAAATAACTAGAAGAAACAGAAACGGAGTCAGAATGTTGTGAGATGTTCTTTACTAAACAAAAGATACATGTTTTTCCCAGAAGTATTATTGCCTAATCTTTTTTTAAATCAACCCATCCACACACAGACCATCCATGCTCATATCTAATCACTGTGGTACCTAGGAGGCTGCCCTACATCACTTCAGACAGGCAGTGGCTCTCTGGGGTCTTGGCAGAAGGTCTTTATATTGTTTGCCACCTGATTCCCTTGAGCTAGAGATGTCTGGCAGGGTATTGAACCAGAAGCCTTCTGCATGCAAGCATATGGTCTGCCACTGAGCAATGGTTATAGTCTGCTCAACCAGGTTGAGCAATGTAGCAATTTATATACATTCATGCTTGCTTTCGAGAAATCCCCTTTCCTGCAGAATTTCTCTCATGTTGCTTAAGATGGCTACATCTGGTGGCTAAAGCTCCGTTGCTGCCTATGCCAAGAGAAGCCTGGGCAAAGATACCATCTTTCGAATGGGGATATTCAAAATTGCTAGAATGGGAACTACGTGATACAACACCCTTCTCTGGCACCGATGAAGGAAGGTGGAATCAGGACTGGAAGCCCATTTAGCTCTTAGAATAACTGCACCATTTAACCTTGAAAACTTGCTTGCCTTTTTTTATGCCTTTGTTTGCTTTCAGGAATTTACCTCCAGTTTAACTTTAATCCTTTTATATCTCCTACTTCATCTTTGCAATCTGTAAAGCAGAAGCATCAATTGGTCTGCACACGCTCCTTTCTCAAAGCCTCTCATTTATAAACACAGATAAAATATTTGGACTGGAAACAAAGTTGAGTTTAAATTATAATTAGACCACCAACATTTTATCCATTTAGGTATAAAAACACACACATTCAAGGAGGACTTCTTGCATATTAAGTAGACATATCACACAGGGTATTCAAAAACACTTAGTTTCATTAGCCTCAAGGTAACAGTTGTTTGCATCAAAAAGTGACATTCATTTCCACTTGAGTTCTTTCGAACTGGAAGCATAAGCCCATCAACTTCTCTGAAAGGACCATCAAAAACAAGCGTGCTAGAGCCAGGCTGCTGAGCACCCTCAGTGGGCACCCTTGCTCAACAGGCTACTTTCTCGTGGCCACTGTCACCAGCGGCTTTTGTGCCTCATCTTCTTTTCTCGCTTTCTTAATAGGTGAACATCACGTGATCAGGCGGGTCCTGGCATCTTCTCCTCACCACCACTGTTGTCTGGACCACAGCAAAGGGCAAGTGAGCATGGAAGACTTGGGGCTCTTGTCAGGGCCCCCCTACCCGGTGTGGCCATTTGGTGGGTGCCCAACCATGCATACCCTTGATGCCAGCATGGTGACAGGAACTGGTCTCCATAACACTGGCCAACATAGAACCATTATTCTATCATGAGGCACAACAGAAGCAATGGACACCTCCCTTGCATATTTTTCACAGAATAAAGTAGCAGAACCTGCAACAAATTGTTCCTGTATGGAGTGCTCCTGGGTGGTCAGTGTTCCAGCCAGCCAGATATGTATGCCCATTTCCAAAGTACTCCATTTTCTTCTGCAGCTGTGCACAAAAGCAGCACCACATTAGCAGTTGACCCACATTACCACCTTCACAATGCTTTATAGCATCTTCCAGTGTGCTAGTGGTCATTCTTCAGGGATCAGCACCCTCCCCAGGACCTTCCAAACTACACAAACATAATTTCCCCTCCTGTTTCACAGCTATCCGTAGGTGGCACTGTGGTGTAATGGAATGGTGCAAATATACAAGTGAAGCAATCAGTTTCTTTCTGCTTGACAGTTAAATGCCAGATTTTCCTGTCTCTGAAATAACTCACCAAAAGTGCTTGTTAGACTCATGAGAGAAGCCAGAGGGTCATGACATGACTCAAAGAACCCATAAAGAGTGACAACTAGGGAATGATGCACATTTGATAAAAAGCATCATGTAGAAAACCCCTAAATTTCTGAGGGGTGAATGTGGATATCTGTATCTAATGCAGACACTGATAACACTGCTCCTTGGCTGGAAGCCCTGTCATGGTTGCAAAGGAGAAAAATGTTGTGCTGAGTTCTAGGGAAGAGCTGCAGCAAGCGCTGTGTCATAATCTTACCTCCAATTTCCCCCCAATTTTTTTTTTCTCCAAGAAAGGGACTTCTTTTTTTCTGCCTTATTCCCAGGGCATTTTGAAATTTTCAATTTATTTTGGCAATGTTCTGGGTTTTCCTAACCACTTGAGATGGCTGAAGGAGCTAGGCAGGTTCTTCCTTCCCATTTCTCACCCCTTCATTTATCTGCAGCATCCCAGGCTGCCTGCATGTTCTGATCTGCAAAAGCCCTTTGGGAGAAATGATCCCACAAGTTCTTCACCTTTATCTGACGTATGGCGACCTGTGGAGGCTACACATTGCTGGAGACTTGCTCACATACAAAAGACAGGACACTCGCTCATACTTCTTCTTTTGCCATCTATTGTTCCCAGCATTAGACTCTTCTCCAGGGAGTCCTTCCCTCTCATTAGGTGGCCAAAGTATTTGAGTTTCATCTTCAGGATCTGGCCTTCTAAAGAGCAGTCAGGGTTGATCTCCTCTAGGACTGACTGGTTTGATCTCCTTGTGGTCCAAGGGACTCACAGGAGTCTCCTCCAGCACCACAATTCAAAGGCCTCAATCCTTTGGCGCTCAGCCTTCCTTATGGTCCAGCTTTCACAGCCATACATTGCAACTGGGAAAACCATAGCCTTGACTATCCGCACTTTTGTTGGCAGGGTGATGTCTCTGTTTTTTAGTATGCTGCCTAGATTTGCCATAGCTTTCCTCCCCAGGAGCAAGTGTCTTTTAATTTCTTGGCTGCAGTCTTCATCTGCGGTGATCTTGGAACCCAGGAAAATAAAATCTGTCACTACCTCCATTTCTTCCCCATCTATTTGCCAGGAAGTGAGAGGACCGGATGCCATGATCTTACTTTTCTTGATGTTGAGTTTCAAGTCAACTTTTGCTCTCTCCTCCTTCACCCACATCAAGAGGCTCTTTAGTTCCTCTTCACTTTCTGCCATTAGAGTGGTATCATCTGCATATCTGAGGTTGTTGATATTTCTCCCAGCAATCTTAATTCCAACTGGTGATTCATCTAGCCCCACCTTTCTCATGATGTGCTCTTCATATAAGTTAAATAGACAGGGCGACAGTATACAGCCTTGCTGAACTCCTTTCTCAATTTTGAACCAATCAGTGGTTCTGTGTCCAGTTCTCACTGTCACTTCTTGACCCACATATAGGTTTCTCAAGAGACAAATAAGATGGTCTGGTACTCCCATCTCTTTAAGAACTTGCCACAATTTGTTGTGATCCACACAATCAAAGGCTTTAGCATAGTCAATGAAGCAGAAGTAGATGTTCTTCTGGAACTCCCTAGCTTTCTTCATGATGCAGCATATGTTGGCAATTTGATCTCTAGTTCCTCTGCCTCTTCGAAATCCTGCCTGTACTTCTGGTAGTTCTCGGTCTACATACTGCTGGAGCCTAGCTTGTAGGATTCTGAGCATAACTTTGCTAGCATGTGAAATGAGTGCAATGGTGTGGTAGTTTGAACATTCTTTGGCACTGCCCTTCTTTGGCATCGGAATGTAAACTGACCTTTTCCAGTCCTGTGGCCACTGTTGAGTTTTCCAAATCTGCTGGCATATTGAGTGTAGCACTTTTACTGCACCGTCTTTTAAGTTTTTGAATAGCTCAGCTGGAATACTGTTGTCTCCACTAGCTTTGTTGTTGCTCAGACTTCCAAAGGCCCATTTGACTTCAAATTCCAGGACGTCTGGCTTGAGGTCAGTGACCACCCCATCATGGTTATCAGGGATGTTAAGCTCTTTCTTGTATAGTTCTTCGGTGTAATCTTGCCACCTCTTCTTTATCTCTTCTGCCTCTGTTAGGTCCCTGCCATTTTGGTCCTTTATCATGCCCATCTTTGCATGAAATGTTCTCTTCATATCTCCAATTTTCTTGAAGAGATCTCTGGTCCTCTCTATTCTATTGTTTTCTTCTTTTTCTTTGCACTGTTCATTGAAGAAGGCATTCTGTCCATCAGATCTAATTCCTTAAATTTATTTGTCACCTCTACTCTGTATTCATCAGGGATATGATTTAGGTCATACCTGAGTGGCCTAGTGCTTTTCCCTACTTTCTTCAATTTAAGCCTAAATTTTGCAACCAGAAACTCATGATCTGAGCCACAGTCAGCTCCTGGTCTAGCTTTTACTGACTGTATAGAGCTTCTCCATCTTTGGCTGCAAAGAACATAGTCAATCTGATTTCTGTGTTGACCGCCTGGTGAAGTCCATGTGTAGAGTCGTCTCTTGGGTTGTTGGAAAAGAGTGTTTGCTATGACCATCGTATTCTCTTGACAAATTTCTACCAGCCTGTGCCCTGCTTCATTTCGTACTCCAAGGCCAAACTTGCCTGTTACTCTGGTTATCTTTTGGCTTCCTACTTTAGCATTCCAATCCCCCATGATGATAAGGACATCATTTTTTGGTGTGAATTCTAGAAGGTGTTGTAGGCCTTCATAGAACCAGTCAACTTCAGCCTCTTCAGCACCAGTGGTTGGGGCATAGACTTGGACTACTGTGATGTTGAATGGTTTGCCTTGGATTCGAATTGAGATCATTCTGTCATTTTGGAGATTGTATCCCAGTACTGCTTTTCCTACTCTTTTATTGGCTATGAAGGCTACTCCATTTCTTCTGAGGGATTCTTGCCTGCAGTAGTATACCTGATGGTCATCTGAATTAAATTCACCCATTCCTGACCATCTTAGTTCACTGATTCCTGAGATGTCGATGTGCAGTCTTGTCATCTCTTGTTTGACCACATCCAGCTTGCCTTGATTCATGGATCTTACATTCCAGGTTCCTATGGAGTATAGATCTTTGCAGCATCGGACTCTCCTTTCACCACCAGATACATCTGCAACTGAGTGTCCTTGCGGCTTTGACCCAGTCGCTTCATTCTTTCTGGTGCTACTAGTACTAGCCCTCTGCTCTTCCCCAGTAGCATATTGGACACCTTTCGACCTGAGGGGCTCATCTTCCAGCGTCATATCTCTTTGCCTTTTGGTACTGTTCATGGGGTTTTAATGGCAAAGATACTGGAGTGGGTTGCCATTTCCTTCTCCAGTGGATCACGTTTTGTCAGAGCTCTCTGCTATGACCTGTCCGTCTTGGGTGACCCTGCACGGCATAGCCCATAGCTTCATTGAGCTACGCAAGCCCCTTCGCCACGACAAGGCAGTGATCCATGAAGGAGTTGATACATCTTAGCCAGCTTAAAATTAAGAACCACAGTGTACAATTTGCAGAGCAGTCCTTGGATGTCCCACCTCCTTCCAAGGCCACAGACTTTTCTAAGGCCTTGGGAAGGAGACTCTAAATTCTAAACCAACCCTCCAACCCACTCTCATTGCCTCCCCACCACAGCAAAAGTGACCTTGGGGAGGTGAAAGGGTGGATGTTCAGTTGATAGCAAAGAGGAGAGGAAAGGTTAGAATCCACCAAAGATGGATGGAAGGGCAAAAGTTGTCTCTCCCACTCCTTCCACATGGCAGGGTGTTTGCTTACAAAGCAGAGGATGTTCAGGGCACTTTCTAGGGGCATGGGATTACATCCTTACTGCTTTAAAGCAACATTTGCGATGTATCCTTTCCTATCACATTTACCTGTAGAAAGGTAAGTGAAACACTGGAAAAGTAATGTTGTTGTGGCATTTCAGTCCAAACAGAAACTAGCTTAAGGGAAACACAGCTTTCCTGCACTGGGAAAAAGAAAAAAGAAATAAAATCAAAACACTAGTTCATTGTCTTCTTGTCTCGTAAAAATGATCAGAACTACTGTCTTCGTGAGCTTATAAAATGGTTTATATTGCCACTGAAAATATTAAGTTGCTTTAGTGCTTCTGTGTGGTATTCTTGTTGAAAACTACTTAAACTTTGCAATAATACATCATAGTATTTATTGTGCGGAGGTGATCTTACAAGACAGAGGTTACTTGGAGTTTTAAAAAATGTTAAGGTCCCAAAGAATAAACTCAGGTATATTTTTAAAGAGGGGTTTTGTTTTGTTTTGTCTTGTTTGTAGTAAGAGCAGGATTCAAATGTCACATGCTAAATTGCTCCCTTTATTTGCAGGTCATAATGGGTTCCTTATATACAACTGGACCTTACTTTCTCTTACTTTGAATCCTATGCCAGTCTAGACAGAAAAACATCTTACAGCTCCTTGACTCAGGTCAGGGCCAACTCAAGACACTTTGCTACCTGATGCAATGTCCCTCCCTCACCCCTATGCCATCCAAACCCACCACTCTACCACCATTACACATACGGAAGCCTGGAGCTGAACCTGGAGTTGCACCTGGAGTTAGATCTTCGTTCAACACTGGCCTTCTCTGCACTAACTAATTGTGATCCTTCACTCACAGAAGCCACCAGGTCTCTTGCACCATTTTGTGGTCATTTTCAAGGCATTTTTTTCAAGTGAGGATAATGAGGTATTCAGTTTTAAAGGTGCAACAAACTAGAATAGAGATTTATGTAATTCTGTAATTATGCTATTCCACGGCACCACCTTGTGGTTGTATAACATATAACAACATACAGTATATGAAGGCAGAAAATCAAAAACCCTGGAAAAAAAACCATGTGTAAATGACACTTTCTTTCTCCCACAAAGAAAATGGAAGAGGAAGCTTCCATGAAACCCACGTTAAATGTCTCATCTGGGAAGGCCAATTGGCAAAAGGACAGGGCTTGTGAAGTGGAGAGATTCAGGGTTAGGGGAAGGCAGGTTCATGGGCTGCCTAGTGCAGCCCCTTCACTCTGCCTAATTGTAGGGCTGGGCCTGGAAAGTTCCCTGGAGTATGACTTCTGCAAACAACTGCTTAATGTTGTGGTTGCTGAGAGATGAGAATGCTCAGGTGAATTAACAGCACTTCTAAATAAATGCACACAAGATCAAGATATTAAGTAGTTGAGACTCTTTGATTAGAAGGAAGACATGGTCTGAATGCTAGCTAGCCTCAAGGGAGCCTCATGAGCATACTGGGATGGAATAGCAAACAGCCACTGGAGAATCCTGAACTAAAGAAGTTGAAATCCTGATGCTGCAGTTGCTTTGTACCTCCCAATAGGAATCCTGGGCTGTGCTCTCTTCTATGTTCCAGACCGACTTCCTACGTGGAAGGTAAGAGCACTCACATGCCTATTTACACCTGGGCAGAGCAGAATTGTTCTTCACTGATCTAAAGATGTCCTCTTTTACTTATTCTGCTGCAGAAAATACATGGCTTATGTTCTGTGAACTCCTGCTGTGATGTGGTAGTCATTTGCTCAAAAACCCCTCTGCTATTTACAAATCTGGTCCTCCAGTGACCCATCAATTACATACAAAGATAGAGAATGTGAGTGAGGGATACAATATGGATTACATCATGAATAATGAGAGAACAGTGTTTTGAGAAAAGTTGGTGGCTTTTTCACCTTGTATCTCTCCCCCACCCCCTACTGAATTTAAACTGACTGGCAGCAGATTTGAGACAAATATTTAGCTGATGGCATTACCACATGATGTTGTGAAGATCACAGACACAAACAGCTTTAAAGGCCAGATAAATTCCAGATAAATTCATGGCGGGAAAGTCCACTGGTAGTTATTAGCTGTGATGGCTGTAAATTAATCTTCCACATTTAGAGTCACTGGATGCTTGGAGATAAACAAGAAATTGCTGTTTTGCCCCATTTGTGAGCTCTGCAAGGACATGTGGATGATGGACGTAAAGTGCTAAGTGCACCTCTGACCTGACCCAACGCCATACTGCTTATTGCTGCACATTTCTTCATGTAAAATGCAATGTCGCTTCAAGACCATGAGACAATTTTACAATAATACAGTATTCTGACTAAAGAGCATGCATTCATTATTGTGCTAGATTTCATTACAATCCAAGAAAATCCTTAACAGACTTTCATCCACAAGGTGGGAATAGCTGTTGGGTTCTGCTGCACCAGCAGAAGATGAAAATACAGCGCAGCAGTGAGTTTATACAGGCGTTAACCCTTCACCATTTCAACGGTAGTATTGTGCACTGCTCTATGCTTGTGAGCCCACTAACTCAAGGAGAACATCCTGGGTGAGTCATGTGTGCAATAATAGGAGGCAGGCCTCCATTTAGAACTTAAATTTGCTCCAGGGTCAATTGGTTCCCAATGACAACAGAACATTAGATAAGGACAAGAGAAGTAGAAGTAGAAGCACTCCATTGTCCTTGGCAATGAAACCTCCCAGTGTCTGCTTACCCACCCCCAAGAGCCAGATTCCAACTCAGCAGTCAGTCTTTGCATAGCATCAGATGTACATGAGCCCCAGAAAGGAAAGAGTTCACACATGTATCAAGGTGTGCAACATGAGGTTCCATCACATTGTCTCCAACCATAAATCTACAAAGTTCATATGGAAATTGTAGCAAAAGTTCACTCTGAATTACACCAAAGTCTCACCTTGCACAAAGCAGAAAGAAGCTAACAATGCATGGACAATACTTGGGTGCTGTTTCAGCCAATGAGAAGAATGTTGTCAACCACCAGACCACACCATATTCCACCCACTAGAGCAAGGTCCATTCTGCCTGTTGGGTTACTTCTACTGTGATGGAAACTGCACGCCCTTTTCCCTTCCTGAAGAGGACTCACTATTTGCTTCTGGGTGCCTCTGGGCTACCAGGAATTTTGATGTGCATCTGAGAGATGCTCTGATCTATCTGCAGGTACCAGCTGCTTGTTGACTCTTGACTACTACAGGCTCTTCTTGGAGGTGTGCCTGTACATTGTGTGCAGCATATGAGATGGATTCAATGTCCTGTTCTGGGCACCAAGATTTTACAAAATGCAGAAAAATTAGAAAGGGTCTAAAGAAGGGCAATAAAAATGATCCAGGTTTTGTAAACACTGCCCTATGAGGAGAGACTCACACAACTAGTTATGTTCAGCCTTGAGAAGAGAAGGCTGAGAGAGGACATTATATCCCATTATAAGTACCTCAAAGGGTGTCACAAAGAGGAAGGTCAAGATCTCTTGTTGCTGATGCCAGAGCGTAGGACACAGAATAATTAAGTAAGTTGTGACAACCCAGATTCAGGCTGGACATCAGGAAAAGCTTCTCACAGTCAGAGGAATATGATGTGGAACCAGTTGCCTAGAGAGGTGGGGGCTCTCCCACACTAGAGACATTCGAGGTGAAACTGGACGGCCATCTGAGTGGGATGGTGTAAACTGGTGTCCTGCAACAGCAGGGGGTTGGACCCGATGGCCTTCATGGCCCCTTCCAACTTTACTATACTATGATTCTAAAAAGTCATCATGAATCCTTTCCATTGTGACACGTTAATTGCTGGCTTGGGTAGTGCAGTGAAGATGTTACCACACAAGTCATCTGTTCTTTCTGCTACTGGTAGTATTTTGCTTTCCAGCTTGCTGCTGGGAGTGGCTCAGACTGCCTCTCCCTACTTAGCGTCTAGTGCCCATGCAGAGGAATCCTAGGATTAGCCTGTACATCCTCCACAAGAAAAACTACTCTAGCACAAAGCTCCTGAGAGGGTGCTGCGACAGCTTTCTCAGTCGGACCCCTGAAATATTGTTTCTCCCCTGGATTAATTTAGTTTCTGCGTACAAGTAGAAGTCTGACACACCAGAAAGTTCAGATCTCACTCTGAAATAGATCAAAAAGTCCCCAAGAGGGAGAAAGGGGGCATTCAGTTTATTAAAGTCAGAACAGAGAACAATGCCACTAGTTAAAGCAGCTGAAATATAGCCAGATAAATGTTCGTTTCCAAAGTGCATTTTTGTTCCCATGAATAGGTGGTGCACTGACAGCCCTGGAGTTCCACGCTATATATTTCTTTGCAGAATATGTGCGGAGGAGAGGAGCAGCTGCAGCACAATTTCCTTGTGGAGTCCTGGGTTCATGTAAGATGAATGATCTTCTTTCCAGGAGAGCTGATCCACCACTGTCTCACCTGCCAGGATGCCCATTCTTTGCTTTTGCCAAAAGCTGGGAAGGTTGATTGAGGAAAAGAGACAATATGTAGGAAGGGAAATGCTTTCTTCAGAATATACAGAATTGTCCAGTACTGGCATTCCATTTTTTGAAAACCTGGCTACATGTACTTACTGGAAATTGTACAGAAAAGCCAGTTCGAAGAACTTCTTCATGTCCTGTGGTGCCTCAGAACAGCCTTTGACAAGCTAGTGCCCCCCAGATGCATTGGACTGCAACTAAATTCCCAACCATGGGAGAACACCAAGAAAAGCTGCCTCAGGCAATTCAGAGTAAATGAGATAAGGAATTCTTTGGGCAAAGTAGCATTGCACCTTTCAGTCACATAAGATTCTTTTCACTGCATGATCAGGTGGTGTGCAAGAGGAGAAAAAACAGAGGATGCTATATTAAGTTTACATAAAAGATAAGTATATTTTTATTTACCCCTCTGTCCTGGAGGGTCTCTGAGTAATTTGAAAGTAAACTGTTCTAGTAAGCTGAAATTCACCTGCTTGCACGCTCTCTCTCTCTCTCTCTCTCTCTCTCTCTCTCTCTCTCTCTCTCTCTGTGTGTGTGTGTGTGTGTGTGAGAGAGAGAGAGAGAGAGAGAGAGAGAGAGAGATATGACAACATAGTTGTTTTTTAGATGTAGCTAGCTCATAGAACACAATTGTTTAGAAGCTATTTGCAGAAAGTCTTGGTGGTGAGGGAAATCTTTCCAAGGGTTACACTTGCACCTAGCTGCAAGCAGCAGGCAAGTGATACCTCTGCACAGGGAGGTTAATCACAGGGATCTTTCCCATATGCTCTGTACGCTTCCTCCAGACCAATGCTGGTCAGGTGGCAATTGTGCACATGGGTTAAATACTCAGGATTACATCATTTGTGGCTTTGTGTCATACAAGCTTGAGTCCCTGGCTACCCAGGGGTTCTGGTTCATGCCAAGCACAGGTAGCCATGGCAGAAACGAGGAAGTGCTCTGGCTGGATTAGTACAGTTTCCCACTAGCAAAACTTCTCCCAGCCCAACTGGTGGTGTGGCAGGCTGATGAGCAGGGTGCCAAGACAGGTTGGAAGTTTTCCCTCCATAGTCTGCTGCTGTTGCTTCTTACCAGGAGCCACACCTTTGGCTCAACCTCTCCCTCTGCACCAGTGACCACCGAGTTGCTCAATCCACCCACCCCTTGAGCATGGGTTCATTGCTCTGAATCAGCCAGCCAGCCAGCAGTTGCCAGGGCTGGGAAGGAATTTTACCTGGTGAGGTCGACTGGCCTGCCTCACACAGAGTTTCTCTCTCCCACAGCAATAAAAGTGGGTGGGAAGTGAATGGCCGGGAGGAATTAACACAAACTTTTAGAAGGTGAGGATGGATCTACACCAAAGGATGAGGTACTTGCTGTCTTCCTAACAAGAACAGGTCTGTTCCTGGGGCTGGGGCTGCAGTCCAGCTTGGGGGTGGTATTCGGGCATCACTCCAGGGGAGCTAACAGTACATACCATCTACTCATGGCCAAGCAAAACCACCCCTTATTAAAGGCCTACCAAGTGGGCTGGGCTGTCTATTGGAGAGCAGGTGCACTGCCTGATTAAGCAATCCTTCCATATACCATGTCATACTTTAACCGATAACCATTAAAGTTACAGCCTAGTTAAAACCCAGAACTGTCCCTGTGTATTGTCTGTTTGGCTTTCCTGGAATTTCCAGCTATGTGGATACCTGCTCTAGACACAAAACGGCTCTCAAGCTTCTGAGATTAAATATGAAAGTGTCCATTGTCAGAAGTTAAATAGCACCAGCTATAGCTTAATTAAGGGTGCTCTGAATTTCTGTGTTGTAGTTCCCTGGCCGGAATCGCTCCTTTTGTTGTTCTTAGAGGACACTGAGATACCAAGCAACCTTGTCCATTTTAGCTTTCTTAACTGGATCAACTAAGCCAAGCCAAAGTATTATGACTTTGCATGCTGTGTCTTCAGCAGTTACCACTTTTGCAAATATAAACAAACCTTTTATGAATAACCTTCATTACAAGAGCAGGTTCCTGCTTCAAAAGGTCTTCAAATTATTTCCAGGAGTTTGTGGAAAAATGTGCATACAGCTTCAGTTCCAGCTGAATCTACTATTTTAAGTAACTGTATAGATTGGATAAAGCAATGAATGCTGGAAATTGGGGAAAAATGTATCTTTCTGGATATATAGCAAGTACTATATTGCTGGTTCTATTTAAGTCATAATTTGTCACAACAGATATCTTTTTCTTTTCATTCCCAGGTTGCTAGTACCACCAGAAGAAGAAAAATTAGAAAACATAAAGTCACCAAGACATATTTGTTCAAAACCTCCTTTGTCTTTGATGGACACCTAAGGAGAAACAAGTTAAAGGCTTGGCAGAGCCAACCTATTTTATGTAATTATTTATTACATTTCTAAACCACTCATTAGCCGAAGCAGTTTACAAGAAAAAGCTTAAAACCATAAAATAGAATCGCATAACATGTAAAACCGTACGTTCAAAACAGAACGTCTAAAGTAGTAACCATGGTCATGTCAGCAGCAGTGCAAAGATCTATAACACTAAGTTGTTGGTTTTGTTTTGTTTTTAATGAAGGGCTAAAAAGCCTGGGGGGAAATGAAAGGTCACCTGCTGTTGAAAAGGCCACAGTGTAGACACCAGATGAGCCTTTCTAGGAAAATATTCCACATCTGTAATGGCACCATACTCTCCTTAGTAGAATCCACAGTTAGCTAAGGAAGGGCTCCTGAGGATGATCTTAGGATCTGGTCAGGTAAATATGGAAGCAGATGATTCTTCAGGTAATCAACACTTCAAATTTGGCCCAGTAATGGATTGGCTGCCAGTGCAAATCATAAGACACTGCTGTCACATGATTAAATTTCCAAGCATCTTTTATTGATAATACTTTAGGGGTACTATTCTACTCACTGGGAATAAATTACATTGAAGTAACTGGATATTACTCCTGAGTAAACATGTATGGGGACTTCAGGTGGCGCAGTGGTTTAAACTGCTGTGCTGCTGGGCTGGTTGATCAAAAGGTCGCCGGTTCAAATCTGCACAACAGAGTTCCCGTTGCTCCATCCCAGCTCCTGCCAACCTTGCAGTTTGAAAGCATGCAAATGCAAGTAGATAAAAAGGTACTACTTTGGTGGGCAGGTAACAGCATTCTGTGCACTTCAGTGTTTAGTCATGCCAGCCACATGACCATGGAGACTGTCTGCAGACAAACGCTGGCTCTCTTGGCTTGGAAACAGAGATGAGCACCGCCCCCTAGAGTCAGGCATGACTGGATGTAACGTCAAGGGGAAACCTTTACCTTTACCTCTTTAAACATGTACAGAATGTGCTGTAAATTGGTGTGAGGAAAGTTTATCAGTGAATCAGAGATGAGGCCATATAAGAAAATAACTCTAGGCTAGTTTTGAATTGGATAAGAAAGGGAGATGGAGAATTAGAGCACTTAGTAACAAATGCCATTTCAAAATACAAATTTCCTTAAGATACAAGGCTTTTATAGATAAAGCTATTCTTTAAAGCAGAGGTCAGTTCTAGATGATTTGGCTTGCATTTCCCATAATCCCCTACCATGGGCTATGGTACTTAGAGTTCATGAGTTCTATGGAGCTGATGCCTAGAGCTTGGGCCAAAACATTTGGAAGGCCACAAATTGTTCATCTCTGCTTTAAACAGAATCTTACCAAAACCAGTTTCCTTTTGCTGTAGTTCTAAAAACCAAAGAACACAGCCAGATATACTGGCTATGACATAGAAATCAGAGTCGGGCCCACAGAATTAATGATTCACCCATGAGGAACATAGTCTACCTTGGCAAGCCACTTGGTTTGTTGACATGCTGGGCAAGCAGCAGGAACAGTCGCTAACATACACAGCTGGAGCGATAGAAAGAAATCTACCTACCTCCAACATACGGCTCAAAATATGAAGTGTTTTAGAAATGTTTTCAAGACACTTATACTGCACCGGCATGGAGTAGAATGAGCGTATATGAAAGAGAGGTTAAAAGTGATGAGCCAAACCATTTGGCTTAGCTTTTTTTAAGCACAGTTGATGGACAGGAGACTACTCAACCTTTTAAAGGACTGGGGCGAACCACTGTGGAGAGATGAACATGGGGAGGGAGATTTTTGCAATTCCTCAAAGCTATTTGCAATAGCCTGAGATTATTTCCTTTTTATAAATATTTTAACAGTACCCCATTGCACCAAGAGGCAGGTTGGATGTGCTGATAAATTCGGCTACTGCATACATTGCCAGTGTGGACTCAAATGCCCCTGGAAAAGACAGTGAGCTATCAAATGGTCTTTTTCAAAGCACTCCACAACCACTATGCCGAGCACAGCCAGTCTGCTGCTTTTAACAGCAACTTGGCATGTTTAAGAAAAAGGCAAGAGAAACACCATTGTCACCTCACTGAAAAATAAGAACCTTGTTGTAAATAGGTCTCTCCTGCCCTCTTCTCTTCTCAGGCAGACTGAGATGAAATTTATATTAAATTTATATCAAATTAAGCTTATATTAAAGCTTAACAAGTTACAAAACATCGTAAATCAAAATTATGTTCTCTCTGAAATGAGAGAAAAGCATCTGCCCATGTGAAGAGCTGAATCTACACTGAAACATTCCTCCTTCCTTGCTTTCCAGACAAGATTTTGACTCCACCCTCCTGGTGGCCCCTACTGCTTGAGGGCTGGATGGTGGGGATGCCAGACTCCTCTTAACTGGCCTGCCCTGCCCTGCCCTGCCCTGCCCTGCCCTGCCATCTCCTTGAGTCTGTCCAACCTCCTTTCAAAGCCATCCAAATTGGTGGCCATTACTACTTTCTGGGGCAATGAATTCCATTGTTTACCTATGCACTGTGTAACAAGTCCTTCCTTTATCTGTGCAGAATCTCCCACCAATCGACTTCATGGGATGACCCTTCAACCCTAGCTTATACTTGAACTTGAGATTTTTTTCACCCCAATATATATTAGTTTACACCTACTTACACTGAACTGCATTTGACATTTTGATGCCCATTATCCCAGCATGAAGAAATCCTTTTGAAGCTCCTCATAATCCCTTTTGGAAAGAACTATCCTAAATAGCTTGGTGTCATTACCAAACTTGGCCACTTCACTAATTACTCTCAAGGCCAGATAATGTATGAATGGATTGAACAACATTGGTTCTAACATGGAACCCTGAGGTACCCTCTGTTTACAGACCTCCTTTGGAGGAAAAAAATATTACCACTCTCTGTTTTCTGTTGTTTAACCAGTTGGAGACCTTCCCTTTTATTCCATGACTGCTAAGTTTGCTCAGGAGCCTTTAGTGAGAGACTTATCCAAAAATCTTTGGACTACCAATGTCTACTGGATTGTCCCTATTCACATGTGTATTGATTGACACACTTAAAGAAGGCAAATAGGTTAATAAAACAGGACTTACCTTTGTGAAAGCCATGCTGATACACTTCCAGCAGGTTCTAACTGGGATTGGTTTCCTTTGGAGGAAAAATCATGGGTGATTTAAAGAGTTTATTTGGGGGGGCGGTTATAAATTATGGCAGAGTCAGATAACACGGCATCCCTACAAATATCCAGTACATCCAAAATGCTTTTCCAGACTTTTAACAATAGCTCTGCCTGACTTTTTCTCTCACTTTGTCTCAAAAACTTGGTTCAGCTTTGCACCACAGCCCACCAAGGACTGAAGCCATAGTCTGTTGCAGGGTTTTGCGAGGGTTGTCTAGTCAACAAATAACTTCTGCCACTGAGGCTCAAATGACACAACACCCCATGGCAACCCCCCACCATGACTTGAATATTCATAATAGCCACCCTGAGCCATCACAGTGGACAGCAGCAATCATGCAAACCAGCCCCATATGTCTCCGTGGCTTCCACTCTTAAATTGTCAGGGCTTGTTGCTACCATTGTCCACCATGCCTAGACGACATGGTTTATAACTGGAAGAAAAGTCTTCCAGCAAGGATGATGTCATCTAGACATAGATTATGCCTACCCCAACTGTTTCCCACTGCAGGGCAGCCCAGCTGTTTCCTGGCTTTTCTGAGCAATTAGCAAGCAATCCACCAAACAAAGGGAAGGTAGGACTAGCCTTCACTGAGCATCATTCATCCTTATACACCTCTTAGCTTTTTCCGAGCGTGTAATCAAAGCATTCATGCATCCACAACACATGTTGCTATTCCCTTACGCCTTCAGCCTGGTGCTGACAAAGGCTGGGGGCCATGCAAGACGCATGCTGAATTGATGCCGTTCCCATATCCATTCTTCAAACTCATTTAGCTCATTTGCAGCTTAGTGTAAAAAACATCAAATTATGTTGGCAGTATTAGCAGAATCAGTGAAATGGATTGAAGGTCAAAAAATATCCACATACCTCTCCTCATTAATCATCATGCAGTTTAACTATTTTCTCCATATGCATGGGAAATTAGCACACAAACAAATCTCATATTTCACTTACACCATGCGCAACAGTTACTTTTCATAAAATGAACTGGAAGGCAAAGTCTTGGATAAAGATATTGACATCTCTGTTAGGGTGTTAATTGGTGGACAATTTACTAGAGAATTTGACATCATCTTTATATATTCTAGAATGAAAACATTTTAATTAATTAATTGAATCACAGAACAGGAATTTGGTATTTTTCCCTGCCAAAAACCAAGACTATTCTCCACTCCCTCAACTCTTTTAGTCAGCCTATCCAAGCTCAATCTCAGTCTTTGAAATCCACACTGAAGAAGGAAACTGGAATAGCAAATTGTTCCTGATGCCTTAAGTAAGATTGCCATGCTATACACTCTGGACTGAGGATTCTTCATTTGGTTATACTAAATCACTCTTAGGTGATTGCCAACTGGAGACCTCTGGGCCAAGTCTGACCACGTAAAGAGTGTCACCTGTCCCATCAGTTGCCAATTCAGAGATAGAGACAGAAGAACACCTGTGATAAAAAGAATGAACTAGCAGAACTCTTCATGGGTTAGAGGTTGAGAGATGCTGGCAGACTCTAAATAACTCATACTGGCAGCTCAGAAAACCTAGTTGCTCAGGTGTTTTGTTTCACCAGAATTCTTTATTATTCTATCACTAAGACAGTGGAGTGAGGCAAAAAGAAAAGGATAGAGTATTGACATGGTAGAATGGACTGGCTCATTCTAGATAAAGATGGGATATTGCATTTTTGAATGTTTCCTGTCTTGAAAGAAAGAAAGTTAGAAAGAAAGTTAGAAAAACAGAAACTGCTTGCAAGAAGAAAACTAATTCAGCAGAGAGGTGGCTATCAGCATCCTTTTTCCTTACACTGCTTGCATTCTTGTTTCAGAGAGATCATTCTTTGGGAGAACTAGTGAAGATGGTGTTCCCTGCCTGCCCGCTTGGGTATGGTGGACATCCGTACAACTTGTCTGATGTGTGGAGAGATCATTCTTCCTTTGAAGATATCCTGTAATTGAAGACCTGACCAGTCCACATCCATCTAAAAGTAAAAAAACACAAGAAGGGAGAGCAGCAGGGGCTGCCCAGCAAATGTTGGGCTTTTCTGGGTGCTTCAATTGAATTTTGTT
Organism: Varanus komodoensis; assembly: GCF_004798865.1. Taxonomy (NCBI): domain Eukaryota; kingdom Metazoa; phylum Chordata; class Lepidosauria; order Squamata; family Varanidae; genus Varanus; species Varanus komodoensis. The sequence goes on along the minus strand of NW_025336087.1, from coordinate 25,746,401 downwards.
TGTAGTTGTTTATTATTTGTGTCTGTATTCTTGTAAACCACCTCAATTGGTTACAGAAAAGCTGTAAGCGGTAAAGAAACATTAGCACCCACACACAAGCTAGCAGCAATGCGGGACACAGTCTTTCCTAGCATGCATTATATTAATAACTAAAATAAAAATAAATGCAATAATAAATAAATATCATCTTTATTTCCAAATTTGCCCCCATGCATATGCATTACCTACACAAATTTTAGCCACATCTATGTTCTTTTCTTTTCACTGATCTTTTTGGGTGTTACATTTCCTCTCTTTTGGGCTGCTCCGCTCTGAAAAGACGAAGTCCATTGATTCTTTCAGCTCACAGCTCAGCCTCTTTCTGCTGCTTGTGCTCAGACAGCTGTTGCGCAGGGCTTCATCCCAAGCAAACAGCACACGCAACTATCAGCACTCCTAAAGATGTTCTGCGTGCCTCCAGCATATGACATACACGATCTTGAATAGTTTTAAAGTAATTAGCTAATTAATCTCAACAACATCCCTGTGTAACTGGTAAAGAATATTTAGAGACTAGCTCACCCACTAGTGAAATGGACGGGTTCTCTAAAGACCCTGCACAGCAGCTGCTTAACAATACTCAGCAGAACAGCACAGCATTTAAGGTCCAATTCCGCAAGGGGAATGAGCCTCATCAATTTTTTCAGCATCACTAAGAGCATAGGCTGGGATGCACTTATATTAATGAGATACATTAATGAGCTCAGGAGAAATTTGTACTGCTCGGAACAGACGGCAGAAACTGAAAAATAGATGACAAAAACAATGCAGATTCTTGTCAAGATCTTTTATAAGAAGATTATAATCGGGGAGAAAAATGGTAAAGTTTGAAATAAATGTAGGGCTATACCTGGTGCAGAATGGCAATGAAGCAGAAGTCAGGTGGCTTATTGGGGGAAGAGGTATTCCGCAGCTAACTTCCATCATGGAAAGGCCCTGTCTCTGGTAGGTATGCACCACACCTGGCAAGGGCACCCAAAGAACCAAGCTTCTAACTATCCCATTGAGCTGCTCATGTCATTGCAGAATTGATTTAATTCCTGTGATCCTGCCCAGGCTGGATCCAGATTTAATCACAGTTAAAGTAGACCCACCGAAATCAGTGCAACAAATTAGCGATGATGAGCTGAACTCCCACTGTCTTCAGTGAGCATCCTCTAACCACATCTAAGTCTAGATGCAACTTTTTGTGCACAACCTGGACACCCAGGCATACAAATGTACAAGCAAATCTAACTCTCCACTGGTACCCCAGCTGTGGTGGCTTGGAAACAAAATGTGCCTGCAAGCCCCCCAGAACACCAAAAAGTTCCAAATACAAAGTGGAGTAAAACTTCTTAACTCCCCCTCCAAGTCATTGGAAAAGCAAATGCAAAATGAAAGTCACATACCTGTTTAAACAATTTTGTGGGAGGAGAAGATTAAACTATCCTCCCAATTCTTCCCTGAATAGCATCTGAATACTGAAAAGATCCTAAGGTATTCCAGCAATTGGATATTCCAAGTAATGCATTTCTTCTCTGCTTATTTCACTGCATGCACAAAGAGACTGAACTGAATGTAGTTCCACTTACTATTATAAATAAAACATTTTAAAAATGTAAAAGTTTGACTTCGCAACCAACATAATGCAGTACTTTAACATAGCCATGCATGTAAATATGGTAGATTATTTAAAAGACTATCTAAAAGCAATGCTTTCATTAATAATTCAGATAAAGAAGCCCACCTCACTACATATACCCAAGGTCTGAACATGTCTTATTTCTTCAGCCTTCCCTTAAACTGCTACTGTTCAACCGCAAATATCTGCATCTTTGTAACATCTAACACTTAAGCTAAGGCAATTGAGCTGATTCCCAAGGAACCCACGGAAAACCCAGATGCTGAGCTTTATATGCAGAAGGTTGTATATGAGAATGTGGCAAAATATTCCATGTGGCTACCTATAACCCAAAAGTGGCCAGCATGCAGCCCTCCAGATGTTTTGGCCTACAACTCTCACCATCACCCCTCATCACCCAAGCTGGTTTGGCATGGTAGGAGATGTGGGCCAAGCCATCTGGAGAGCTACACATTGTCCACCCTTGCTAATCCATCCTCGTGTTCTCCCAAGTAATGGCGGCACCATTGATGCAACCAGAAATTTCTAGAATAGTTTCTGACACGTTTCTGGTAGCCATGTGCCCCAGTGCAGATTTCACCTCCATGAGGAAGGGATGGAAGTTTGACCCTTTGGGACTGCAGAGGAAGACAATCTGAATCTGGTCCTTTGTCGTTACTATTTGTAGTGAAAGGAACGTTTCCATTGTGATGAATGGGAGCTTTCATTCCAGGGAAAATAACAGAAAACTGTAGAAACAAAGGGCAAAAGCCTTCCTTCACTCCCTCAACAGGGTGCAAATTCCCTCCCCTTATTACTTTGCAGTTGTGTGAAAGATGTCACATTGGTTGGGCTCTCATCCTCATAGTGTGACAACCAGCTGACAAAAGGGCAAGGTACAATGGGAGGTTGTCCACGCCTTTCAGACACTTGGGTCTGTATTAATTCTGCCTTGGGCCACTTGCACACCAGCCTCTTTCTGCTTCCAATGTATGAACAACCTGCTATTTTCAGGTGCTAAGATTCTCTTCTTAGAATTCCCTTACTCAGCATCTGGCCAAAATAACTCATTGTGGTTGTGACAGGTGAAAGAGGAAGAGCAATTGTGATAAACAGAGATGACGCACGAAAAGAAGGTCATTAATAAAAGGTGCAGGAAAGAGTTTTTCAGAGGTTGTCCTGGTGTTTTATTTTCCTAAATTGCTTGGCTTAAACACCTGCACTCCATTTCAAGTTATTTGGTGTGATCTCCAGTGCTTCAACACAAATCATGACTTTAAAATAAAATATGGAAGGGAAATGGTGGGGGTCTTAAATACCTTATCCCTTTCTTTGCCCCACATTCGTGAGGAAAGAGAGGAAAAGCAACCGCTATTGCAGTAGAGTGGAATTTCCTTCAGTCATTTTTTGTTTAATGTTGAAAGTATACATTCTGCTTTGATCATCCTACACAGTCTGTCCCACTTTATTCCTTCCCCCCAAAGTTCTGCTTTGTACTCTTGATAAAACGATAGATATTATTCACTGCTTTTAATGAAACAGTTTTTAAAACTGTAGGTTGAACCCCTGGCACACATTCAAGTTATTTCAGACAGCCTGGAACTAATAGAAATGAATGAATTATTAGAGAACATCTGTGTAAATTATTCAGGATCAATCAAACCTGAATAGTTAGGGTTATGCCTTGCATACCATGGAGGGAAGCCCCTTTAACATCCTTAAGCTTAAGTGACAAGTCTGTTTGAGGCCCAGTTTTAAGTTAGCTTCTGGCACTCTGGGCATTTTCTAGATAGTCTTGGAAACTAGAAAGTGCCTTTCTTTTCTTGTCAAATGAACATTAGCAAGACCTGCTAAAATAAAAGCACCCTGAATTTGGCCAACTTTTGTTACTTGTTGAAACATACACAGTTAATCAAAAATCCACAAGGTAGGTAACCTTGAAGACCAGTAAGAAACACTGGAACAATAATAATCTGGATGAAAGTAAAAATTTAGCAGCTAATTATTGTTTATTATTTATTATTAAAAAGGCTAGGGATAATTAACAGCAACAAAAAGATACAGATCAGATCATGCCATCTCTAAAGAAAATGACACCTTTCCTAGCATGTACCATTCGGATATTTTAGACTACAACTCCCAGCATTCCTAACTGTTGGCCATGCTGGCTCACACTGATGAGCACTGCAGTTCAGAACACTCAGAGATGATCATATTGGGGAAAGTTGGTTTAATGGGGAAAAAAACACTGTCTTGGTGAACAGCTTAAAGAACAATAGGGAATAAAGATGGCTCACATATCTAATGAATGTGCCCCACAGCATTGTTGAACTACTGAGATCTTACCTACATAGCTCTCTACTATGCTTCAGACCTGGGGAGAGCAGAGAGTGTCAAGCAAGTCCTCTTGGGAAGATCTTAATGTGAAACCAGGCTCCCACCGTATAGAAGACACGAAGATTGTGAAAAGCACTTAAGGAAAAGCATTTATGAAAAGAAGAGTCCCTCAAGGTTTCTATCCTCTGTCTTCATCACTGAAGATGGCAGTGACCTATTTTCTGGTGTCACAGGAATACCAGAAGACTTCAGATGCTTCTACATAGTGGGTAGAATTCTGCCCTCAAACTTTCTGCCAACAAAATCCTCACAGTCCAATCCTGTGCATGTTTACTCAGGAGTAGTTCCTGCTACGTTCCACAGAACTGACCCTGGGTAAGTGTGTATAGGATTGCAATCCTTGTTTACTAATTTTATTAGCCATGTAAGTGTTTGGTAGAATATTATTAAAATAATATTTTAGGGGTTAGTCTCAATTTTCTGACCAAAACTGTTAGTCTGAAGTCAGCAAGGAAAGAGAATGGGATTGACTGGAAATGCAACATTGCCTAAAGTCAAACTCCTAGGCAGTTACTGTAATTTCTCCAGTTAAGACAGTCATTCATAAAAGTGCTATGTACTTGACATGATGGCTTTTAAGCAAAGCAAAGCAAAGCAAGGTGTTACTTAGGTTGAGTTGTCTTGTTTGGTCATTTGGAAAGGAGGAAATTTCTGTTGCATAGCTGCCTTCTCTCTTAAAGAAGAAAGAGTCATTCAGCAGATTCACCAGGGGCAAGCATGCGGCTCTGGACTGGAACAGAAAGAGAACTGAAAACACCAGATGGTTCACCTTCAGAATATTCAAGATAGATTGTGGTATCCATGCACGGGCCATCCCCAGGAGCTTCTTACATGGGTAAGAAGTAGACAAACCAAGACGTGGAATGAAAATGCTAGGACAGGGAATACAGTTGACTGAAAATGTGTCTTGCTTGGTTACTGTGTTAGGTGAAGAAAATATTCCTGCATAATGACCAATGGGTGATACTATCTCTGTCCAGAGAGTCTCCTATTTTAAATGACACAATCCCTGGTGGAGCAATGGCACACAACTGCTCTCTTCCTGGCAGCCACTTTTTCCCAGTGTGGCACATTCCTTTTTTCCTGAATAAACGAACCTTCCTTGGAACCTTCCAAGCTTCTGTAAATCACCAGAAACTTTCTCAATCTGAGCAATGCTGAAGGAGTGCAGCAATCCGTCTGAGGTGACTACAGCTACTATATACTAAGTGTGGAAAGTATAAATGGTATTAATATGTTTTTAAAAATATATATGTCAATACATTTGAAGACTTGCCTCCAGAGAAAGGCAGGGAGGCCTCTGATGGGAAAGCCGAGAGGGACGGAGGCAGTAGTGGAGGTCACAGGCAGCCCATGGATCATGGGTTGCCCACTCCTGTTATCTATGCTGATCCTCAGCCAGATCCTATGTGTGATGGATGGAAACTATGTTAATGACAATGACATTCAGGACCTCTTTTTCCAAAAGTTTAGAAAAGAAAAGTGTGCATTTCCGAGTTCATGTCAGAAATGATGACACTAGATACATACTGTAGCATCACTGGATTTAGTTTACAATTGCCCAGAATTTGGAAATAAATGTTTTCCTATTCCCCCACAAATAAATATCTGTTTAACATCTGAGTGCTGAGGTAATAATATTGAAGAGGTCAGCTTAATAACATCAGAAGGGACCAGCACAGAGCCTTTTGAAATCAAAACCTAGAACTATGCAGCTGGTTCCCTTGGAAGTATACCATTCCACTGTGATATGAAAACATCAAATGGCATCAGAGAGGCAAAGTTACCAAAAGGTACAGGGAAGCATTAAAAACTTCCTCGACTACTTGTCCAGAAAGAAAACTGATAGCCAACTACTGCTGATGCCAGTCCTGTACAAACTCTTAATTCAAGTGGCTGAATTTTCTCAGGGAAAATCTCATGGGAAATGTCTGCTGTATATTCATTTTTCTGTCCCACTTTTTCCACCTAAAGGAATCACAAAGCAATAACTGCAATACTATATTAATTTCAAAGATAAACACAATGAAAGATTATCTAAGAAGAATGGTATAATAAATTCAGGAATAAACTTTCAATTTCAACTCAGTTGATACACAACTCATAAACAGGAACTTAGTAAACAAAGCAGTAATAAAATACAACCCATATTTTAGCCATATGTATGGGCACCTTACAGCGGCAATCAACCTGGCGGCCATGTGGACAAACAAACAAGGCCATCCTAGAGACAGCAGAAGCCAAGAGAATGTGACATTGTTTATGAGAGTTGCTAGTTCTGAGGAAAATGCATACCTAACTAACTTCCTGCAGACCCTCCAAGCTAAATGCATTTGAGATGGTTCTCACAGGTCATTTTCAGGCACAGGAGTTATCTGAAATATTGTTAAGCATGTCACAAAGGAAAGGGCTCTCGAAATGTTGGGTAATTAAAGTTGCCATATTGGGAAGTCATTTGTTCTGCCTCACAAATACCTTGTGGCAAGAACACTTCTTAAACATGCATGGCTTATTGAAAAACTGGCAAATCTCACCAGGCAAGCAGATCAGGAGCTACACCAAGTAGCCTCACCCCTTGTTATGGCACATTGTAGCCGCACCACTAAGCACTCACCTACAGCGGTGGGGGGCCACCACGCACACCGCTGCACCCTGGACAGGCTGCATCACTTCATGCAACTGGATCTCTGCATGCCACAGAAGCCGGCATGGGTGTGATTGGATGCCCAAAGGTTTCTCCGCTGGGCCATGTGTCTGGCGCCATGATGGGACATCACTTTTGGGTGGCCCTGTTCTTGCTCACATGGTGGCAGACTTGAGTTTGTTCTCTACGGAAGGCTTCTGCTAACCAGCTTCAAACTTATCTCTGAGTGAGCATGGTGAGAATTGTTTTCTGAAAGAGAGGCTGAAATATAATTCTATATAAACTTCAAGTTGTGCCACACAGTCATGGTATCAGGATGAAATCCAGAGAAATGCTTTGCAAACCAGGTACTTCCCTGGAAATATTTGACATTTAGGGCTTACTCAGTCAAGCCTCTTTTGCTCTTTATACAAGAAATTAAGTGAGAGAATAGTTTTATTTGTTCAATACCTTGGTAATGTGCACACTCTAGTGGAACGCTGATGTATTTCTAGCTATTTAACCACTGTAGTGATTTGAGCTATATAGTAATGTTGGTATTTTATTACCTATACTTCAGGCATGGGGCTAGTTCAGTTTTAAGTAAAAACAATGTTGCATGATGCATTATTTTCATATTATGCATAATTATTGTTAATAAATAATGATTATGGTGTTGCTAACTGATCATTTTGGGGTGATTACATTAACAGCTGAATTAGCCAGTTGCAATAATAGTGACATGCAAGAGAGACTGGACTTTCGTGATATTTTTAAATTAGGATCAGCAATTCCACAGCAATACAATATATTTACTTATTTATAATAAAGTAGAACTTACTGATGTTCTTGAGATTATATGCCAGTCCACCCCCACAACTCTTGCACGCCCTTCTCAGGCCAAGAGGTTTCCACTGTTTCTGCTGCATTTGGCTGAAATCTATGTGTTAAATGAAGTTCTCTGAGAAGGCAGGAAGGAATGAATGGACTCTTCTGCGCATTTATTTATTTAACATATACATTATATTTTAGGCTACTAGAAAACTAGTAGTTATCTGGATGAATTACACAGTAAAACAAAACAAGAACTATTAATGAAAAATGTGCACAATAATAAGGAAAGCAATAATATCCACAGGGTAGGAGTCAGAGAGAGAGATGCAGCGAACCAGCACTCTACAGGCAAAATTAAACATAGAATCAGGAATCTAAGATACAATACCAGAAGAAAATGGATGTATTTGCCTGGTGCCAGATAACAATGTGTATGCAAGATAAACCTCCTTGGGGATGGCATTCCATATACTGGAATGGCAACTAAGAAGGCCCTGTATCTTACAGCCAGCATCCTAACTTCTACAAGCAGGAGTGGATGCATCTGCCCATTTCATTTCTTTTCAGTTTCTCTTTTTTCTCTTTTTTAGTTTGTTTCAAGCCTTAAGAATTGCTAATGTTTAATCATACCAAACTTCGAGGTTTATTTTTTAACATTCCTACAAAAGGATACTTTTCTGTGTACCTTTCCTAATATATGCTTTTTGTTATACATTTTAATTGGAGAATTGCATTGGGAAAAAATGGGAGAACTATACATTACAAAGCACATATAATGTTCAGCTTGCATATTGGCTCAAAAATGTGAACTCAGGTGAATTCACATTAAAATGCAAGCTGACTGCACCTGTCTTTCAACCCTGCATACCATCCTGGCAGGTACATATAGTCGTTCCCTTAGAAACAATTTGGGGTTGTGGGTTAGCAGGCATCCAGGGCACACACTGGCTTCAGCACTGGGTGAGGCAGCTCCTGCCCATGCCACCCACATCCCCCCTTATTGGCGATAAGAACCGCAATTCCCCTGCCCATTGCTGGCCCAAGCATCACACGGGGGAATCCTAGCTAATTGCTGCCACCACTATTTTCTTTATCAATGGATTGGAGGTAAGAGTGGAAACCAGTGAGGGCTCCAGGGAGGCTCTGCACTCCAGGTGAGGAACCTCTAAGGGCCAATGGGGTTCATCCCTGCTCTAGATGCTCTGGCCACTGAAGGCTTTAAAGATCAACATGTGGTTTTGCTGCTTCAGCTGAAAGCCAAACCATATGTCTGGTTTTCTTGTCAGTTTCACTCTCAAGGTCTAGTGCATATTTCAAAAACATTTATTTATTTGTTTATTTACTTATTTATTTAAAACATTTCGATGCCACCCCCACCGCAACAAAGCCTCGGGGTGGCTCACAACATAATTAAAACATATAAATAACAATTAATATAATTAAAGATTTAAAAGCCTGGTAACATCTCGGCTTACAAATTTAAAATCCTATAAATACATAATAAGTTAACAATTAAAATAAGTTTTAAATAAAAAGGTCTTAATCTGGTGCCAAAAAACAAATAGCGATGGCACCAGGTGGACCTCTCTGGGGAGCGCATTCCATAGGTGGGGCGCCACCGCAGAGAAGGCCCTCCTCCAGGTACTCACCCTCCTAATATCATTCACGGAGCGTTCCCGGAGAAGGGCATCTGTTGCTGATCGCAAGGGGTGGGAGGGCATATATGGACTTATATATGCCCTAAACATGCCCTAAAACATGTTTATTTGTATCACTTACAAGGGAGAACAGTGGGCATAATGCCCTACAGAAGCTTCAAAAGAGAATTTGTGCTACCTGCATTTTCTATTGTGTAATCTGAAGACAAAACTAGACTGATTTCCAAAAGAGGTAAAAGAATAAATGGAGACAAGAAGCATATCAGATGCAGCACATCAAATAAGGAATGCTAGTTCTAAACCAGGCTACATTATCTGCAGCTGACATTTTGGGTTGCGCCTCTTGCAATTACATCCCAAAGGATTAAGAGGGAAAAGGCATCTACATTCCGACTGAATCTAAAACTGTGACTATAAACCAAAAAGGGAGCTCCTTTAAAGTGCAGCTGTTCTACCTGGGATTCCTATTGGCTGCTCTACAATTTTATATTTGGCAACTGCAACTTGTTATTTATTATAATCACTGTTGAGTGTTTTAATTTTCAGTAACTGCAATAAATGTCAGCAGCAATCAGTGCTTCTTTGTAGTAGACAAGTATGTAATCTTGTCAGGATTTGGCTACTACCAAAAGGTCCCGGCCATATAGGAGGCTGGAGTGATTGAAATAAATTGTTATGCTGTGGGTAAGTTTCAAAGGAAGATGTCAGGCTTGTTCATACTTTTCTGTTTTCAGGGCCAGATTAAAATAAATTAGGATCTTGTGCTTGACTGTGTTCCAAGGATCCACAAGTTGGTTCTTGGCCAGCACTTAAGCTGTCTTTGATATAAAGCCAGATATCTACCCATGCCATTCTGAAAATACACATGTAGGAGTAGACGGAGAAGTTTTTCTGATAGTTTCTGCTCTATGATATGCATCTTCCCAAATTAGCTCCTTTTTGTGACAATCACTAGATTGCCAATATATTACCCATCTAGTTCATCCTTGTGTATTAAGTTTTCTGTTTGTAAACAGCAGCCAGGACTCAGCACCACGGTGGCAGGGTGGAGTGCATTTAATCTTTGGTCTCGGTACGGTTATTGTAAGCCATCCCGAGATGTTCTGTAGGGGATGGGATAGAAAAACTTTTAATAAATAAATAGATCGTTATTGTTCTGTCTCAGTCTTGACCACCTGCTCCCAAGACTTGGGCCCCTGTGACTGCCTCTCTCCCAAAGCCAACAGCAGCTTCCAGACACAGTGTGAGTGTGCAACCCTATGTCTCTACAAGATCATGGGTAGGAGAGGCAAGCTGCTCCTTCAGCCCAGCCAGGAGCAGGAGAAGGGAGAAGCCTTGTGCCCTGTGGCCTAGAATGGATGGACTGAGTGACCCAAGCTTCTGTTCTAGGAAGAGGATCTCCCCCTCAGCATCCATATGTGGAAGAAGAGGACTTGTATTGAGCCAAGGACTTTGAAAGCATCTCATGGGGATTTCTCACTTCATTTCTCTTGTAGAGATTCCATGCACACTTTCCATCTATGCTCAGAATGCCTTCTTATGTAACTGAGATTGTATTGTTGTTAAAGACACGACAGAAATGATTTTGCTTTATAGATTTCTGAGAAATATACATTTTGTCTATTTGATCTTTCCAAATTTTTTTCTGAAGCAATGTATGAGTTTAGAGCCCCATGGGGTAAAATATCTGAATGTGCCTGTGACCTGTATTAGAAAGGCTCTGTGTGTGTGTGTGTTGGGGGTTTACAACTGAAGTAAGGCATAGCTGTGTTTAAACAGAAGCAACTGCATACACAGATGCCCATCCTATCTCCCAATATCTAAGGCCAGGACAGACAGTTTAATCCTTCCATGAAAGGTTCAGATTATCTGTAAAACAATGAATATGTTTTAAAAAGTCAGACTTTATCAGGTTTAGCCTGTGGTAATCAAGCTTTTAAATTAAAGCACAGCAGTTTTCAGATCAATGTATTGAATGATTTCTACACATTTCAAGCAGGACTGCTTTCTCTGGATTTTGAGTATCAGAGTGCACCTCAGTTAAAGCATCTTTTCTACATAATTAAATCCATATTTGCTAACATTTCTTCCATGTTGAATTAGTTTCCAAAGGCAAAAATGTGAGTTACAGAAAAAATAATATGCAATGATCAGAGTTTGCTTGATATGTCTACAGCCATTTGCAGTGCTGAAAATCCATTTTGAAGCACAGTCTGCCTCTTCCCCTTCCCACAAATTGCTCTAAGGAGAGGCTGTAGGCCAGGGGCAGTCAACCTGCTACCTTTTAGACAGTTTGAACTGCAGCTCCCACAAACTGTCAGAATGGCCACCGGTCAAGGATTGTGAGTGTTGTAGTCTAAAACATCTGAAGATTGTGAGGTTGCCAACCTGTGCTCTAGAGACTAAAAGGAACTTCTAAATGTCTGTCCTGATTAGCCTATATTTAAATTGAATATTATTAAATTATTAAGTATTATTTAAATATTACTTAATAATATTATTAAGTAGTATTTAAATACTTAAAATTAAGTGTTATTATATATAATATTATTTATTATATTTAATTAAATTATAATTTATTGTATTTATTTATTTTAATAACAATTGTATTTATTTAATAAAGCAATTATTACATTATTAGATAAAATAGATACCCTATAACCAATAATTTGAATGAGCATGGGTAGTGGGAGAGCATTCTACATTGAGAGTCCATAACTAACTTTTGACAAACCTGCCCTCTTGCTGTCTCTTTGACTTATGGGATATGTATTGGTCTACATCCTAAGATATGGCTGGTCTTACTTTTCCAAAGACTGGACAGTTTTCTCCCCTATTAAGGGTATTGAAGTACCTGAGAAATTAGTTTGAGATAGTGTGAAGGTTCTTTTTGCTCTTGGGGAAATTCTACTTTTAATTCTCAAGCATGATATCATAGAATGATAGAATTGGAAGGGTCCAGGAGGGCCATCGGATCAAACCCTGCTCAGTCCAGGACTCCAAGTTAAAACGTCCCTCTCAGATGGCTGTCCAGTTACATCTTGAAGACTAGTATTCCATGAAATTTGGAAGTGATACTTCTATTAATGCAGCCTAATGTAGCATTTGCTCTTTTTACAACAGAAATTATGGCCTCAAGGATGCTGGAAATAACAGTAATGACTGGCTAATGACTGACACCTGGAGTAAATAGTTGAACCCCAAGGACTGAGAGGTGATGCATCACCCTGTGGGTCAGTTGACCAGCATTGGGGTAGGGGGATAAAGGCTAGTAAAGAAAGAGGGTCTTTTGGGAGGTTCCACTCTGCTGCCTGTTCTCTGGTCAAAGAATGCTATGAAGTCCTTTGCATCCTGATCCTGCAGAAGGAAGAACTTTGGTGCATAGCTAAGGATAGGATTAGCTTGGTTGTCTCCTAGTCTGAGTGGGCCAACAAGGCCCTGGGAGTTGGGGTTCCTTGGTTGGTTGTAAACAGTATTGCTGCTGCTGCCCCTTTCCCCTTCCCTTATTTTACCCTGCTTTTATCCCTTTAGCCTGTATTTTTAGCACCCTCCAACCCTATATTTATCCTTTTAAATAAACTTGTTTGTTCCCCAAGCTTGGCCTTTCATGTGCTGAATCCAGTAACCACTCCTGGATTGAGGAAGCAAGTGGTTGGGTGGGATTTTGCCCAGTAGGCTGGAGGAATGGGGAATCCTTGACAGCTTTCCTTTCCACATCCACATCACATTGTTGACTCATATTCAGCTGCTTGGTCCTTTCCTTGTTGATTCCACCTTGCTGGTTCTGTTCTAGCAAGCAGTGCTTTCTCTTGCCTTCCCTGAAGGTTAAGAACAGAGTCTCTCTGCAAGCTTGGTTGCTTGTGCCCAATAGCCCCTAGACCAGCTTCCTCTGCTCTGCTGAGCTAAGAATAAGGAGCAAGAATTTTGGGACAGCTGCTCTGGTCAAAGTTTAGAATTTCTGGGGATGAAGGTGGAGTGTGTTGAAGGCCAGACACCAAAGTATTTTTCTGCATTGATTTTTTTTTTTTTTTGGCATTTCATTTTTGCATTTCAAAATGTTAATCAGCCCAATATTGCAATGAAGTTGGTGTTATCCCCCAGTAATGTTTTGCAATGACAAATGTTAATCTAATTATCACTGTATGTACATTTTTGTATTTCAGTTCTGCCTACATCTCTCTCTTCCTCTCCTTCCCCACCCCTCTAACACACATGCAGAGAGAGAGATTGACCAATTTGAGGTTCACACTTTATGGAAAACCTTGTGCTGAAATAAATAAATTTGCTAGTTTTTAAATAAATATGTTAATCCAAAAGAACCTTTGTTGTTTTTGCTGCAACAAACTATCATGGCTACTCCTCTGGAAATGGTAAGCATTGTAATATTTCAAGATTGATATCATGTTGTATCATTGCAGTGAGAAAACCTCAGAAAAAAAGGAAAAAAATCAGGCTTTCTCCCCTATGCACACACGCACCTGACACTGCAGACTTAAAAAAAATCCACTCACACAGCAACATTGTAAATTCAAGGGGACACTAGGAAAAGAATTCCTATGATGTATTTTTTCTTTTAGAATGAATTAGATGCTTTTAAGCCAGTTTTGCTCACTTAAAATATATATCATGAAATGTTTTGTGCAAAAGAATGGGCCACATCAATATTTTCAGTAAAGTTCAGCTTGATATCTGAAGTGGGTATCCTATATGCTACTCGTCTTTAATGCTGTGACTGTATGAGACAGCAGGCGTTTGTTTAAATAACACACTTTACTTTGTTTCCACAAAATCTGTGGTTTCCATTTTCCAAATTTATTTTCTTCTTCACAGACAGCAATAACTATGATACAGAGAATGAAGCATTTGCAGCTCACTCTGTCACTCATATTGACTACATTCACAAATCTGTATAATGCAAATGCATTTATATTTTGAAACCCCATGCCTTACCTAGAAGTAAGCCCTGCTAAGCAGAGTGGGGATATCTATTTTTTTATTTATGTTTTATTTAAGACATTTGTATGCCCTCCTTTGTGAAATCTCTGAAATGTTACTGTTCTGAACCTTTGTTTAGGTTCAGCCTCGTGTGTGTGTGTGTGAATACTGCTAGAGTTATTAGAAATAATTTATATCTGTAAGACTTGTACACACACACACACACACACAAACAGTCCCAGCAGCTCTTCTCCTTCTGCTTCCAAGCAGATGGAGGCAATGGCTTTCTAACTAAAGGACTTTATCACATAATGCTGACCATCCAAGCTGGCTTTTAAGTACTGCAGAAATCTATAACATGAAAAACAACATGAAAAGTGAGACTACTCAGCTTTAGAGAATAGCTGATTAATGATGAGTTGATTCCAGACGGAATACTTCCTTTCTAAACTGAAAACACCCAAGTGTGCCTTCAAGGCAGCCTGCTTAAGGGTCAATTGCTTTGAGCATCTGACCATTCTCCATTGGTCTTCCCTCTTTACCTTGCGACTATCAATGCTTTGTCTACTGTTCTCCCATTCGAATGTCCACTAAGCTTTCCCACAGCATTTGAAACCGACCGATTCACATCTGCAGCCTGGCTTGTTTCTCTGGGTCCACAGGCCTGGCATGTCAGCTGTGCATTCCAACCCCTTCTCCTGTTCTGATTCAGAGCCTGTTCCCAGATCTCTTGAATGCCCTTTGGTAGGAAAAATAGATAGAAGAATCTGTTAAATAGATATATGCATTAATTTTCTTCAGAAATTGCCTTTTCTGTGCAATAAATAGCTGCTCTGGATCAGTCTAATGTGGGTCCAAAGGACTGATTTCTGTGGTTGTATGGGTCACAGAAATCCCCCACCCTCCACTTTGAATTGAAGATCTAGCTGGTTTTCCCCACTATGACCCCTTGAGTCTGGCTACCATTAGCTGTCCTGGTCCCCTCCATCATGGTGGGATCCTGTCAAAGTCAATCAAGTCTTATGGGCCATAATAGACCAGAAACATGGGAAGCTGATATATAAGCGCTGTTACCTGCCCTGCATTCTCTACTTGCTGACATTGCCTGCTAAAAACCTGCTGAAGTTTCTAAATGCCTTTCAACACCACCCCCACAGAACAATATATTTCAATAAATCAAACGCATTACAATGAAGGCACATGAGACCATGGCCAAGTCTGCTGCATGCAGAAATGAATACAGCTTGGCTCACCAGCCTGAACTAGGCAAAGGCATTCCTGGGCACAAAACTGCCACCTCAAAATCCAGGAACAAAGCCAGGCTGAGGAGCACTTCCAAACTGTAAACCGCATTTTTCAAGGAGCATTTGGCCCTCTCCAAAAAGGTGAACAATCTGAAAATGCAGCTACTATCATCATATGAGCTACCACTGAAATGAAATTTTAGTAATTCTACAGATGGTAGCTCCACTGAAAAATGTTTTGGAGTAAAAGACATCAAGGACTGCATCCAACCATGTAGTCTGCCAGCACCCGTCATATTGTGTGAGCTCCACTGACCTGTCCTGTTCCAGAAGTACTACTTAGAGCTCATTTCCAGTTGCCCTATCAAGCATTAGCTTCTCGTTGCACTAGCTGTTATACCTACCAGTGCAAGTGTTCCATTGGATACTGCCCAAAATAAGATTGTGCAATGCATACTTCACAGTTCTGGTTTTCAGCTCAATCAGCTATTAAAGCTTCTTCTGTATTTAGCATCTAGTTAGGAGCCCAGAATTTTGCCTAACTTGAAACAACCAGTTAAAGAATTATGACATTCCCTACATGAATTCAAAGGATCCTGCTAAGTTGACTCGCAGTGCCATCTGGTGTTGCTATCAATGTTGTCTCCATATTTTAGAGATCTAACTAGACTAATTGGTAAGGAATAGGGTTGCCATCATCAACAATATTGATTTTTGTAAGTTATTTTCAACACAAGTTATTGTCACACATTACCCTGGCACACTTGATTACTAATGCAATCATCTCTGCCTTCTGCTCCTTTCACAGATGATTAAACAGAACGATCATAGCAGCAGTCATGGTTGGAAATTTTTATGTGTTTTTGTACATTTAGAGTAACCTCCAAACTGAAGTTTACGTATAAAGTAAAGCCACTGCTCTGACACCGACCTTTGTAAATAATGCCTTTAGCTCCTTTAATAGCAAAGCACAACCCCTGAGGATTTTCTTCTCTTCAGACTCCACTGAGATTTTCATCAGAGTGATCTAGATACATATCCGATTCTGCAGAGAAGTGCATCCATAATTCATCTTATAATGCAACAGCATGTATTAATACATAACAGTGTTCCATACATTAAGGTTTTAACTCTTAGAAGACACTCTTTCCAGTCTCATGTCCCACCTTACAATGTGGAGAAGGTCAATAGTTTATTAGGGGATCCATATCCATGTTGTTCCTCTTTAGAAAACAAAACAAAACAAAGCACAGGCCAAATATAAAGCCCACACTGGATGAGGCGCCATCCCTGCCTACAGCTCCTCTAAAAACAGAATACTTGGCATATCTGCTGAAAAATAATCCCCGCTGAAATCAGCAGGATTTGAGTATGGATTACAACCTTTTACCCCCCAACCATGGCAGCAAGTTCACTTCAGCAAAGATTGACCTCAAACCCCAAACACAACTTCCACATTAGGAAAAGAGACCAATTCAAGAAAATGCAAGCAAAAGTCTTATGCATGGTCAGACAGAAAAAAAACATTCTCACAACTCCTAGCATTCCCCACCCTAAGCCACTCCTCCCCAGCCCATAAGCCTGTATTAAAAAAGAGAAAAAAATGATTGTCTCCATCCTTCCCCAATTATCTAGTTCCACCAATGGGAACTTGGCTCTCATTGGAGGAATCTTAGCTCAAATTGTACTTGGAAAGCTCAACTCACCTTGCAAACTCTTTTTAATTGCTGCTGCTTCTTCTTTTTATTCTTTTTGCAAGAATGTATGTACACTGGCATAGATATGTGTATGAACAGTCCTGGTATTTTAGTTCTATGACAAAAAGTCTCAAAGAACAATTCAACTGATTTCTTAATAAAATCAGAGTGTTTTTTTATCATTACTTCATCATAAAATACATGTGGAAGACAATAATGTGAACAGGTCTGTTATGTTTTGGGCTTCCCAGAGTCTCAGCAACTGGAAATCTGTTCTCATAGATCAAAATGTCATGACATTATCTGAATTCATATCTCCCACAGTTGTATGAATGCCTTAAAGCCTATTAGAAAGGCTGAGAGCTTGCAAAGATTTACAGCAAAAGAATAATGAACAATACTGTGGGTTAAGGTCATGACTCTGCAGTTACCTAACGCATTTGCTCGTATTTTTAAGAAATAAAAAAAAAAGATGTAAAATTTTACAGGATACTGTGACATACATATATAGTGATGGCAGGTCAGAACAGCCATGCTCTGAGGTTGAAGTTGCTTATTAGTCATCTTAGATTCTTAATATATTCTCTGAATACTGTGGCAATCAGCATTGCATTAGTGTCGTAATGAAACCTTGGAAGACAGTTGAAATCCTCCCAAAGGTGCTAAAGATCACACACGTTAGAGACTGCTGACACGGCACTGTCACCAGCGTTTTTCTCAAATTAATGAAGCAGGCAGGTACCCTTCAACTACGATGAAGCATTCCCTCTTTTAAAATGTTATTTCCAATTATTATTTGCCACTTCTCTCCCTTGAAGTGGTTTACAATGATTTAAAGCCATTTAATTATTAATAAAGTCACCAGTGTATAAACATAGCAGAGGGTAAGGGGAAAATAAAAGATGTGATTTCAAGTACCATTATGCCTGGCGGGCGAGGAGTGGGCAGGTGTTGGAACAGAGCTTTGATGGTCAAGTTGCAAAATAATCCCTTGTTTGGAAAAGCAGAAACTGCTTTTGCGGTCTTGTCTTAAGATTGTAGAGATGAACTGATTTTAGGTTTAAGAAGCAGCAGAAAACACCCGGCTGTTGACAGATGCTTTTATTTATTGTCAGTTTGTAAGGCATCTTGGAATATTTATACTTCAAGGCACCCTATACGTATTTTGCATGAAAAGGAAGAAAGCTAGATGATTATTCCAGTTTGAATGATATGTTCATGACCAAACCTCTGCCAGAAAAGTTCTGAGAGGCAAGGGGTGCTTCTAGCCCCAACTTGGACTTTTCTACACAAAGCATTTCTTGTGTGTTCATCTACTCATGGTAGAGTAGAGTAGTTCACAGGACCATTAGAAAACTGTATGCAAGGGTTTCATGCCACTGTTCACAAATAATGCCAGACTCTCCTCGATCTAAAAAAACAAGCTGCAGAACTGGTTGCAAAGGATGGGAGAGACCCTGAAGGATTATGGCATCATATAAGGATGGCCTGCTTCATGGATCACTGCCTTGTCGTGGTGAAGGGGCTTGCGTAGCTCAATGAAGCTATGAGCTATGCTGTGCAGGGTCACACAAGACGGACAGGTCATAGCAGAGAGCTCTGACAAAATGTGATCCTCTGGAGAAGGAAATGGCAACCCACTCCAGTATCTTTGCCATTAAAACCCCATGGACAGTACCAAAAGGCAAAAAGATATGACGCCAGAAGATGATCCCCTCAGGTCAGAAAGTGTCCAATATGCTGCTTGGGAAAAGCAGAGGGCTAGTCCTAGTAGCACCAGAAAGAATGAAGCGACTGAGTCAAAGCCAAAAGGACACTCAGTTGCAGATGTATCTGGTGGTGAAAGGAGAGTCTGAGTATAAGATCTATACTCCACAGGAACCTGGAATTTAAGATCCATGAATCAAGGCAAGCTGGATGTGGCCAAACAAGAGATGACAAGACTGCACATCGACATCTCAGGAATCAGTGAACTAAGATGGTCAGGAATGGGTGAATTTAATTCAGATGACCATCAGGTATACTACTGCAGGCAAGAATCCCTCAGAAGAAATGGAGTAGCCTTCATAGCCAATAAAAGAGTAGGAAAAGCAGTACTGGGATACAATCTCCAAAATGACAGAATGATCTCAATTCGAATCCAAGGCAAACCATTCAACATCACAGTAGTCCAAGTCTATGCCCCGACCACTGCTGCTAGAGAGGCTGAAGTTGACCAGTTCTGTGAAGGCCTACAACACCTTCTAGAATTCACACCAAAAAATGATGTCCTTATCATCATGGGGGATTGGAATGCTAAAGTAGGAAGCCAAAAGATAACCAGAGTAACAGGCAAGTTTGGCCTTGGAGTACGAAATGAAGCAGGGCACAGGCTGGTAGAAATTTGTCAAGAGAATACGATGGTCATAGCAAACACTCTTTTCCAACAACCCAAGAGACGACTCTACACATGGACTTCACCAGGCGGTCAACACAGAAATCAGATTGACTATGTTCTCTGCAGCCAAAGATGGAGAAACTCTATACAGTCAGTAAAAGCTAGACCAGGAGCTGACTGTGGCTCAGATCATGAGCTTCTGGTTGCAAAATTTAGGCTTAAACTGAAGAAAGTAGGGAAAAGCACTAGGCCACTCAGGTATGACCTAAATCATATCCCTGATGAATACAGAGTAGAGGTGACAAATAAATTTAAGGAATTAGATCTGATGGACAGAATGCCTGAAGAACTATGGACAGAGCTTCGCAACATTGTACAAGACGCAGCTACTAAAACCATCCCAAAGAAAAAGAAATGCAAGAAAGCAAAATGGCTGTCTGAAGAAGCTTTACAAATAGCTGAGAAAAGAAGGGAAGCGAAAGGCAAGGGAGAAAGAGAAAGATACACCCAATTGAATGCAGAATTCCAGAGAGAAGCTAGAAGAGATAAGAATGCCTTCTTCAATGAACAGTGCAAAGAAAAAGAAGAAAACAATAGAATAGGGAGGACCAGAGATCTCATCAAGAAAATTGGAGATATGAAGGGAATGTTTCATGCAAAGATGGGCATGATAAAGTACCAAAATGGCAGGGACCTAACAGAGGCAGAAGAGATAAAGAAGAGGTGGCAAGATTACACCGAAGAACTATACAAGAAAGAGCTTAATGTCCCTGATAACCACGATGGGGGGGTCACTGACCTCGAGCCAGACATCCTGGAATGTGTAGTCAAATGGGCCTTAGGAAGTCTGAGCAACAACAAAGCCAGTGGAGGCAACAGTATTCCAGCTGAGCTATTCAAAACCTTAAAAGAAGATGCAGTAAAAGTGCTACAATCAATATACCAGCGAACCTGGAAAACTCAACAGTGGCCACAGGATTGGAAAAGGTCAGTTTACATTCTGATCCCAAAGAAGGGCAATGCCAAAGAATGTTCAAACTACCACACCATTGCACTCATTTCACATGCTAGCAAAGTTACGCTCAGAATCCTACAAGCTAGGCTCCAGCAGTATGTTGACCGAGAATTACCTGAAGTACAGGCAGGATTTCGAAGAAGCAGAGGAACTATTGCCAACATATGCTGCATCATGGAGAAAGCTAGGGAGTTCCAGAAAAACATCTATTTCTGCTTCATTGACTACTCTAAAGTCTTTGATTGTGTGGATCACAACAAATTGTGGCAAGTTCTTAAAGAGATGGGAGTACCAGACCATCTTAGTTGTCTCTTGAGAAACCTATAAGCAGGTCAAGAAGCAAGTGAGAACTGGGCACGGAACCACTGATTGGTTCAAAATTGAGAAAGGAGTTCAGCAAGGCTGTATACTGTCGCACTGCCTATTTAAGTTATATGAAGAGCACACCATGAGAAAGGCGGGGCTAGATGAATCACCAGTTGGAATTAGGATTGCTGGGAGAAATAGCAACAACCTCAGATATGCAGATGATACCACTCTAATGGCAGAAAGTGAAGAGGAACTAAAGAGCCTCTTGATGCAGGTGAAGGAAGAGAGTGCAAAAGTTGGCTTGAAACTTAACATTAAGAAAACTAAGATCATGGCATCTGGTCCTCTCACTTCCTGGCAAATAGATGGGGAAGAAATGGAGGTAGTGACAGATTTTATTTTCCTGGGCTCCAAGATCACTGCAGATGGGGACTACAGCCAAGAAATTAAAAGATGCTTGCTCCTGGGTAGGAAAGCTATGGCAAATCTAGACATCATACTAAAAAGCAGAGACATCACCCTGCCTACTAAAGTGCATATAGTCAAGGCTATGGTTTTCCCAGTTGCAATGTATGGCTGTGAAAGTTGGACCATAAGGAAGGCTGAGCACCGGAGAATTGAGGCCTTTGAATAGTGGCACTGGAGAAGACTCCCAAGAGTCCCTTGAACCGTAAGGAGATCAACTCAGTCAGTCTTAAAGGAGATCAACCCTGACTGCTCTTTAGAAGGCCAGATACTGAAGATGAAACTCAAATACTTTGAGAAGGAATGACTTCCTAGAGAAGAGCCTAATGTTGGAAACAATTGATGGCAAAGGAAGAAGGGGACAGCAGAGAATGAGGTGGATAGATGGAGTCATGGAAGCAGTCGGTGTGAGCTTAAGTGGACTCCAGGGGACGGTGGAGGAGAGGAAGGCCTGGAGGAATGTTGTCCATGGGGAAGAGATGGGTCAGACATGACTTCACAACAAAAAACAAACAACAACAACAATAAGGATGGCATCTGCAAGCTACCATCAGGTGGAATGCGCTCCCCAGGGAGGTCCGCCTGGCGCTGTCGTTACTTTTTTTTCAGCGCCAGGCTAAGACCTTTTTATTTCAACAATATTTTAATAACTTTTAACATCAGTTTATAGGTTTTGCAGCCAGGGTGGATCTGGATTTTATTTGTATTATGTTTTATTTTACTTTTGTAAGCCGTCCCAAGGCTATGCGATGGGACAACATAAAAATACTCTAAATAAAATAAATAAGTAAATAAGTAAACACTGTGTGTAGAAAGTCTCTCGATTTCTCTTTCTGAAGATGGTGCAATCTTGGCCCAGAAGAGAGAAGGGGCATGGTAAGAACTGTACTGAAGATGTAGGATTCACTCTTGTCCAAAGGACACCCTTTCCCAATATAGAGTATGTGCATTATGGTGTAATATTTGCAATACAGAGGCAGGTTTACAGGCAAACATGTCATTCACAGAAACGCAAAATATAAACACTGTAGTCTAGACTACATCTCTTGTGACCCAAGGACATGTATGAAGCCCACCTACCATGTACAGTATCTCCATGGGACTCCTCTTCGTTCTCTCTGAAAAGAAAAGGTTGTCAAGTAAATATGAGAGTAATATGATGCATTTGATTTGGTGGGTCAGAAGCTGTAGGGCTACTGTAGAGTGTCCATCATTAATGTAAGTCAGCTGCACCCATTATCTGGAATGAGTGCAAAATCTACTTTTCCTTTATGTCAGTGACAAAACTGTAACTTATTGTAATATATTGGATAGCACCATATGAAGCTTATTCAGGATTTACAGATTGTCCATAAGCAACCATTGCTGCCTTTCTATGTATATGTCCCTATTCAGTACATTTTCTTCAAACATACTATCTAAAAATGCTTATACAGAAATTTAAAAAATACAAAGAAATGCTAGTACAAATGCAGGAAACTCTAATCATTCACATGGCATTGAATGAATTATTATTATTATTTTCAGAACATAAATCAACTATATAAGGAACAAGAACCCTCATAGGTTAATTGAGTGTTGAGATGTAGGAATTCATTTAGCTAGATTCCTATCTCAAATTTCATTTCAAGTTGTCATTTTCACCTTTTATAATAAATGTATTGTCACAGGGGCCATTATCATCTTGAGGACTAATAAACTATGCCTTACCTCTAGAATGCTACAGAATCTGTTTTAAATCCATAATGGATATGATACATGCATTCAGATCCAAACTAAATTTGAGGAAAAGGTTAATCTTCATTGGATCACTATACAATTAATAAAATATGCACATCTGGTACATTAAAATCAGACTGCATGGCCTCTAGATATGACTGTCATCACTCATATTTAAAGACAAACTTTCCTGCTTCTGTTCCAATGATATCCATCTTTCTCATAGAGCTTTTATTATACATTCATAATAAGAGGGAGATGTAGAGTGTTTATTGTTCACATTCCCTATTTATGGTTGTTTATGGTTTCTTTAGATGACATCATGACCTTCCCAGTTTCACTGGTTCCAAAGGAGGATTGATTGATTGATTGATTGATTGAGTTAGTTAGAGGAGGGGAAATGCAATATTATTTTTAAAATGAAAGAAAATGCTTTTTTCACTTGGGTATTTGCCCTATCTCGCTATACTACAGTGACACCTAGAGGATATTTTATGCAAAGGCAGGAAAGGAAATGCTCTTCATGTGGTGCTCAGACCTCAATTCTGTGATGAAACTGATACAGCAGATTAATAGGCTTCTGTGGAAAACCTATATATCTTTTGTCTAACTTGATGAATAGAATTCTCTGCTGGATTATTTTACAAAGATACACCTGAAGACCACAAATCAGGAGATCTGAAGAAGAACAATTGAGGTGTTATTAGAACAAACCTAACAGAGAAAAGTAAAAAGAAGTACATCTCCACTGCTGACCTGCTCCCCTCACTCTCAAGAAAAATTTAGGTTAAATGGAGTAGATATGAACATTAAATTTACATATTAAAGGAGCACAAGATTAGTTAAGATGAAACACAAAAAATCAGCATTAATTACTCAAAATTCTACTGCTGATAAGAATGACACATGTTGAACTAATAACCTCAAACTTAGCATTCACAACTTACCCAACAAGGTAGAGAACTTTGCAAAATGTCAAACCAATTGAGTAAAAACTATAGTGGATGCAGCAGTTAAAAATGATGCCAGTTTGTAATTTTTGCTGCAAGTTGCAGCTCAGCATATCAGTTCTTTCAAATTCTGATGAAAACTGTTTATGTACTTGGTTCAGGTTATTGGTTTGTGAAGTTCTGAGTAGAGTTCATATGTTATTATCTGCCTAATGAACATATATGGCAGAAAGAGCCAACAACATTATATCAGACAAGACAGCATTTCATTTCAGAGCTTGCATTTTGAGGGTCTAACATTTAAACAGATTATAAGAACTGTACTCTCACTGTTAAGAGAGAAATGATGGAATACTGGAGTAATTTTTAATACAAATGAGAAACAGAATCACATGTTCAGACCGGCCTCAGATATTTTTCAACCAGCCCAAAGCTGTATTTTATGCCTTGCTTTTTTATAACTATGCCTCACAATAATTTGCATTCAAGTCCAGGGTGTTTAAAAAGAATTTGTTTCCTGTAATTTTCCTTTTGCCCTCTAAGCAAACAGCTTCAGGCACCAGATAGGGTTAAAGAAGTGTTTAAAAGCATTATATAAGTTGAGACAGGAAACAATTCTAGCCTGCCTTTGCTTTTTAGAAGTCTGGCAAGAAAGGCTGGATGAGAGATCCAAGATCAGCATAACACCAACAGTGAAGTCCAGAACTTCTGTGTGGGCAGATTGTCTATTGCAGGGATTAGACCAGCCACCATTTTAGGTAAAGTTGCTAACTTTTAATATGACATATTTTAACTTGACATTCTGAACAATCTGGCCACTGAGGGCATCACAGGGACAAAATAAGCAGGATACCAAGGGACTTAACTGCAACTAGAAACACAGAGCATCTAAATCACATAATTATTTAAGCAAATCCTGATTTAGATTAGGACTGCAACACTAGTGTGATAGAGAGATTTATCTTTTGTTTAGTCACAAAGTCATGCCCAACCCATCACTATCACATGGACAACATTCCTGCATGCTCTCCTGTTCTCCACCATCCCTCGGAGTCCACCCAAGCCCACACCCACTGCCCCAGTGACTCCATCTAGCCACCTTATCTTCTGCCGTCCCCTTCTCCTTTTCCCATCAATTGTTCCCAGCATCAGGGTCTTCTCCAGTGAGTTGTTCCTTCTCATCAAGTGGCCAAAATATTTGAGTTTCATCTTCAGTATCCGACCTTTTAAAGAGCAGTCAGGATTGATTTCCTTTAAGATAGACTGGTCGGATCTCTTTGCAGACCAAGGGACTCTTAGGAGTCTTCTCCAGCACCACAGTTCAAAAGTGTCCATTCTTTGCTGTTCAGCCTTTCCCATGGTCCAGCTTTCACAACCATACATTGCAACTGGGAACCATAGCTTTGACTATACGAACTTTTGTCGACAGGGTGATGTCTCTGCTTTTTAGTTTGCTGTCTAGAGGGAGATGTATACCTCATATCAAAATGCCCAGTCCTATCCCTTTTCCAAGATAGCAAGTGACTTATAGCCCACTCCCTCCAGAGGTCCTGCCCCATCCCATCCCAACAGTGCCTAGTCATCCCAACAGTGCCTAGTCATCAACATTCTTTATTCTAACAATCCAATGCTGGGGCTGGAAAGTTCTGTTTTATTTAAGAACATAAGATCCTGCTGAACTGGAGCAAGGATCTATCTAGTTCAGCATCCTGTTCCCAGCAGTGGCCAGCCAGAATCCCCTGGCAAGCCCATAATGACTGGTTCTAGGTTAAAATCCTTTGATGACAGTGGTTTAGGATGTTTCTCAACTTCCATCCCTTCGACTAACAATGCAAAGCTCACTCTCAAACTTGAAAGGCAAGCTGCCTCATTAACAGATGGATTGTCTACAAGAATAATTCTAACTTGCCTTTTCTGCTGAGATATGGCTGCTTCAGTACGAAGTGTGCAAGTTCCTCACCAAGAACGAAAGTCCTTCACCATTAAAAAAAAAAGTGAGGTGTATGGCACCCCAGTTGTACAGATTCCCAGAGAGGCTGAGCTGGTATGTGGTCTTCTCCATGCCTGGTGAAGACATTCTTATTCCCCAGGCATTTTAGACTTTCAGTTTCTGTCATTTTACGGTATTGTAAATCTTTCCATTGCTACCAGGTTTCTCTTTTCATTTTGTTTTTATACAGCAGTTTTAAACTTTTATATTTCATCATGTTGTATTTTATTGTTTCAGTTGTTGTAAACTGCCCAGAGAGCTTCAGCTATTGGATGGTACTGAAATGGAATTAAAAAAATAATGTGCCTGCATAGAATTAAGCGCATGAATGAAATGCTCAAAGGCACATTTAATTTCAAACATGAAAATACTGCTGTTCCTTTAGCACAAGGAGCCCAATAATTCCAATGAAAACTCAGCTCTAAATTGCAGTTTATAATTTATAGCTCACATTCAGAGTGGATTCGCATCCAACCCACTCAACCAGAGCTACAGTCACAGTAAGTTCAGTACAGGGCCTCCTCTCCCTTTGTTAGAGTAGGCTTCTTCCCTAAAGTTTTCACTTTCATCCACTGCCGCACCTTTTCCAAAGTAAGTTTTGACATTTCCTGCTCACCTTGTTTGTAGAGATATCAATAAAACATGGATTTAATATGCTTTCAATTACCCTTGAAGAATTGTGGAATACTACGCATTTCTGCTCAGAAATAAATCCTACTGAGTTCAGTAGGGCTTCAGGTACTTTTGTCTGGAAGGCCCTGGTAACATCAATCAAGTGTTGACCAGCTATTTTCTTCTTAACAGTTTTTATGTGTAAAGAGGAGACAAAAAACCTCTAAGACAGCACTGGATGGTTATGAACAGATGTGTCTGGGCAGCCCCTACCACAACCACCATAAACTTCTGTGAATGAGGCAGGTTGATGATGGGCCATAAACACCTCATCTGGAAATAAGTTGGCCAAATGTCTCTTGGGCAGTCTGTGGGACTTGTACTTGTCAAAAGTGATTTAATAGATCCCCCCAAGACACGGTGTGTCAGTGTTCCTGAACGACAGGCCTTTTCTTTAATGACATTCAATTCTGTTCTTTAGCAGGCCAACAGTGGCTCCCTGCTGACATGACTCTTGTTGGAGTTGTCCTAATAAAAGATACAGTTTTATATTTTGAATTAAAGAAAGCTTTGCCTCCCTTCCAACAGCCCCCAAATGTCCAGAGTTTTTCTATCCAGGTTGAATCCACAAAATGTATCAACTCACTAATTGCGTGATCAGGTCTTGTCAATATCTTCCCACAGCGGATACTGTTGCGACAGTAATCTTGCCAAAACTTTGTAAATCGCTATCAGCTGCTTTTACTGTCTAAATACTAAATTGGTTTAATCTTTGTCTTTATGGAATTTCCTATTTCAGACTGTAAAAACAAACATTGAAACCTGTTAAATTCTGTAACTTTTGATTGTTTTATGTTGAATCTGTTACTTAAGCTCCCAATGTCTTGTCATGTTTTCCTGATGATTTCTCAATGTTTCTGTATTGTCCTTGTGTGCTTCTATATTCTTCCTGTATATCAACCATTCAAAGTCTCATTCCCCTCCCTGGAATGTGTACATGACACCAGCTCCATAAAATACTCTGTATAAGTTCAGTTCCTTTGTTGTCAGTTTTAAACTGGCTACCCTTCAACACTGTTGTAAGCTTGGTATATTTGTTTGCTGTTAATAAACTGCTTGACTATATGCTTTTTTTATTTTTATTTTTTGACCAGATATTCATTCTTTGCAGGTCTGAAATTCTGACACTCATTCCCTATTGACATTCCATTCTGTTTTTTAAAAGCACAAATGTACCTCCCTACGATGTGACTTGGCACACACTGTGCTTAGTGTACTGATGCATTAATACGTCAACTAGAGACCTGATCAAATGGCCCCGATCAAATCAGCTATCACAGGGGCAACTATCATCCAATGGGTTCTGTTTTCTGAAATGCACATGTTCAGAGGTGATTTCTTGCTTCATGAGTATAAGAGAGGACCACACCCTGAATACGATGAACCCCTCGGCTTTTGTTGCCGACATTCCCTTTGTCCAAAATAAAGTTTGTTCCTGTTGCTAAGATGACATCTCATCTGGTGTGTGAGGAAACAAACTCTTGCCTTTTGCAACAAGTCTTCAATTTGAATGGCTACCAAAGAACTCACCTTTATTGTAAAGAGTATCCTCTAGCTCATGGGTCCTCAAACTACAGCCCGCAAGACAGATCTGACCCACCATGGCCTTCCATCTGGCCCGCGCTGCCACACGCCGCCTGCATGCACACTTGCTGCATGGGCAGAAAGGCAGTGGCTTGCTCACTCGGAGACGGTCTCCAAGCAAGCAAGCTGCCACCACCTGCTTCCCATATGCATGTGCTTGCCTCTGTCTCGCAGTGCCGGCAGGAAGGTGGTGGCTCACTCACTTGGAGATGGTTTTGGACTCACTGGAAGATCTCCAAGTGAGCGAGCCACTATCACGCACGCCCGATGCCGCCTCATGCACGTCCGACAGCACCTCAGCAACCTGCGCCTGACGGCACCCCCACCTCACCAGCCCACGATGGTCACCACAGCCTTTCAACTGGCCCCCTATTGAAAAAGTTTAAGGACCGCTGCTCTAGCTGAAGGGCTGTCCAAATCAAGTCTGGTTATAAAGAACCATTGCGAAGAAGAGCTGGGCCTCCAGGCTACCCACAACATGGACAGCTAACTGAGCAAGGCACACAGGCAACTCAGTCAAAGCTTTCCACAGTATAGTGAGATGTACTGTATTTTTATTTAACTTTTAATACTTATTTCTAAATTGTCATCTAACATATGCATTCACCTATTCAAACTGTATGGAAATCTATACGATCCTTTTGGCTGATAGGTGCCCTCTTTTTTAGCAATCCGCAACTGGCCACCCTATCATAAGCCCTTTCTTCCATTAAAAAAAAATCCCATTAAAAGGACAAGACAGAGTCGCCGTAAGTTTATCTTTTGATTGGTTGTGCTAGCAGTCTTCCATCTAAAAGCACCCTCTCGCTTGACAACCCAACAAATAAATAAATAAATGCAATCCCCGCTTTTATTTTGGGCACACCTTAATACACTAAGATACAAACGACAAAAACAAAGGGATTCCCATTGAAGTGTCTGTGTGTGAGTGAGTGAGAGAGCGAGAGCCCAAGAAACAAGCTGTCTAAAACACCGCTGTTGCATTGCAAAAGGCGGTCCCAGGCAAGCACTATGCTGTGAACAGACTACATTTCCCAAGATGCCCTGCGGTACCACCACGGCGAAGCCGGAAGGAAGCGTTGGCAGGTGGCTTGGGTAATCGCTCCGTCGTCCGCGCAGGAGAAGCGTTGCCCGGTGTCGAGGCGATGGGGACAGTGTCCCTGCGGGCTGTTCCTGTGCCCTGGGCTGTGTCCTGGCGGTCCCAACACGTCGCTGGGCTCTGTAATTGTCGCTTTCAAGCGGGCTCGAGTCTGCGCCGAGCTCGCTAAACGAGTCTTTCGCTCCCGAACGCGTCGGCTTCGCCCGTCAGAGGCCCTGCAAGGCGCACAGTAACGGAGTCCAGAGACCCGCGCAGGTCGAACCGCGAGAGGAGGATCCTGCAGTTTGTAAATGGATGACACCGAAAAGTGTCAGAGGAAATAGTGAGAAATCCAGTGCTTAATTTCAAAAGAGAGGTGCAAGTGTCTGGCCAACCTCAAGCTGGCTTTTCTGAATAAGGGTAGGTTCTGGAATAACGTTTTCTCACCTGGTTGCCTTGGACTACACTTCCCAGCATTCTTGACTATTAGCTATGCTGCAAGGGCTCATTGCTGAGGCGAGGGTATTCTGCTCATGAAGTGAAGTGGTCTTACCTTCACATGATCCAGTATTAAGATGGTAAAGGGCCCTGGCTCAGAGCTTTTTCACACCTAACATGAGGGGTTTCAATCTTAAGCGTACTTAGTGGAAGTAAATTCTATAAAATCACTTGGACTTACTGCAGAATAAACATGCTTACGGTTAAACTATGTTTATGCCATTTATGCACATGCATAAAACACAGCTGATATATAATAGAACACAGAAGAAATCAGGTTTTATATTAAATGTACACTGCTTTATCTTTATTACATATGTGGCAAACTTATGGGAGAAAAGCAGCTCTAGTGTGCTAAGGACAAAAAGCTTGTAAAATGAGATCAAGACAAATGGTAATAACTTTTACTGTAGCTGTTACCTCTGATTTAAAGAAACAAAAGCTTATGAGCCGGTTTGTACGACAAAAAGCCTGCAGCGAAATGTACAAGGGCCCATTTTGAATTGTTAGTGCACAGCCATGGCTTGCGTTGGGTAGAACCTGGGGCTGTGATTTATGTGGTTCACTGATCAAGCGGCCCACTGTGGGTTAAACAGTCATCACATACAATCCCAGCAATAAATTTACATATTTGTATTGAATATGCAAATTCTATCCATCATATATCACAGCCTACTATTGCTTAAACAACCTGTGCTGGACTGGACCTCACTATGTTACAAACATTTGTGGAAGCAACTTGAAGTTCTGATGAATAACAGTTGGCCTAAGTCAGCGAGTTCCTATTAAAATCAGTGGTGCTCACTTATAAGTTGTTGTTGTTGTTATTGCTACTATATTTGTGTGCCACCCCATCACTCCCAGGGCTCTCTGGGCAGCTTACAATAGAACAAGAAAATACATATTCCATATAAATACAATAATATATTCAAGCAATACAATCAATTGATACAATATTTAACTGTAAGCAGTGCAAAATCAAAACAAAACTTAGTACAATAATATAATACATAATATTAGCAATACATGATACAATACATAATACATGATATCAATAAGATACAACTATAACTCCCCCCCCACACACACACACACACACAGCCCAATTACCCATCAGTATAGCCAGCTAAAGACACACAGTCATCCAGACCCATGTTGGTTATACCATGATACAGCAAGGTAGCCCAAATGGCCTGCAAGAAAGAGGTCTGGTCTCCAATGCCCCACCTCATGGTAGAGGCCTTGGAGATCAGGCCCCCTACCAAGTCATGTTTTAAGTGACAAGCAACAAACTTAATACAAAGAATCTTAACACAATAAAGTTATTGTCTCTGCAATGCCAGTGGGTCCCAAGTAGACCTATTTAAATAGATCTACCTTAAATCTGGCATTAAATCTGTCACTTGAAATCTTGTGGCTGTTCATTTTTATTGTTAATAGCCTTGACGGGTAGATTTCTATCAGGACTGGGGGGGTTGGAGGGGGGGGGGAGGCTATCCTTGGCCTTCTTGCCATGGTTCTGATAAAAATTTGCACCATCTGTGGAAGGAGTATGTAACTTTGCCTGGGGTAGGTCTGTCAAAAGTCATCCCACTTTCATGCTAAGTACTCTCCCTGGAAGACAAACTCCCATTGCCTCCAGTGGAAAGTTATCTTCTGGGGCTGATTACTGCTACAAGGGGTGGGATTACTTTCAGTACCATGGCAGAAAAGCCCTCACTGTGACTATGAGGAAAATGGGCAAGAGACAAGCTTTCCTCAATGTCTTTACGAGCTTGTTTTCCAGGGCTAATAGAAAATTATTCTATGAAAGTAGGATGACTTTTGACAACATTGCAGCAGAGGAGGCTGGTTCTTTCTTTCTCTCTGGATACTGTCATCTTGAAGAACCTCTTCATATCAGAGAGAGAAGGTTCCTTCCTCTTCACCCCGGGATACTGCTAGGAGGAACAAGGTGGAGGTAGATTAGGACAGCGAACTCTGTTAGGCTCATTCTGGGTTCTGCCAGCCCATTGTGGTGATTTAGTAACCAGAGACTTGAGTACCACTCATTTTAACCAAAGTTATTAAGCAGTCATTTCAAGGTACCATTTTTCTGGAAAGCTTTATTTCTGAAGAACAATTTTGAACTACAAACGACCTATCCGGTTCAATCATTTGAAGGAGTTTTGCAGTCCTTGAAATATGTTTAATATTCCAGCATAGTATTAGACCAGATATACATGCTATATCCTGACCATGCTTTGAAAAATTTATTAAGTTGTTAACCAAACAGGTAATGGCAGATATTCAAGGGAATCCAAAGCAGCAATTGATTTCTGAGCTTCATAGTATTGCGGCAGCTGGAGACAAGGCCAAACTTACTGCACTGCTCAGTCATTCTCCATCTCTTATCAATGAAACTGCTAAGAATGGTTGGACAGCCTTGATGTACGCTGCTAGAAATGGACACTTTGAAATTGTGCAGGCTCTTCTCGAAAGGGGGTAAGAAAAACATAGAAAACCGATTATTCATTCAAATTGTCTAAATATGTGTATTGAAAATTACAACATAATGGTTATATAGGGAT
Organism: Varanus komodoensis; assembly: GCF_004798865.1. NCBI lineage: Eukaryota > Metazoa > Chordata > Lepidosauria > Squamata > Varanidae > Varanus > Varanus komodoensis. Next base: position 25,714,144 of record NW_025336087.1, on the reverse strand, counting down.
AATTCTTACAGCTTTAATTCTGATACTGAAATATAAACTCTTAACTTCAAGCTTTAACATTAAAAGTGATACAAAAGCATAAATTAAATCAAATGGTCTCACATGTTTTTAGTCTGTGAACGTGTTCTCAGATACCTCCTCTGATCATTTGTAATCCAGGGACCAAGTGCTTTCAGGTAACCTCTTTGTTAATCACCCTTTTCTGACTTGATGTAATATGTAACTTTTCTCAAGGGGATTAATAAATGATTAACTCTTCAAGCCAGGCCTGGAGAGATTAAGGCTGCAATTGTAGTCATACTTACCTGGGAGCAAGTGCCATTGAATTCACTTGCACTTACCTCTGAGTAGCAATGCTTAGGATCAGGCTGAAACTGAGTGGAATGGGGCTTTCCCACAAATAAGTGCTCTGAGTGCTTAATTGCACACTTAGATTTTATTGAAATCCAGTGCCCCTTCTGTTTTAGGCTTGTACCATTTCTTTCACGGTAATCTTAAGCAATTCTGCTGAATCTCCATGAATTTTTCAACAATTTAGATCTCAATCTGACTTTGCCTATTATGTGCTGTTCTTAATAATGCTGTATTCTTTTAGCTCATTTTAGCTCATTGAAATGAAGTGCAGTGGTACCTCGGCTCACAGATGCCTCAGTTCACGACCAAATCAGGTCACGAACAGAAATTTCATAAAAATTTTGCTGCAGGTCGCAAACTCTGTATCAGATGACGATCGCGAGTGCGACCGCAGTCGTGCTGGGGGGGAGAGAGGAGATAGCCACCTATGTTCCCTGCCAAAGCCTGCCTGCGCCCACCTCCCCCGTGTACCCGCTCCCACCTCACCCCCACCACGCCCATGATTGCGCCCGTCTCCCCCCACCCCCCTGCATGATTGCTGGAGGAGGGAGATATCCACGATCTTTGTTGCTCTTTGTCATTTTGCTTCAGATTTTTGTGAGTAAAAAAATAGTTGCAGAACATTGACCCTTATGGGGAAATTTGACTTGGCTCACGACCAATTTGGGTCATGTCCAGAGTCCTGGAACAGATTAAGTTTGTGAGCCAAGGTACTACTGTATTAATGTTGGAACTAGACATTATGGGGAAAATTAGTGATTAGGGAGGAAATAATATTGCAACTCTGTTGGGTCAGTTATATAAGATATTTTCTAGAATCTAGAGAGATTTATAAATGTAATATTCTAGTATGTTGCTTGTGTATATTCTTATCAGTCTTCCTAAATATATCTTGCTGTTCTTTATGATCTATAAGAGGAAGTTGCAGTAGTTTAAAAAAATATCCCAACTGAGATTTCTTTAACCTGCCCACCTTTGCCATTTTAACTCTTGATAGTTTAAGATATCAAACAAAATAAACTTTAAGGCACCTAGTGCATTAAGAAGTTCTGTATAAATATATTGATCATTAACTTTTAATTTTCACTTTTTTAAAAGGTGTGACAAATCTGTAACCAATGCTTCAAACCAGACTGCACTGGACATTGCTAGATTTTGGGGATATAAGAACATAACTAACTTATTAGCTAATGAGAAGGATGAACTTCAGCCATTTTTCCTGACTAGTCAAGTCAGAGAACATGAAAACTATTTTTCTAGGGCATTTCTGGATAGAAAGAGTGAGAAAAGGGTAGATTCTAAATGGCTAAACTTGAAACAGAAACAACCAACTACTGTGTACATCCTCTTTTCAAATTTAAATCCACTGGTAACATCAGATGATGGTGAAGAGAGTTTCCACTACCCAAAAGTTAAACTTTGTAAGCTTTGCTACGAGGATGTAAAGGAATACCTGGGACAGACTGAAACCACCACATGGATTTTTCTTGGAGTAGAACTTCAAGTGAAAAGCAGCTTGCTTCCAGCACTGAATGTGAAAGATCCAAATGAAGATGATGGACTGATTGCTTGGTTTGCTCTCAGTATAGATGGTACTGCTGCTGACAAATTCATACAACAGCGTCAAGGCTGTTACTTCCTTCATCCACCATTTCCTGCACTGCTGCAGTTGTCTGAAAATGAAGCTGGTAAGGTCACCAAGCAGTTCTCCTTTAGATTTGGAACAAAAATTTCAGAGATTTTTTTTAACAGTGTTCGGTCACAGTATATTTCTTAGTGAGGGCTCTTTGGCATGGGGTTTGCTTATTCAATCACCTGTAACAAGCACTCACCTACATAATATCTTTAGATGATTGTAGGATAATTGTAGGAATATTATGATCACTGTGCTGACTGAAATATGTAGAAAGCAACCCACAAACTTGGGACTTAGAATATCTTACACCAACATTGGTTGTTATGTGCTGTCAGGTCTTCTCTGATTTATGGTGAGCCTATGCATGAATGCCCTCCAGAATATCTTCTCCTTGCTGGCCTTGTGTGGCTCTTGTAAACTCAAAGCTGTGGCTTTCTTTATGGAATTAATCCATCTCCTATTTGGCCTTCTGTCAGCACAGGTTGACTATTGTTTTCTTTGCCTTTTTTGGCCTCAACCTCTGGTTCACAAAACGTATTCTGGCATTGTTGTTTATTCTCCTTAGGAATTATTGCTGTTTATTCTCTTGAGGACTGATTTACATTGCTATTGACTGCTAGAAGTGTTCTAGTCCTCTAAACCACAGGCTTATGGATCCAGCATGTCTATGTTTTAGATCTGGAACATATCAGTGATTCTGCAATCTATCATGGTTGAGCTCTCTGAACTCCCATCTCATACTATACTTTTGATGTAGCAAGCCTCTTCCATTTCTACAGCGAGCAGCCAAAAGTAATGCACACAAAAGTTATGAGTTTACAAATGAGCGTGTAAACTTTATCAGCTTTAATAGCAAGACATAAAGCAGTTATTATGTGAATTTTCATGGTATATTGGAAAGTTGATGTTGCAATATATATTGACTCTGAGAGGGAATTGGTCACGCCCTTGATGGCTTGCTGTGATAAATTTGCAAGACACTTTGAAGGTAAACCTGCTTGCATCTGACAAGACTTAGAGTCTGCTATTAATATAGTTCTATTAAGGGTATCCAGGGCACTGCCTGGTCTAGATGTTTTTGATGACTTTCAGTTGTTGAGGCAGAAGTATACAAAAGTGCTTGGACAAGTTCAACCAAGCACTTGTGTTCTCAACCTCTTGACTTGTTTCCTCTAAAAAGGAAGGGATGGCCAATTGGTCCAAGAGATAGTACGCTCCTCCTTGAGAGAAGAGATGGTATCAGTTCCCATAAAGAGGCAGTCACCAGGCCACTCCTGATAATTCCTTCCCTGATCCCATAGATCCAGCTATAGGTTGGTTGCTATTGCCCCCTTCTTGAGCAAAGAGTTCACACATGATTGACAATCAGCTTAAGAAGCTGATTTTCTACACATATTTTCTATGAATTGACTTTCTAGATTTATTTCAATCTAGCTTTAAGCCAAGTTTTGGGATAGGAATCACTTTGATCCCCTTGGTGAATGTCCTTTCTGAAGAAAATGAGAGAAACTCTGTTCGTTTTTTTAGACCTCTCAGCAATTTTCAGTGCATTCAATCATGTTATCCTTCTGGATTGGTTGTCTAGGTTGAAATTCAGCATACAATCAATATTTAGAACAAAAAAATCTTGTGAGTTTGATAAGTCGCTTTATGTGGTCTTTTTTAAGGTGTTATAGCTGAGGCTAGATCTGTTCTAGCATGGGACAGCCGGTATCAATTCTGCCCAACGTGTGGCAGTTCAACTAAGTTAGAAGATGGAGGTTACAGGAAATCTTGCTTAAAGGAAGACTGTCGCAGCCATCAGGGAATTCACAACACATGCTATCCAAGAGTTGGTAAGAATGTTAAAAGACAAATTGCAGTTTGGTCCACCTATAGTATGCATTCTAAATTGTTAAATTATTCTGCATGTAATGCTTAGTCTTTACACACACGCATACACACACACACAAATGCAGATTGTGAAGAGCAGAGAAAGGGTTCCCTTTTAGTAAAACTGCATGAGACCTTAGTTTTCTTTTAATGCTTTATAATATTAAAACCAGTCAATTTCCATACTCTTGTACCAAAATTTGTGCTAGTGTATATTTACAAACAAAGTGCAAAGCAGAAAAGAGAGAATCTGACTTGAATTTTTGCTTTATACCAAGGATGAGAAGCATGTTGCCACTCCAGATAATGTCAGACTGCAGCTCCCCCTCCTATTTGTGAGCAAAGACTGAAGGATAATGGGTGTTGCAGTCGAACAGTATCTTGAGGGCCACTCATTCCCGCTTCACCCCTTGTATAAAATGATAAACATGGAAAAAATTCAAGTTTGATTCCCTCCTTGTCTTTTCACTGTATATAACAGGAAGCCTTGGCTTGCCATGAATGAACTGTGTGCTGGTTCAGAAGGTCCATTTGCTGTTCTGCTAGCACAAATGGGTAAACAAACCAGTAGTAGTTTGCTCTACATGGCATCTGAACTCAGGAACTTGGTTTGTTGCTCTCAAATAAGCTGGAATAAGCCAGGGTTTTGTTGTTGGTTTGTGGTTTGGTTTGGTTTGTTTTGGAAGAAGGAACCAAGTTCTCAGGGTCAGAAATCACACAAAGCAAATAATTTCCAGTTTGTTTACTCATGGTAGTGGGTGGAAGGTGGGGATGAACAGGCTGTATGCATTACCATTCAGCTCACTCGTGAAATCAGGATTCACCAGTAATCTGTGTAAATTCAGCCATTTTGTTCTCATTTCATGCCTTTTGTTAGCTGTGGCAAACCTTCTGTGGAGCACTGTAGGTGAAAATGGAACATAACTAAAAGCAACTTAAGTAAAGCAAATTTTTATTCCACTGTAGGTACTTTATCTTTTTTCCTTGATTGCTTATTTCTTTGCAATTTCTTTTAGCATAATGCTTAATTAAACTTTTGCTTTTATATCTTAATAATTCTTTTTACCTACTTACCCTGAGGTTGCCCTTACACTGCTTTAATTTTCTTTTATTTATTTTCTTCTTCCCTTCTCTCTCACAGTGTATTGAAGGTCTGTCCCTTTTCTTTCTTATAATGAGTTATTTTGTCTTTCAGATTGTGGCTGGTCTAGTAGTTCCTTAAACTTCGTCCTGAAGTTTAATTAGTGGTTCTTAAATATTGTGAAGCCCAAATGAAGGAAAAATTGTGGGCAGGATTAGATGTACAGGACCGCTGAGCCAACAGTTGGTATTCCTAGTGACGTTTCTTTAACAAAACTAGCAGTCAGCAGGATTTGAAATGCATGCTGGATGTCTTACAGCATATACAGGTCATCAGTCTTTGAAACTTATTTACCTAATGGGATGGTCATATCTGTCATTTTGACAGCAAGGGAGCAGAAAGGAGAGAATCCAAGGAGAGAGCTGAACTTCAAAGTATGAAGGAATTGCTAAGTCTACACTTTAAAATGGTGTCCTATTTGCTTAACGGGAAGATGCAACCATCACATTTTACACAATGTTGTCTCACTAGTTCTCTGCCCACCTCCTTTCTCTGCCTCCCACCTGCTTTCTGGCATAGTCCTGTTTGCTAAGGGTGGAATAAAAGGGGTGGGCAAATGTGGAAATGGTGAGAAGTCTAGCAGTTGCAGCCTTCCTCCGTGCCAAATACTCTTTTTTTTAATGAGTATCCTTTCTGGTTGAAGACCTGGAAGAACCTTCAAATGAGGCAGAGGGAAGCAGCAAAGACAGGTGTTCAAACAAAAGAGGGATGTGAGAAGACATTACCAGAGCAGATGAAACAAAACAAAAACAGGAAGCGAAAAGAAAGTCTTGATCTCTTCAAAACATGCCAGTAGTGTTGCATATAATTAGCATTGGGATATATTATAACTGGAGAGGCTGTAGTAATTTAAAGCAACTTTCAGTTTCTGTTGTGCATCTTCAGCCAGTTGTTCCTTGGTGTCATCAATTTTGATATTCATGTATCAATGGACAGCTGTCCATGTGTACACCAAGAACATCCCACAACAAGTGGCAAACTTACTGCTCAGCTTTTCCACATTTTTTCTATTGTCAAGAGACCATTTATCTCCCTTTTAGATTCTGAGATGAACCACTCAATACTGCTATCATAACAGATTAAACTGGAATTATAGAACAGTTTTGAGCAAATAAAGAGTGGTAGAAAAAACTACAAGTTCAAAACTATAGCAAGAAACCTCATTGGTCAGGCCAAATGGCCTCATTTGTCAGGCCAAAGCTCTACCAAAGGAAAAAATTGGTTACAGAATGCCATCAAGGAGGACATTAAATAATAATTGTTTTAATATAGTTCTGAACACATTATAGAAAAACATTACTGGGACATTCAGACACATCAGTAAACTATGTTTTGGCTTTTCGGGAGATCACATACACAGAGTATATCACAGAAGTGAGTACACCCCTCACATTTTGTAAATATTTTATATCTTTTCATGTGACAACCCTGAAGAAATGACACTTTGCTACAATGCAAAGTAGTGAGCATACAGCTTGTATAACAGTGTAAATTTGCTGTCACCTCAAAATAACACACAGCCATTAATGTCTAAATCACTGGCAACAAAAGTGAGTACACCCCTAAGTGAAACTGTCCAAATTGGGCATTATTAGCCATTTTCCCTCCCTGGTGTCATGTGACTCATTAGTGTTACAAGGTCTCAGGTGTGAATGGGGAGCAGGTGTGTTAAATTTGGTGGTATCACTCTCACTGTCTCATACTGGTCACTGGAAGTTCAACATGGCATCTCATGGCAAAGAACTCTCTGAGGATCTGAAAAAAAGAATTGTTGCTCTACATAAAGATGGCCTAGGCTATAAGAAGATTGCCAGGACCCTGAAACTGAGCTGCAACATGGTGGCCAAGACCATACAGTGGTTTAACAGGACAGGTTCCACTCAGAACAGGCCTCGCCATGGTCGACCAAAGAAGTTAAGTGCATGTGCTCAGCGTCATATTCAGAGAGTGGCTTTGGGAAATAGACATATGAGTGCTGCCAACATTGCTGCAGAGGTTGAAGGGGTGGTGGGTCAGCCTGTCAGTGCTCAGACCATATACCACACACTGCATCAAATTGGTCTGCAGGGCTGTCATCCCAAAAGGAAGTCTCTTCTAAAGATGATGCACAAGAAAGCCCGCAAACAGTTTGCTGAAGACAAGCAGACTAAGGACATGGATTACTGGAACCATATCCTGTGGTCTGATGAGACCAAGATAAACTTACTTGGTTCAGATGGTGTCAAGCGTGTGTGGCGACAACCAGATGAGGAGTACAAAGACAAGTGTGTCTTGCCTACAGTCAAGCATGGTGGTGGGAGTGTCATGGTCTGGGGCTGCATGAGTGCTGCCGGCACTGGGGAGCTACAGTTCATTGAGGGAACCATGAATGCCAATATGTACTGTGACATACTGAAGCAGAGCATGATCCCCTCCCTTCGGAGACAGAGCCACGGGGCAGTATTCCAACATGATAACAACCCCAAACACACCTCCAAGATGACCACTGCCTTGCTAAAGAAGCTGAGGGTAAAGGTGATGGACTGGCCAAGCATGTCTCCAGACCTAAACCCTATCGAGCATCTGTGGGGCATCCTGAAATGGAAGGTGGAGGAGCGCAAGGTCTCTAACGTCCACCAGGTCCATGATGTCATCATGGAGGAGTGGAAGAGGACTCCAGTGGCAACCTGTGAAGTTCTGGTGAACTCCATGCCCAAGAGGGTTAAGGCAGTGCTGGAAAATAATGGTGGCCACACAAAATATTGACACTTTGGGTCCACTTTGGACAGTTTCACTTAGGGGTATACTCACTTTTGTTGCCAGTGGTTTAGACATTAATGGCTGTGTGTTGAGTTATTTTGAGGGGACAGCAAATTTACACTGTTATACAAGCTGTATACTCACTACTTTACATTGTAGCAAAGTGTCATTTCTTCAGGGTTGTCACATGAAAAGATATAAAATATTTACAAAATGTGAGGGGTGTATTCACTTCTGTGATATACTGTATTCTCTTTGAACTGAGCTTAGAAAGTTTCATAAGCATAGTGACCATTTCATCTCAATGCACAAAACTCTAGCTTGTGCAAACCAAGATCGCAAACCACAATTTGAGGCTAAGGTATGCTGCAGTGGGCTGGGACTACCGGAGAATATCAATGACTATTCTCAACCTATTTCTAGTGAAAACATGGAGTAAAATAGCTTCTTATGTTCAAGAAATGAATAAAATGGAGAGGAGAAAGAAGCAAAATGGAGAATTAAATTTCAAACAGAAGCTGGAAAAGATACTGTCATGACACAGCTATGAAGGAAGCGGAATCTCACAGTACTTTGAACTGTGCATAGCATTTGGAAAAATATATGCATTCTACTGGCCCATTAATCTGTGGCAGGAAAGAGCTGAAGGCGAGAATTCTTGCTGATTAAGTCACTGCTTTCTGTTGGGTGTGTAACTAGGTCATTCATTTTTACCAAAAGCATGCTGCAGTTCCAGTAATTTATCTCCTGGGTTTCACTTTTGGTCTACATAGGTATATTCCTGCAAGGAATCTGTTTTAAAGAAAGAGGTGAATGAATATTTTTAAAGAACCTGCAATAAGATTACTAGCTACAGGGCTTCTAGAGAATTGAATGTCAAGCTTTTAAAAAAAGATATGAACGCTAAATGAGAGTAGGTACATTTATGCTCTTTGCTGTCTTTTGAAATCATTTTAATACCCTGTATTCCAGATCCTGTAGTGATAATGCAAGTTATTCATCCAGATGGTAACCATTGCCTTCTGGGAAGAAAGAAAAGATTTCCCCCAGGCAAGTTCTCTTGCCTTGCCGGATTTGTAGAGCCTGGTGAGTGTTCTTGTACTGTATTATGCCATTTTTTTTTTCCTTTTCTGGGATATTGAATTTAAAATTACTGTTTTGTCCTTTGATCTTTGAATAACACCTGTTCAATTTGAACTTTGATCTGTAGCAAACTGTACTGCTGTGTACAGCCACTGGTTAAAGATGCATTATTGCCAGTGTGGTGTAGTGGTTAAAAGTACAGGACTGGGACTCAGTCATTGAGCCAACTGGGTGATTTTGGGCACACAAACTCTCAGTCCAACCTGCCTCACAGGTTGTTGTTGCAGAGATAAGACTGAGAGCAGAAGAATGATGTAAACCACTTTGTGTCCTTAAGAAAAGAGGCATAATATAAATGTAGTAAATAAAATAAATAGCAACATCAGATGTTTTGTTTGTACAGAGTACTCTGGTGTATTCTCCCTCCCTTCTTGCCTTTTCTCCACATACCCTCTATCTGCTGTTCAGAGTGGGAGGTGTGGCACAAGAAAATACATAGGAAAAGGAAATCAGTGGAAATTGCTTTGTGCTCCCTTTACCTCTGCAGGATTTCAGCTTCTTATACAGATGGAAGGACTTCATCCACAAAGGGAAGGACTGCATGAGAGGCAGTGCACCGTCTTTCTCTCCAGTTCATTTATGACAATCCATGGGTTTTTACATCAATGGGTTGTCATTATGTGCTGGCCAGGTCTTCATTTTAAGCTAGCCACTATCCTGCTTGGCATTCCCAAGGTCCGTGTGGGATTGATAAAATATATGCTTTTTCACCCAGGGCTTTTCATATTCACTTCAGAATTGGGCTGATATCTTTCATGTGCAACGGACATAAATAATAGAGCTTTCCTCAGCACTTTGACAACATGCTCTCATGATTTTAATACACATTGCCTATAATATGTGATGGTTTTGCAAGTGTGTATCACTTGAAAAGTGAAGACCGCAACACCCAAGACCTGTTCCTAGAATTTCAGACAAGGAATTCACTCTGGATTCCCAACAAAGGGGTCCCCAACATAGTGCCCACAGTTACCCTAAATTTGTTTTATATTTTCTGCCTTTTTACTATATGTATATGGAGTTTTATTAAATGAACACAACTTTCTAGCAATTATATCTAGACCTCAACAAAAACAGACCAAAAAGCCAGATAAGTATATATTTAAAGTTGACATCGGTATGCCACCCATTTGTATAGCAAAAGGTATGTTGCATTATAGGAGCTGAGTGTTTATTCTTCCAGTTTTGTAATATTAGTCTTTTATCTGTGAAAGAGAATCTCTTTTTCCTTTCATTCATTAGTTTCCATGTAATAAGCTGATAATTTAAATGAGCATGTCCATCATCGCCATTATTGGACATTATCAAAGAAGCCATTATTGGACATTATCAAAACATAGGTTTAAAAGAAAGATTAGCTGTACTGTTCCACTAGAGCCAAAGTAGACAATTGCTTACTTTTTGCTGAAGAAGATGCAACCTAAGCTCCATAGATGTGACAGGCAGGTGCCAAAACAGCAATCCACTAATTAGGTGAATTGTGATGCTACCCACAATGGTTTCATATGTTTTCAAATCTGGTGCCTTCCAGATGTTTTGAAGTTAATTTCTCCAGTCCACATGGCTGATGGTCAGGATCAGTTGTACTTCCAACTATCTGAAAGCCTCTAGGCTGATGTAAAGGTTTGTGGCTGTAAGGATTTCAGCAAATTCAGGCATGGCTTTCTCTTCTTGAGGACTGAAAGGAAGCTCTTCAGGTCTCTCAGGTTCAGAACAACTGGAAGTGAATTATAATTATTGCATTGGATAAGCAGGCTAGGCAAAGGAACTCTTACAGCTTTCTTCACACCTTGGAGACCTTAATTGCACTGCTGATTAATACTAAGTACACAGCACTGCAGTGCTGTATGAGCTTCATTGGTTGCTGGTCTATTTTTGAGCACAGGTCAAAGTGGTGGTGCTTGTGTTAAAGTTCTGTAGCTGGGAACATCATTCTGCCTATGTGTTGAGCTCATCATTTGAAGTTTTTCAGTGATGGTGACTGTTTATGGAATTCCCTTCTCAAAAAGGCTCGCCTGGTTCCTACATTGCCATATTTCTGGTGCAAGTGAAGATTTTCTTCTCCCACCCCTCTCCCCCTCACCCTTAGTCCAAGTCAACCCAAGAAGTGGAAATGGATTAGTCCATCATAATCATAGGATATTAAAGTTGGAGGGGGTCATGAAGGCCATCAGGTCCAACCTGATGCAGAATACCAGTGTGCACCATCCTATTCAGACTGCTGTTTCTCTGCTGCCAGTCAACATTAGGGCAAATAGGTTGTCTGTTGGCTGTTGGATCCAGAATATGTCAGCACTGGCAGCTGCCTTTGGTATAATCCACAACATCATTCTTCCTATATGCAAAGAGTGGCATTTGTGGCAGGCCACAATTAAACTTACCATGGCTTGTTGCTTGTAATATCTAGGAATAGTGATGAGCTTGAATATAATTCAATTGATTCGCTGGGGGGTGTAACTAGCTGGCTGCTGGTGGGGAGGCAGCAGGACTTCAGCCAGGTAGATGGGTTGCTACTACTGGCAGAATGGGAAAGAGTCAGGGTTGGATATCCTAGCTCCACACTGCTGGAATGCTCCATATGAGCCTGATTTGGGTCCTTCAGCTGTAACTAGTCCTGGAGCTAGGTAATTAATCTCCCATCTCTCACTTGGGAGCAGGTAAGTCTGGGATTTTAAATGCTGGGATTATTTGGGCTGAAACGCTGGTGGAACACACTGGCCAGCATGTGCCAGGGAGAGATTTGCCCATCCACTTCCCTCTTACCCCACCTAGGATTGCCCCTTTGCTGTCCATTTTAAAGGGGTATTTGAGACCTCTGAAGGTTCAGTTCCTGGATTTTGTCTGGATCTCTGACTTAGCCATGCAGAACATGGCTAAGGGGTATTGTAATATACTGGGATATTGTAATATTTGGACACATTTTAGATAATACTTGAGAATATATTTTTTCTGTATGTGAAAAACAACTGCAATGTGCAGTGAAAGCCTACAAAGATAAATTAGTATCTCAGGAAAGCGCTGGCTAGCATTGATGTTAACAGCCCAAATTTTAGGGGGGATGGGAGTGGGGGATGTGTTTTCAGGGTGGATATATTGTCTGCCTTTATTTGTTACACTTCTGATTTGTGCTGCCATCTGCAGATAACTGTGGATAATTGTTCGAAAAAGTTTCAAATCTTTTGAGATGCTTCAAAGCACAGCCTGTAATCCTTGCATTTTCACTTAACTGTGCTTTCCTTTCTTTGATTAGGTGAGACAATTGAAAATGCTGTTCGAAGAGAAGTAGAGGAGGAAAGTGGAGTTAAAGTGGGCCACGTTTGGTATGTCTCTTCTCAACCATGGCCAATGCCCTCCTCCCTAATGATTGGATGCATAGCAGCTGCAGTGTCTACAGAAATTAAAGTTGACAACATTGAAATAGAAGATGCCCGCTGGTTCAGTAGAGAACAGGTAAAGTTCAATTTAATTCCCTTTTCTTATTGATTGCCCTCTGACTGTATTGGTTACGGCATGCAGTATGGATGTGCTGTTTCCAGGCAGACAAATGAGTCCTCGTACTTTCTTTATTGTACAGTGATTACATTGAAATTGAAAATTATGTGTTGTTAAAAGAATTGGTATAGACAGTTGTTCCTTTATTGAGCTTACAGTTCTTGCCAATAAGTTGCTTAGATACATTGCAAAGGTAAGTGTTAAAAGTACATGGCTTTCTCTAGGTGCTCTGCTAGTCCTACTCAGTTTTATTTTATCTGCTATTCTGTAAGAAAGAGAATAGTCTTTCCCTTGCTGAGCCTCTGCTGCTTGAAGGCCTGACATCAGAACTTCCAACATTTCCAAAGATCTGGCAGGTTCTTGTCAGCAATGCAGAAATAACAAGGCAATTCCTTGCCTTTCCTGCTGTCGCAGGGGTTTTAAAAACTCGGGCACAAGATTCCCTCCAATTGCAAGTATTAGAAGGGAACTTCTTTAGACCAGTTCTTTGTTGCTGCTGTTGTTATGTGCCATCAAGTCATTTCCAACTTAGAACAACTCTATGAATGAAGGACCTCCAAAATTTCCTATCCATGCCCACCCTGCTCATTTCTTGTGAATTCAGGGCTGTGGCTTCCGTTGTGCAGTCCATCCATCTCCTATTTGGTCTTCCTTTTCTTCAGCCTTTGACTTTCCCTAGCAGGATTATCTTCCCTGGGGCGTTTTGCCTTCCACAATGTGCCCAAAGTATGACAGCCTCTGTTTTATCTGTTATGATTCAGTGGAAAACGCTGACTGGATTTGATCTAGGACCCACTTTTTCATCTTTCTGTCAGTCCAGGTTATTAGCAAATCTCTCCTCTGGCATCATGTTTCAAATCAATTTTCTTCCTGTCAGCTTTCTTTCACTGTCCAGCTTTCACACCCATACATAGTGATTGGGAATACAATAGTGTGGATGATTTTGGCCTTGGTCTCCAGTGAAACACCCTTATATTTGATTATTTTTTTCTAGTCCTTCATTGTTGCCCTTCAAAGTCTCAGTCTTCTTCCAATTTCTTGGCTATAATCTCCAATTGATGACTGAGACATGGTGTGCAAAATCTTTCACAATTTCGATTTCCTCGTTAACAGTAAAGTTCTGTAATTCTTCTGTAGTCTTGAGTTTTTGTTTTCCTAATATTGAGCTGAAGTCCTGCTTTTGCACTTCTCCTTTCTCACTTTCCTCAGGAGTCATTTCAAGTCTCTTGAAATGCTTTCTGCCAATAATATGGTATCACCTGCATCTCTTTCATTATTAATGTGTCGTCTAACAATTTTCACTCCTCCTTCTGATTCTAATCCAACTTCCCATATGAAACATTCTATGTACAGTTTGAACAGATAAAATGCACTCTTGTAAACCATTCCCTATGGCAAATCATTCTGTTTCTCCATATTATCTCCCGACAGTAGTTTCTTGTCTGCAATACGGGTTATGCACTGGGACAATCAAGTGCTGAGGCACACCCATTTCTTTGGATGGTTCCTTTGGCCACTTTGTATTTGTGATATGATCTCAAGTGCTTCTTTTTTCTTTTTTGAGAATCTAGCTTGAATGTCAGGCATTTCTCACTCCACATAAAGCAATATTTTTTGTTGCAACACCTTGAGCATCACTTTCCTTGCATGGCAAAGCAATGCAATGGCACTTTGGTTGCTGCATTCTTTTGCACCCCCTTTCTTAGGGACTGGATTGTATGTTGAAAGTTTCCAAACTATGATCCATTGTTTTGTTTTCCATATTTATTAGCGTACTTTTGTTAGGATGTGGACCGATTCAGCCTTGAGAAGAAAAGACTGAGGGGGGACATGATATCCCTCTATAAGTACCTCAAAGGCTGTCACAAAGAGGAAGGTCAGGATCTCTTCGTGCTGATGCCAGAGTGCAGGACACGGAATAATCAATTCACGTTCCAAAAACCCAGATTCAAGCTAGAGATCAGGAAAAGCTTCCTCACTGTCAGAGCAATACAACAGTGGAACCAGCTGCCTGGAGAGGTGGTGGGCTCTCCCACACTAGAGATATTCAAAAAGAAACTGGACAGCCACCTGAGTGGGATGGTGTAACATGGTGTTCTGTAACCACAGGAGGTTGGACTCGATGGCCTTCATGGCCCCTTCCAACTCTACTGTTCTATGAGTCAGTCTTTGCAGCTTAGAATACTTGTACTGATATCCTGTCTACTCTGGGTGCATTATTCCTTCCAAGTGCTTTCAAAGAAACTTTTGCTTCACTTTCTAATAGTACAAGCTCTCCTTTATAGGATTCATCTTTGAAAGAGTCTGTCATTCTTTCATCTCTTCCTAAATTCTTTCCACCTTCCCTATATTTTCTTCTGGTCAAATAGCATGTCTCCCATTTGTCTTCTTAGCATTACTAGTCTAAGTTTGAATTTCCCTTTGATTCCTTGGGTCTTCTAGAAGAGGTTTCTTGTTTTTGCTGTTTTCTATTTCTTTCCACTGGGCATTGTAATAGTTCTTTTTGTCTCTAAATGATAGTCATGGAAAAGTTGCATTCAGGAATCTGACCCTATTTCTGCCAGCTTTTGCTTCTCGCCTGTCCTTGCAACTGTAAGTGTTTCTCCTTCTATCTATCTAGGCTTTTTTTTCCTTTATTTTTGCTACCAGAATTGTCTTTCGGTATTCTTCCCTAGTGAGGTCTCCTGTTTCAGTCCTCAGTTCTTTTGGCTCATGCTCAATAAATTTGAGTAATGCAAATCTGTCCTTCATGTGGACTTGAAATTTTTCAGGAATCCTATTCAAGCTGTATGCTGGCATTTTGCTTCTGTTAGTGATCTTTTTTGTCTTTACTCTGATACCAAGAATTCATGGTCTCTGCTGCAATCTGCTCCTGGTCTTGTTTTGGCAGTGAGAATAGTTTGGCTCTACAACTTTTGATTCTGTTTTGTTTCATACTTTTGCATTACAATCTCCTAGAATTATCAGCAGGTCTTGTTCTGTTGTGTTAACTATTTGTTTTTGAACAAATAGATAAACGTTTTTGATTTTTTCTTCAGTATCTGTTCTTGAAGCATAGACTTGAATGAAGGTTATATGTTGAGAGGTTTTCAAAATTCTGATTGCTATTATTTGGTTGGATTTTGCATTATAGCCCCTTACTGCCTGTGCTACATCTTGCCTTAGTGTTAGAGCCATTCTATTTCTTCTGAGCATTTTTCTTTTGAAATTCCAGAGTAAAACAGTTTGTGTTTGTCTGACTGAAAATGTCCCATTCTATTCTACTTTATTTCATTCACAGCAAGTACTGCTGTGTTTAAGGAAATTCCATTTCCTGCTTTAAGGTTTCCAGTTTGCCTTAATTCATTTTGCTCACATTCCAAGTGGATGTGTTGCTATCAGACTTTCCTTTCACCTCTGTGCAGATCAGGCCCTGTACCCTTTCAGCTTTGATCTCGCTGCAAGCATGTGTGATAGTGCTATTCAGACTTGTCCTTTGCTTTTCCCGAGTAGCTCATTGAGTGCTGTCCAACCTGGGAGTCTCATCTTCTGGTGTTATCTCTTATTTCATTTTTGATTTTTTCCTCATAATGTATTCAAGGTAAAAAGATTCAGCAGTAATTTGCCACTGTCGTCTTCTGTGCAGTACTAGCCAGAGTTGGCTTGAGCATCATTGCCATTGTCTGTAAAAGATCCTCTGCCAGTGCTTCCTTCAACTGCTTCTGCTGCCTTCAGAAGTTTCTCCACCCTCATCACCATTAAACATATTCATTCTCTCCTGGGCATGTGACTGTTCATCCCAAAGTGGATAGATGCATCTAAGTCTGGAGACTCTGCTTTGATCATTTCGCCTTGAGTGACCTGTTTGGAGACCAGCCTAGTGAAACAGACTGGTCTCCTGATGGCATTGTTTACAGCTTCTCTGACAGTCTCAAATGTTAAGAGGTGGGACCAACTCTTAATCCTGTGTTGGATGTGTGATTTGAGGACTGAAAGGACCCACAGCCACTCCCTCTACATCTCAAAGTTTATTTTCCCCATCCCCAGATTCAGAATACCAGCTTTGTAGAGGGAGCCACCGCAGTGATCTCCATGGTGCCTCAAGGAAACCAGAAAAGAGGCTCTGAAGTTAGAAATACATATACCTCTTTAGAGGAATCTTTACACTCAAATCTGTGACCAGAAGGATGCATCCCCTGAGACCATACAATTCGCCCCTAAGAGATACAGAAAAGGTGGCTTGATCATCTTTATAGAAGAAGAAGCCCCATTTATATAAAAATATTCAGGTTTATGTGGTTATTTTAGTTTGCAGTTTTCATAGGTTAAAAGAAAGATCAGATAAATGCAGGCATTTTTAAACTGTTAATCTTTCCCCCGCCCACGTCCACTGAGAAACAAAATATAGTAAGTAAACATATGTTGATCAGTTCCAACCCCAACAAAAGCCTATGGAGCAATGTTAATATATTGATATTTTCAGGAAAAGGTCATGATGCTTTTGGTCTGGATTTTTCACCAGTTTTCAGAATCTATTCAAATGTAGTAACATTTTACAAAAATAGTGAACTTGGACAAGAAGAACAGCCTTATAAATTTATGAAACAAGTAAAGGCTGGACTTTTAGCATGCTTCCCATCCAAAACAGTTGGGTACTGAATGTAGTAAAGACTTCAGGTTGACCATTTGTCTGATGAATTACACAAGCCCTATGTTGGAGTTAACTAGCTTGAATACCATATTTATATGTTTCAGGTTGTTGACATTCTCAATAAAAGGAACCAGAGTGCTTTTGCTGGACCACCACAGCAGACTATTGCACATCAGTTGATGAAACACTGGATTGGAATGAGTGCTAATCTTTAATTCCAATGAGTTGATTGTCTATTTGCACCATAGATGTAGTCACTTATATGTTAAATGTAATTAATCAGACCATTTTTGTGTGTGGCTATCATTTTGGACTTTTTAAATGTTATTCTTCTAAACATATTTGCACATGTGAGTTTTTCATAAATTTCTCCAGGTGTAATGCTGCCCAGATTCAAGGAAAAGAACTTTCCCTGTGTGATTTCCAATTGCACTATCACATCACCTTGGTACAGTTCCTCTTGGTTTTATTCTTGCCCAGTATACTCGTAACTGTCTGATTTAACTTTCTAAGACCATTGCTTTCTTGCCTCAGAATGCATCTTCTCATTCAGGATGGCTGCAAATAAGTGAATTCAGCCAAATTCCTCAAAACCTTAGCAAAGGAAAATACCAACCTGAAAGAAGAGAACTGCACATATAATTGGCACATATATACTTGCATTTCAGGAGTGGATTTTTCCTGTGAGAGAAGAATTGCAAAGAAAAGATAGCTTATAATTCATCAACTGTCTCCTCTATCTTCTCTGGTATTCTAAGTTTTCACAAAACTTCAGTCATATGTTGCTGTAAAAGCTACTCTAAAGTGATTTCTTATTGGCCAGGTTCCAATGACACAACAATCTACCATGGGTACCAGCCGTAGTGGTTTGTTTTATCATCTGAAGCCAGCACAGTTTTTATAGGGTAGCTTTTTTGGTTTTTTGTTTTGGATTTTATTTTTGGTGTTTGGGGGGTTTTTTACGGTTTTTGTGTTGTTGTTTGGTTTTTTGGATTGTTTTTTTTACAAGCACATCCTGAGAACACATGCCTTGTTTTATGATTTTTCTTGCCCATGATGGGTTGTATCATCCAAACCCAGCAGGGCAGTTTTGTCATGGGTTGTTGCAATCTCCTTCCAAGGTGCTCATGAACAGCAAAACTCCCATTAATTTTTGTAATATCACCAATGACCGCCCTTCTGCCAGTGCCAAAACAGAACTTGGAAGGGTTACCATTTGTTCTTCAACCTGTTATATTTTTGGTGATTCAGAACTGAAGTTGGAGTTTTCATGGGTTTTGAATATTTTTTGTTAGTCTTGTGCAAGTGTGCACTTACAGCTGCCACATACAGTCTCTCTGTGTCAATTTCCCTTTCTGTTTCAGCATTCATAGGGAGGGGAAGGTAAAATTGAATATAGGCTAATTTGCACACAGTTGTGCAAGGAATTAATTTGCCAAGGAACATATGCCAAGCTATTGATTGAAACAAGGTGGGGAACAAAGAATAATAATGGGGGGAGAATAATATTTCCCACCTGAGAATGTAATCCTTTAGATTTTAACAGCTGAACTGCTAGTTCTCCATCCCTTCCACCATCCCAACCCTGAGTCCCCAGCTGCTACAAAATGGAGATTTCCAGATACCCTTTCTTTAAAAGCAGTTTTTGCTTCTTGGCCTCTGGCCTTTTAATAGCCCTGGCATTGCAAAGCCAGCCCTTAAGTTTTACACACATCTACTCAGAAGAAAGTCCCACTGGATTAATTGGCCCATATTTCTAGCCATTTCCTTCCCCTTGCCAATTGGCAGTTGTATCATTTTCGCAGCCAAAGCAACTGTCCATTCATGTTTTTATTGTATTATTATTATTACAAATGTATAAGAGGGCAAACATGGCTGAGTGAACGGTATACAATTTTTTATATAAATACATCATAAAATAAATAAGATCTGCATACAAGTGATTAAATATTTGCAAGCTGTCTGTTGTGATAATCTGTTAAACATCTTATTTTGCCTAGAATGATGCTTGGTTCTAGCCTAAGTTGCTTTTTAAAAGTGATTAGTATAAAGAAAAGTGTAATTCTCTTTTCTTCTGTATCTTTTAAAGTACATGAAGCAAAAAGGTGGGTGCTGTAGGCTGATTAAAGGGGACCAGTCCTGATTCTCCATGGAATTAAATATACTAATAAGATTCTGGGGCTTAAAGGACAAAAATAGAAATGAAAAGAAGTAGAGCAGGCCAACAACACTTAACAAGGCTTGTCTAGTCTCTTCTCTTTGAATGCCAACTTTTGCTTTAGCCTTCTCGGAAAAATAGAGAAACTTTATATAGAATTTGCACAGGTGAGTTGCTTAACTTTTTTTTTCTGGGGGCAGGATATCATCTAGATCATTGCCATAAATTTGATGTGCTTTTTCTCCTTTTCCAAGCAGAAGGATAAAATACGCTTGTGCTGTTTTTAATAAGTAGGTGACATAGAAAAGGGAAAGAGGAAGAAGAAAAATGGTTTTTAAAAGTTTTAAGCAATGTTCCCTGTTTAGTTGAATGTATGGCACCTCGTGCATCTATATTGACTTTGCAAACATAATAATTAGCCCATAGCTCTGTACACCTTGCATATCTACTAGGCATGCTAGCAAGTTAAAGTTGCATATACTGAAGGAAAATGATATTTAGCTACTAGCTTCTGTAATTAATATAATCATATTCTTTTGCATGTTGTTAGCCAAACATCAGCTAAAACTGATGCAGTGAGAGAACTTAGCCTTGATTGTTCCTATGAAATTAACATATTATTTACTTTAATAAGAAACTCTGTGGTTATTATTACCCATTCATTTGGGAGCAATTATTTATTATTCTAAAACTGCAGTCCTATATATCTTTAATTATGTGAATAATTCCTGTTAAATTCAACTGGGATTGTATTTCACAGTACACATGCAGAGGATTATGTAGTACATCAAATTCTGTGTAATATATGCCTCATGTTTTCGCTGTATTTTGATTTTACAGCATCTTGTTTGACTTAAAATTTTGACAGGTTTTGCATTTTAAAAATATTTTATCATACTCATTTTCTTAGAACAAAATCTTACTGATATCAGTGCAATATACTTCTGAATCAGTGTACCTGCAGTCATGGGTTTACTTCTTCCCATGTATTTTTACTTTGAAGCATGTATGTACATTGACTCTATGCGAACTGACTTTTAAGTAAATCAGATTTACATTTTGCTAGTCTTAATGCATCTTCAGATGATTTACCTCTGGAGAAACCTCCAAATTCATTTCAGATTGTGTTTTGGATGAAACTTGGTGATTGTTTATGAATTAAAAAATTCAAAATGAAAAATTTTTGCTCCATGAATATTTGCTTCCAATTCTTCTATGTTGTCTTTTATAGCAGTGCTTAATACTATGTTTTCCTACCACATCCCTGACATGTTCTTATACGCACAATTTCTTTATTTATTATTTATTAAAACATTTATATGCCGCCCCATTCGCCGAAGCCTCGGGGCAGCTCACAACAAAAAGTATGCTGGGATTTTCCTCTTCCTCTGTCATATCTCCCACTGTCCAGATGATTCTGCAATACTGAAGCATGTTTTCAGTAGGCAACAGGCTGCAGGGGATGGGAAATTGGGGGCTTGTGGAAGACAACATCTGGATCCAAGCAATAGTATTTTTAAAATGAGAATAAAAGAGTATAACAACTGATCAGCATTTAATTTCCAGTTAATTAATGTATTGGGTTTGAGTATGTTTGAATTTCATCTCACAAAAGAACTCATGGATAGTCTAGATATAATGTGGGGTTCCATGTTCAAAACTCCTTAATTCTACCTTTTACAAAATGCAGCCACAGAGGAGACTAATCTAGATTCTTTGGAATGCAGGTCGTCCCTTCCCAATGTACCATTTTCCTGCTGTTTTCCAAAGCTGTTTTTGCCCTGATTTTGGGAGGGGTGTGTGGGGAATTGTTCCAGAGCTGGCTGAATGCTAGTGGGATTTTAAAAAGGAGAGAAACAATATTGCTAACAAGAGGGTACTCTCTCACTACTGTAAAGGTTTCAGTCAGTTGCCCTGTTGATTAGTCTGTGTATTGCTTGGGAAACCAGGCCAATTCTGAAGGAGATTGAACAGACCAGTTGAAAGAGCTGTGAAAAGTGGAAGAAATAAAAAGTAATTGAGAGTGGTAAATTGGATTATATGAAGCTTCCAAATTTCAGGTGATTTTTGTAGGCATATTATTTGCTCCATTCTTGGCTATTATATGACTGGACTTGGACCTTGTAATGGAAGAAAATTACTCTTGGATGGAGAAGCAACTTTTCTTGCAAAATACAGGTTTAGATACTATGGTCAAAATGCTAAGGATGCTATGAAGAGCAGCATTTTGGGGAATGTGCTATTACAGCCAAAAGGTTATTCACTATAAGAGAAAAGGTAATAAAGTTTAGTTCCATGTTTGTTTTGCTTCCCTTTTCCAACCTTTCTGTCTTTCCCTTGCAAGTACTACTATTTCTCTGGTAAATGCAAACTTGCTTTACTTCTGGTTTCTATAATCATCCAAGCTATATGGCTTATTTTTGTCAATTCTGCATGAGTGCCTATTTGTATAAAGCTAAGTTAGTTATCCGCAGTTTATAAATAAATGAATGAAGTCTGTGTTTTTTTAATAAAAACATTACTGTGCACATCATACAAATTTTTAAACATCAGTTCAAATGAGTTGCAAAAAAGTAATCTTCCACATGTGTTACTTGAGGAGTTATAAATATACTAGATGCTTAATCTGAATCCATCCAGAATGGTGTTACTTCTTTCAGAATAACCTTGTAACACAATCGCTATTTCAGTATGGCACGGATCTAATCTTGTAAACAGCTGAGCACTGATGCCATCTTTGAGTCAAAGGAAGTCGGGTGTTTGGTATTTTCCAGGTTTAGAAGGGCTTGAGCTTACAGTCTTCATTCATTCAGGTAATCCTTACTGAAGTCAATGGGACCATTCATATGCCTAAGGATTGCCAGATCAGTGTCACTCCCATTAGAATCAACATACTTTAAAGAGAAACCTGCAGCACAGCACGTAGTGGAAAAAATTGAAGACATCTGGTACAATCTTTTTTAAGAAGGCTGTGCAATACTCCTTCACGTAGCAATATGGTGGGGGAGAGTGGATGCGGATTTCCAATGTGTACAACGCCATTAAGGTTTGATAGTCTGCCATGCTAGCAAGCATGTTGCTTTTTAAGCGCACACAACTAACTGCCATGCATTTGCTAGCATTTGTTCTACAGGGGGGTGTCTAAAATAACATTTAAGGTATCTGTTTTAACGATGTTTAAACATTTATGAACTGTCTTTAAGGAAAACTGACAAGGTAGGGTACAAAAATTAAGACTACACAATCAGTTATAAAAATAAAAACAAAAAGTAACAGAACTATTGTCATATATGGAACAGCACCCAATAAACTTGTAACTGACTTATAGGCCAAGATAGACAAAATACTACAGCCCACTCAGGAGTGCAGTGAACATCCTTTGGGGCAGAGTTCCATAAATGGGGCCAGTACTGAGAAGGCTCTGCCTATGATGCCTGCCAGCCTAATTGTTTTGGCAAGTGGGCACACAAGTTGGATCACCACTGTTTGTCTCAGAGTGCAGACAAGTTGGTGTACATGAAGATAATCTTAGGTAATTCTACCCATCTAGTGCCAGCAATACTCCAGCAGTTGCCTTACACAGAACACATCACAGTAACCTAGCCTAGATCGCACTTGAAGATAGAACATAAAATCTGAGTTGGAAGGGACCTTGAACTCTTTGGTCAATGCTGGCTCTGCATCGTAGGCTACAGTCACAGTATCCCTGATAGATGGCCACTCATCTATTTAATCACCTCTAGCAAAAGAGGAGCCTCCACCTTCTGAGGCAACCTCACTGAGCTCTCACTGTTAGGAAAATGCTAATGTTTGGTGCTCACAATTTCCACTCATTGGTTCTAGTGTTGTCCTTGAGAGCAACAAAACAACCATTTTCTGCATGACAGCCTTTCACATATTCAATAACAAGTAAGGTCCATTTTTTCCAGACAAAGTATTGACAATGGAGTGCCAGTATTAGCTTGTAAAAGACACTTCTGGCTTAATGCTGAGTGAGAACATGAACTCATTGCATTTGATGTAGGCTGAGGGAGACCTGGACAATAGATCTGGGTCTGCATGACAACTCTCTGAATTAAAGTCAGCCACATAAGAACTACCAGAAGCCAAAATAAAACAAATTTAGGAGAACTGATGTCCATGACTCACGAGCATGGCTCTTCCTATGATCTGCTGAATGTTAAGAAATATTCCTAAACTCCAGCAAAACTTCCTTCTGTGCCTATCTGTGTACTAATGTCTCCTTAATATCTATATATTTTTGTACAGCTCCAAGCAATCAACACCACATACAGACTGAAAGCAACACTACCACAGTTGAACCAATTGTAAATTGTCTAAGCACTTCATATCCCTACATGTTAACCATTAAACACCATAACCATTTGAAAAAGCTGGAATCTGGGCACCTCAAAACCTTGCAGGAATGAAATCACCCCCGGAGAAATAGTAACAGAGGAAGTCAACCATGCTTCACAGGGTCAAGTCACTACAAAGTCCTTTCTTAGGATGCAGGTCTCTAAGCCTGCCTAAAGCATACGCCATATCCATGTGATAAGTCCTTCCAGAATACAAATAATGGGGAGTGGGGGACTTTGCTCAAAGCTGTGCTGGAAAACCCCACTGTGCTCTCTTCTGCCACATAACTATTACTGGTTGTCCAGCAGAGCTGGCTCAGAAAAATACAGAAGAGTCAAGCATATAGTTGAAATAATTCAGACAAGATAGCAGAATATTCATGGAGGATACTCAGGGAGAAACAGAATGAATCTGGGCTTTTTCCACAGAACAGGATTTTATTTTGATATCTGAGATGGAGGTCCTGCTCCAGGAGCCCTCCTTGAAGGAGATTAGGAGAGTGGCTACCTGGAGGAGGGGCTTCTCTGGTGGCAGCCCATCTATGGAACACGCTCCCCAGAGGTTTGCCTGGCGCCAATGCTATATTCTTTTTTATATCAGGTGAAAACCTTTTTATTTTCCCACTATTTTAATGTTTAGTTGGTTTTAATTGGGGTTTTTATCTTGACTTGTTGGATGTTGTGTTTGTTTCGTTTCTTTTATTTGTTCCTTATTGTAAGCCATGTCAAGACATCAGTAGTGGACAGGGTAGAAAAGTTTTAAATAAATCAATATTTTGAAAGCATAACAAATAATAGAAGTACAGGCTGTTGAAAGCATTCCAGGAACAGGAAGAGGAAAAGAAGGCAAGTCTGTAGAGTGCATGGTAGAGCTATACAGGTATCCCCAGCTTCAAAGGTGAAGGAAGGAGGTGGGAGACTGCAATTTGAAAAGGTCTTCAAGAGCAAAGGGAGAAAGGGGAGAGAGATTTCTGCCATCTGTTTATGTTCTCTCTGAGCAGAGGCAGTGTGGGAATCTAAGGTGGCTGGAAAATCCAGGAGGGTGAGAAGCAGAAGTTTTCCTTGGCTTCAACAAGGTTTTATAATTTCCCCCCAAACTGGGGTGCAAGACTGGCCATCAAGCCACAAGTTCAATAGGCTAATCAGTTTGTCAGCAAAACTAGAAATGCTTGCACCTGATGACCTATGAGAATACTCAGGTTGGAAGAGGGGATCTTAGGGAGAAAGAAATCAGGAGGATTCAGGGATCCTAGGGCATAATAGAGTGAGGATTCCTGAAAAGGTCTATTTCCATGTAAAAGCAAATTTGCTACTCTTTGAATTAAAGAGTAATCTGGATTAGTCAAGGTTCTCCCTTCCTGAGTTTCACTAAATTGGAATACACATCAGTATAACACACAGTTGTCCTTCCCCACACCTTGTTTGCTGGCATTTTTGGGAAATTTCAATACAAATATTTTGTACGGTTGAATTAATGATTTAATGAGTTATGAAGTTAAAGAATTGGCTAACAGTTTATTTTAACTAGTTAACGGCACAATCTTATGTGTGTCTTCTCAGAAATAAGTTGTTCTAGTTCAGCAGTGCTTGCCCCTGGGGAAATGGGTACAGAACTGCAGCCTAAGTCATTCAGCATCAACTTGTAACTTTCCCTAGCTAACGTTTTAAAAAACTTTTTAAAAATAGTTTTTTTTTTAATGAAATTGATCTTTTTCCACAACACAACCTCTCTTTCGGACTCTATAAGGATTAATTCATTACATTCACTTTTTCATTTTTTATTTGACCTGACCTCCAAGAAGCTCAGAGTAGCATGCATTTCCCCATATACGTAAACTTTTCCCCCTTAATATGAATTGAACGTTTCAAGAATGCCAAGATGATGAAATCATAAAATGTACTTTGTTGCTGGGTTTGCTTAACCTTTAGGTCTCATCCATAAGTTCAGTCAGCTGAAGATAGTTTGGATCCCGAAAAATACAGTAATAAATTCTGTCTACCTGGTTTTGATTAAAGAATGTTTGCCACTGTAAGATCTGTTTAGCTAACTTTCCTTGAGATATTGCACAGCCCATAAAAATTTAATTTCCTGCTGGGGAGAAGTTAGAGACCTTCTTTAGGGGGAAAATTGTTTCAAGTATTAGCCTGGCTCTTCGATCCATAAGAATGATGAATCACTCTGCTATTTATATGGAACATTCAGAGGCCCCATTTTAAGCTGATTCGGTTAAGATGGCTGAACATTCAGGGCAGAGTATATATTTGGCATATATTGTGAATCTGCTATTAAGACTTAAGGAATTATTGGCAGGGGTGGGGGGAAGACACCCTGCAAATCATCTTTTCATCCTCTGACAGTTGAAGTGTTCCATTTTTAAAAATAGAGATTTTTTAAAGTATCATGTCAACACAAGTGACAGAGCGAAAAACTTCCTATCAACACCTTTCAAAAAATATATCTTGACTGTTTCACAGCTGCACATATATATAAAATCTGACATTATGAAATATTTTACTTTTGCACTGCTGTCAATTAACGTCCTCCCTATCTCATCCTTTAAAATTGTGCTGCCACTGTATGTACCTAATAATCTTCTCAGGCAAAAGGCAGCAGCTGCAGCTTGCAAGCTCCTAAGCTTTGTATGATTTTAATCAGCAATTTAAACACCATATTCGGTGCTTTACCAAACAGAAAGGTCAAAGAAGACAGTGAGAGCCCTGCTAGAATTATCAGTGGGATTAGAAGAAAAGGTTTTGTTCATTTGTGAATAGCTCTTCTCTGTAAGCTCTCAAGGCTGTTAGTGTCTGATACATGATTAGACGCCTAAAAGAGAGCTGAACAACATACCGAGGGCTACAGTTTCTCTCCCAGAGCCCTGGTAGGTGAGATCAAACACTGGCTTGTCCTAAAACAGCTCAGTAACATCCCAATGCAGCAGAGATGTGGCACCTTAGAAGTGCAAGCTGGGATTCCCTCCCCCGCACCCCCGATCTTCCGCCTATTAGCAAGGTGCTTTTCTGTGTATTAAGGGTTGAACTGACACTTCACAGTGTCCTCCACCTTTGGGAGGCTTCCCAAGACTAGAACTACTTCAGAAAGAGGAAACCTTGAGGCCACTCCCTTTTGGCACCTCTTAAACCTGACAGCTACCTGAGAAGGTGGCTGGATGGGATGGAGTGAGTAAGGTCACATGAGAGAGCATCCCATTCATTCCATAACATCTTAGGGGTTTTTTGCTTTTTTTCCCTGATTCGTTGGTTGATTGATTGTAAGTATCTGAGATATTTTGGCATTTTTAACAGGGAAATAAACATGCATGGTTGGGAAGTAAATGAAAGGGATCTATCTGAACTGTCCGAATGGAACCTCCAATCCAACCAGTTTTGAACCACATTATTTTTACAAGATGTCCATTTTTTCAACCTACTCATAACGTTAGCATGAGATAGATCCATCCCACTCTATCAGTGTCAAAGAAGTGTCCAACCATACCTTCTGCCAGTGCAAGAATAAGGATTATTTCTAGCTGTAGAACAAAAGGTCCAATCCTGCTTTCCTCACAGGGATTTGGGCCCCTACCTGACTCCAGGTTAGTCTTTTCTCCTGCCTTCACCCTGCCTCATCAGGGGATCCAGACTTTTACAAGCAGTCCGGATAATGAAATCTCTACTTGTAATCCTGTCATGTTTTCCAACCACATCTTACTTTAAAAAAAAAAAAATCTTACCACAGAGAATCCCCTAAGAAGAAAAAGATGCAATAATTCCACACTGCCTTCTGTTCAGTAGTGCTATGAACCCTCCATCTCCAAGTACCCTCTGTGGGCTCTACTAATTTTGCTCTAGGAAATCCTTTATTACCTGCATTTTTACTTCACATGATCCACTGTTACAGTTGATAGCAATGGGCCCCCAACTGTCACTGGTAGAGCTCATAAACAGAACTGACTTGTCCTGATTCAGATACGAGAACTGCTGATTACGGGACAAGCTGTGCATTGCACCTTCTCCATCTCTAATATAGAAATGCAGTTCATGCTTTCAGGAAATATTTGGTGGGCAGAGGACCAGGGCTGTGCAATCTGGCTTCCATCTCCACTCTGCTGGTCAATCCTACTGCACATTCAACCACAACTGCATAAGCACTGCGGTCTAGATTTGTATTTTACTGTGTTTTCAAATCTGAAGAGCTTTTGCTCGGAAAGCAGTAAATAAATAAATAAGATTGGACATTTCCTGAGCCAAATCAAACCTTCACAGCAGGGTGGGGAACCTCAAGAAGCATGAAGGCCACATTCAGCTTCAGAGAAGCACTCAGGGACTATAGGCCAGTGTTGGGGAGCTGTGGGGAGGGCAAGTATGTGTTATTCATGGTAGCTAAGTCTTAGGAAAGACTTCTCAACTTTACAGAGTGGGGCTGAAACCGTGCAAAAGCCAAGAAATGGCTGAACAATGGGTGACTGGGGGAAAGAGATAGGCCAATAGAATTGGGCATTGGCTTTCTGGAGCCCCAGGGAAACTGGATTTTCCCCATCCTTGCCTCTGCTTCACAGGGTAAAATGATTATACACATAAATATGCATTCTGAACCAGAATGTTAAGCAGTAAGATATTTATTTCTTTTGTGTGGTGAAATAATGGGACAGATCTGCTGTGTAAAAACACTGTGTCTAGTTGTACTTCAGTATCTCTTTGGACTCAATGACTTCCTGAATGCTTTCTGTGCCTTCAGACAAGTGTTTTAGGAAGAGGAGGAATCAGAACAATTTAACCTCACAAAAGATGACATTTTGCCAATATTGCAAGGGCACTGGTGCTATGGCAACTTGTACATGAAGCCATTCAACAAATTGCCATCTTCGGTTTCCTGCCACGTTCTGAGGTCACCTGTGGTTATTGACTTGGAAAGGGTGACAAATCAAAGAGGAAAGCAAGCTTACAAGGGAATACTTTCCAATGACTATCTCCCTCCTTCTCCTGCAGAACAGAAGAACAACCTCCAATATGAGCAGAAAGAGGAGAAGAAGCTGCAAACGCAGGAAAAGCTCAGATACCAGAGAAAGTAAGTTTGCAACAGTGCATGATCTGGATTCCTTAAAACAGAGCTGCTTATAGGAACCTAACTGGCAATCCTCAAAGATCCCTCCTATCTCAGACTCCAGTTGCTGAAATGTGGCATGATCCAAAGTCATGCTTGAAGCAATGAACTCTATCCCAAAGACAAATGAGAGAAATCAAGATGGTGCAGGGTCGTGAAGCTATTTCCTACTGAATTACCAGTGTATTGCTTTTGCTAAGATTTCTTTATTAAATATTTATAAATGGGAGCAGTAGCTCTCTGAGATGAGGTTTCAGCTGTGTGGGGGTTTTATTTATCTCTGTTTTGGGAAATGGACTTTTGAAAGTGCTGTTCTTAACTCTTTCCAATCCACAATGTCTATCAAGTGAAATCCAGACTCTTCTGAAATCAGTAGCCAACTTATCATTGACTCCAGGGAGTTCAGTCATCACCATCACTCATGATAGGTAGAAAATATTGCAGAGTCCAAATGAAGGAAAGAGGTTATTTCAATCAATCCTGCTTAGCAGCAGCAAGCCTAAATTGGGTAAAATATACTCACAATAAGAATGAGGGAGAAAGGCAAACATTTCCAGCCCACCTAATTCACTCTTCCCAAGTCAATATGCAAACGTGAATGCCATTATCCTTTCGCATTTGTACCTCTCCAGAGGTTGTGATGCCATGCTCCAATCAGAAAATGTGTCCAAAAATGCATCATTAAACTAATGTGCAGACAAAATTGTGCCTGTTTATGAAAATATCATACATGATGCATTATACTAGGAAACATAGTCTGCAAAAAGACATAAACACAACAAGAGTACATACAAAAATGCATCAATGAGGAAAAATGCACATTAATCTGTATACAAATTGTCATGTTTATTTATTTATTTATTTATTAAAACATTTTTATGCCGCCCCATTCGCCGAAGCCTCGGGGCAGCTTACAACAATAAATTAAAATAATTATAATCATAAATTAAAAATATAAACATTAAGTTAAAAATACAAAACCACAATATAAAATAAGCCGCCCTGGCCAGATAAAATCCAATAATATTAACAGTTAAAATGCCGCTTAAATAAAAAGGTCTTCGCCTGGCGCCGAAAAACAAATAATGACGGCGCCAGGCGGATCTCTCTGGGGAGCGCATTCCATAGATTGGGCGCCACCACAGAGAAAGCCCTCCTCTGAGTACTCACCCTCCTAATTTCTTTCACAGAGGGTTCCTGGAGAGTTGAGTATTGAAAGTTTCCAAACCATGTGGAGAAAAGGATAGAACAAATTTAAGAATTCCAAATGTGAAACAGAAACTTAAATTGACATATCCATCTATTCTTAGCCTGGAGAACCTTCATGTGGTTTGTTAAGCTGTGCATTGTTACTGCCTGGTACTTCCTAGGTTTGAGAAAAATCTTCTAATTTTTATAGCTCTTATTTCATAATGACCTACAGAATATAATCATTGTTTCAGGTCATTGTGGCTTGATATATCCTATAGGACAAACACCACATAATGAACAAGGGGTACATACATCTCATCATTTTGGGGTAGACAAGTCTCTCTGCTTGCATCTGATTGGTCAGAGTTGCTGTACTTCTGCAATGTTTTGGGCAGTATCCAACAGTGTCATTCCACAAATCTAAACAGCACTAATGGAATCCTGCTGCATTTTCCTTTTGTGTAAACAGTTGTGCATTACACTTGTATGACCAGTTGCACATCTAGTTTGCAAGAGTAATGTGTAGTTGTTGTTGTTGTTGTTGTTGTTGTTGTTGTTGTTATTATTATTATTATTATTATTATTATTATTATTATTATAACACTTCTATGCCGCCCCTTGCCGAAGCCTCGGGGCAGCTTACAACACAATAAAATACATTGAAATACAATAGAACATAATAAATTACCATTAAATACAAAAATACAAAAAATACATTGAGTTACAAACATAATAATATAAAATTAAAATTATCAGTATAAAATAAGTAAATAAATAATATAGGAGGAGAGAAGAGAAGGAAGAAGAAGTTGCCCTGGCCAGATCATATATTTTAACAATTAAAATGATGTTTAAATAAAAAGGTCTTTACCTGGCGCCGAAAAACCAGTAACGACGGTGCCAGGTGGACCTCTTTGGGGAGTAAATTCCATAGGTTGGGTGCCACCGCAGAGAAAGCCCTCCTCCGAGTACTTACTCTCCTAATTTCTTTCATGGAGGGTTCCCGGAGAAGGGACTCTCCTGCAGATCTCAAAGGGTGGTCGGGCATATACGGACGTAAGCGCTCGTTCAGGTAGCCAGGACCCAAGCCGTTTAGGGCTTTATAGGTCATAATCAACACCTTGAATTGGGCCTGGGCTTCAATGGGCAGCCAGTGAAGCTGACGGAGGACTGGAGTCATGTGAGCATAACGCCCCGTCCCAGTCAGCAACCTGGCAGCTCTATTTTGCACCAATTGAAGTGTTTGGACCGTCTTCAGGGGAAGCCCCACATAAAGCGCGTTACAGAAGTCTAGGCGGGAAGTCACCAGCACGTGTGTCACCGTCGCCAGGCAGTCGAACGCCAGGTAGGGGCGCAGCTGATTAATCAGCCGAAGCTGAAGGAAGGCGCTCCTCGCCACCGCTGTCACCTGAGCTTCCAAAGAAAGCTCCGGGTCGAGGAGTACTCCTAAGCTGCGGACCTTATCCCTAAGAGGAAGTGTTGCACCGTTCAGGACCAGGTCAAATCCACCCTCTCCGAAGCCCGATCCGCCAACCAACAGGACCTCCGTCTTGTCTGGGTTGAGTTTCAGTTTATTGGCCCTCATCCATTCCATTACCTCGGCCAAGCACCGGTTCAGCACAGCCACTGCCTCACCTGGATTAGTGGAAAACGAGAGGTAGAGCTGGGTATCATCAGCGTACTGATGATTCCGCAGCCCACACCTCCTGATGACCTCTCCCAGCGGTTTCATATAGATGTTAAATAGCAGAGGGGATAGAATGGAGCCCTGTGGTACTCCATGGCATAGCTGCCATGACGCAGAGACATGGTCCCCCAGCACTACCTTCTGGAATCGACCGTTGAGATAGGAGTGGAACCATTGCAAAGCAGTGCCTCCAACCCCCAATCCCGCTAGCCTACCCAGAAGGATACCATGGTCGATGGTATCGAAAGCCGCAGAGAGGTCCAGAAGAACCAACAGGGATGCACTCCCCCTGTCCTTCTCCCTGCACAGGTCATCGTACAGGGTGACCAAGGCAGATTCAGTACCGTACCCGGGTCTGAAGCCAGACTGGAAAGGATCCAGATAATCAGTTTCATCCAAGAGTGCTTGGAGTTGTCCCGCCAGCACTCGCTCCAACACCTTGCCCAGAAACGGGATGTTGGCCAAAGGTCTATAGTTAGTGGCCATCTCTGGATCCAGTGACGCTTTCTTCAGGACCGGTCGTATTACCGCCTCCTTTAAAGGGGCAGGCACTCGACCCTCCCTCAGAGAAGCATTAACCACTTCCAAGATCCAGGTCCCAATCCCGTGCTTGGAGTTACTTGCACAACTGCTCAGGAAGTTTCATCTCTTGGGTATCATAAAAGTGCAATAAATGAATATTGCACAATAGGCTGCCTGACCATTATGTACAACCTGTTGGGCAACTACTTGGTAAAACATTAACTTTGTGAAAATGTAACTTTAATTGGTTTATCATTTGGCACTTAATTTGAAACCTAATTTCTGTGAGTGCAATGTCATTGTACTAGAAGAATCACACTGTTTGGATACTGCCCCTTCTGTGTTTTGCATTCAAATTAAGATGTTATGTTGGTGTATGGTGGCATCATCCAAAATAGCTTCCATGCAGTCAGAGAACCACATCACTGAAGTAGTGCCTGAAACTAGTTTCTCACATGCATCAACTGGATTATAGCTACATGCAAACATGATGCTGTGTGCCATGGTTATCATGGAATCTGGATGATCCGTGTGGAACATCAGCTCCATCCATTCCTGCAATTGCAAAGAATTCCAACCAAGAAGAATTCCATTTTTGACAGCAGCATTGCTTAAGTCATATTTCAACCACCCCTAGCAATGAGCCCCATGACCTAAGCAGGTGATAAAAAGTCACTCAGGAGTAGAAGGCCATGCATCCAACTTGCATCTATGCAGTGTAGACTGCCATAGCTTGGGACACCAACCAAGTGCTTCTCATGCCGCTTGTGCTGAAACTGCCAATTATTCTGCTTGTTTTGCTGTGCGCTAAAAAAAAAAAATTATTAAAAAAAAACTTCACCTAATGAAGGGTCAAAAAAGTCAAGTGAGAGGGCTGTCCGACTGGTTTGTGTTGTTATATCCATAATGATCCATTTATTCTGGATGTGCAATATCACGCTTGAGTGTTTTAATGACAACTTAGTTGTTATTGATGAATTCATATGGGCAGGGCGTATGGGTCAAGGGAAACATAGCAGCTGCCAAGTATGACAAATGATAATTAATGTTTGAATGCAGGGAGCAGCCAAGCATATATATTGTAACATGAGGGATAGTGAATATATGCACTGTTTGCTGAAATAAGCCCTTCATAATATTTGTGCTGTTCATGGAAGCTGTTCCAAGGGTTGGCAACAATGCTGAAGGAAGGCAACAGCTTTTAAGGTAATTGAAAGAGATTTGAAAGAGGCACCGCTTCCCGTGGTGTGTACATGTATTTTTCCTGCCCTCTATCATCTCTGATTCCACAGGGTTTAAAGGGTTTTTGAAACAATAAAAAATTGCAAAACATATTTACCAGAGTCAAAATCAAATCAGCGGACACACAATGAGCAGCAATGCGTCCTTTTCAAACTACCTTCAAACACACAAAAAGCAAAACAAAACATATTGTGAGCCACTAGCCTAAATTCCAAGGTATTGTCCCTTCAATAATAGTGATTCTTCCTTTGTTTTCACCCTTTAGATGAACATTTGCCAAACATCTGCAGATGCCAGAAAAACACAGAAGATGCTGAGAACAGAGCAGCTGAGGATCAAACAGAAACTAATATCCATGAAGCCAAGGACATAGAACAACCAGACAAAAACAGAAGCAATCATTCTTGCACAGTAGAAAGCAGAGGGAAGAAGAGTGCAGATGTCCTTGGAAGCAGCAAAGATATTGTATCTGACAGTGCAAAAGAAGGAAAACAAGAAAAGGATTTCCCTTCCTTGGCCTTTTCTGCTCAGCAAGATGATCTCCAGCCAGTGGTGGACACTGATGAATCGGGAAGCACATCAGTAGGAACAATTACTTTCAGATGCAGCTCAGATGCCTCAGACTGTCTTCAGTCAGAGGATGGGCTTATTGCAGAACTGAAATGTGGTCCCTTTAATGTGAAAGTAGAAGTGGAGAAAAATGCAGTGCTCGGTATTGGAACAGATTATGCAGCTAAAAAATGCCAGTGCCATAAGAAAAGGTGGTACCATAAGGAGCAGAGCTGTAAGTGGCACAAGGAACCAAGTCCACCTTCTAAATGTTCTGGAAAATATGAAATACCATCTAGGTACACAGTCCATATTGCCAATAAACAAAACCCATCAATGAAATTAAATATTGTAGGGAAGGAAATCAAGATAAAATACATCAACAGGAAGCAAAAATTAATGGTTAGTATTGAACCTGATAAGGAACCAAAGAAATGTATTCGAACTGGCAGCCCAAAATACAAAAATAAATTTGTGAGTAATACAGATTATTCTGCACCAGAGGCATCTTGCCATTCAGACTTGGAGTCAGATTTTAGTTTTCAGGAAAAGGAAGAAGCATTTACAGGTTGCATGAATCCAGAGTGGTGCACTTTTATCCCTCCACCTGCTGAGTTTGCTGACTCTGAAGAGATCGGATTAGAAAGCACAACTGAAGTTGCATCTTTAAGTCCAACAGATACATTCTCAGTTGCCTTAAACTGTGGAGACAACAATGATTTACATCCAGGGAAAGATAAGAGAAGGATGGGGTGTGCCAATGGAAAAGATTTTTATAAAGATATCATTTTTTCAGAATTTAGCTATACTGGAGAATCTTCTGAAGAAGATTATGGCTCCAAAGAAAAACATTTTGGAAAGAAACCCAATGATGTCATGACCGATGTACACCAAGCAAGAAATAGTAGCCTAGTTGATACAAGACATATTATGCTAATTTCTCATACAGAATCCAAAAATTCAAGAAGATATTCTTTTCCAGCCACGACTATTGATATATTGTCATCAATTCACCCTAGAAGAGACTCAGGTTTTTATTCAATGCCATCTTTATCCTTAAAACTCCTGTCCAAACCAGCCAAAGCAACACATACTTATAGTAAGGGCAACCACATACCATTGAGTTATACAGAACGTAGTTCCAGTTTCACATCATTGTTTGGTAATTTCAGTGATCTTAGATCTTCATGCTGCTATGCCTTTACCTCATACGACCATGACATCACTATGTATAATGCTGAGCTGGAAGAAAGAAACCCAATAGGTAATTCTTTTTTCATGAATCATTGTTTGGAATGCATGGAGGACTGTAGAGAAATGGACCAGGTGGCAGTGGGTAATTTTCAATCCAATATTAATTCCAGTGGAGAACAGAAAGAGAAAAATAGATCAAGTGAGGCTCTGAGCACATTTGATGTGTGTAGGGAATACACAGAGTACAGAAAAGATGGGTTTCATTGTGAGGTTCTGCAGAATGATCCCCATGAAGTACAAATGTATGAAGAATTACAGAATGAAACTCAATTAAATCAAGTTTGTTCACTATCTAGAAGTCCATCAAGCAGCTATGCCTACCACAGTAACACTTATACTAAGGCTGGAACAGAATCCATCCAAGATCAGCATTCAGTAGCACAGCCTAAAGGAAATCTTCAGCTGAATATTGAAGAGTCTGACTCTGAGGTAACAAAAAAGAAACGGAGAGGATCGGTGATGACTGTAATAACTGGAGAATTAGAACGAAGACTCCTCATTCAAGGTGACAGTAAGAATGTGGCAGATACCGTTGGCTTGGCAATCAAAAAGGAATCCATGCTGCCCTGCAGCATAAGGGAAACTTTTATGTCACCTCTGTTGGATGTTGAGGAATCTGATCTTGATAATGATTTCCAGAGTTTTACTGAAGTTCAGGAGATGCCTGAAAAGTTCAATGGTGATTCTACTTGTCAAGATCATTCTACACAGGCTGCTGCCAATTATGGTTCCTTAGAGGATGAGCAGATTTTGGCTGGCACCTTCTTCACAGAAGAGCCAGGAACATTCTCCAGTGAACAGGACCTGTGTCCATCTGATGATTTTGGAGAACATTTCACAAGGGATCAGATGCAGGAGTTACCAAAACCGAACTATGAAAATCCTGAAGAACAAAGTGAAATAAATATGGAGTTAAGCCAAAATCCAGGCAAACTGTTGCCAGAAAATCAGACTGAGCAGACAGGTGAGTCATTTCAGGGCCCTCAGAAACAATACTTTGTTTTTGTCTTATCCATCAATGCAAAAAGTTTAACTGAGATGTCATTTTGCGAACTTAAGAGTATTGCAGATGTTAAATTAGGGTACCTAATTTTTAACTCCAATTGAAAAGCATTCTAGACATAATTTGCATACCTTACTTAATTTATTAGATGTATATCATGTATTTTTGTTACATCTCAAAGGGGCTTACATCTTTCTTCTCCTCCCCTTCTCAATCTTACCTCCAAAGCAACAACCCTGTAAGGTAGGTTAGTCTGAGAGTCAATGATTGACCCAAATTCACCCAGTTGGCTCCATGGCCAAGTGGGGACTAGAACCCAACTTGCCTGAGGCCCAGTCCTGTGCTCTTAGCCACTACACCACACTGGCTCTCCCCCTGTATTTGTAAGGGGACAAGCCATAGGTGTATGGCAGAGCCATAGGCGTATGTCATAGGTGTAAGGCAGACCATTTTCTTTACATACAATGGTCTCAAGTTCACTCCCAAGCTTCTTCAGAAAAGGCTAGAAAAGAAACATGCCTAAAACTCAGGAGAGCTGCTGCTAGTCAGTATTGACAATATAATAGCAGACGGACCAACGTCTGACTCTGTATACACAAGTTTCCTATATTCCTATGCACTCCTGAGCAATACGTATTATTTGCAGCTGCAGTTAACCATCTGTGCTGATACCTTTAAGATCTCATGCCCTCTGCAAATAGACTTGCAGAATGAATATTATCTTATAGCAAGCTTCATACTCAAAACATTATGTGTTTCCAAAACAAAGTTGGTCATGGAAATGTTGGCATTCTAAGTGAATTACCAGTATGAAGTTTCAATAAAGCATTTAAGTCTTATTGAGAATGGAATACCACTCCTAATTTGGCCAAGCTATGCATAAATAAAACCATTTCCTCCATTTTCAATGTTCATGACTTGAGTGCTGTTGCTTGTTTAGTCTCCATCTTCTTGTTCCCATGCTCAAGAGAAAGGTACCAATGCACTTGAGGAATCCCAAGGCTTGAAGAAGTAAATTTTAAAAATTAGAAAGGAAACCTAAACGGGGAATGGAACTCCTGATATAGACCAATGAGGGCTGAACCAACTTACTGTTTTCAGAATGCTGACACTTGGTAAAAACAAATGAAAACAGGATGGAATTCAGTGGCTGGAATCCTGAGCAACAGCAGTTTCTCCTGCAACATTTTGCTGCCGGTCGCTAATTCAGTCAAACTGTTCCATTTGGTGGCTTCTCAGTTAGCAGTTGGTAATGGTGGACAGCTTCTCAGAAAGAGGGCTTGCCCACTTTTCCACTGAAACATGGAGCTTCATGGATTGTTGGATGCCTTCTTGGCAAGAAGGGTAGATGGAAGACCTCCCAATTCTTTGGCTTTCAGTTTGCAGAAGCCCCTGTTGGTACGGCCAATGGTCAAGAAGGCTGGGTACTGAAATTCAAAACATCAGGATAGTTACTTTGTGCCTGCCCTCCATTTTTGGGCATTATTGTCTCACAGAGTAGCATCCATCAAAAATGAGTGTACTAGAGGAAGGGAATGCTTTCAATTGACATTAACTGAAAAGCTTCTGATGCCAGAAGGACTATGGATCAGGGAACAAATTAAATTGGTAGCTTTGTAATTATGAAGTTCGCTATCGCCGTTTTGTTGCCATTTTACAGGCCAGTGGGGTTTTTTTGGGGGGGGGGGGCATTTTGTTTTTCCCGCAGAATAAAGGGTCTGCAATATCACTGTATGAATAGAAATCATCTACAGTATTGGCAAACTCAAATTTTTATGATTAAGAGAATGTTGGTGTTAATCATCTTGAAATGCTTAAAGTAATTGCCAATATAGCAGAGCTGCTAATGTATCATCTCTAACGATGGTCTTGGATAAGTGTAATCACAGAGCTATCTAAATTATTGAAACACTAGATGACTTTATGGACAAAAATAGATCCAGCATACGCTGTAAAAATGGAATGAAATCATTATGATTAGATTTAAATGCAGGGAAATGTATGGGGAAGAGGAGGAAGCCATAAGTAGGTAGCAAATGGAAAAACTACTGGTGCTGATCACTTGAGAGTAGCCTTCACTTCCTCGGGTGACACATGAGAGCCAGTTCATAGAAATAAGTAGCACCCGCTTCCCTTGCAAACATAATTGTGTATCATCAGACAAAAAACGGATATTTGCCTCCTGTGGAAGCGGCGGCTTAAGCATAACAAATGTGGGTGCTGGAACCTAAAGCACTTATGACTGGCTGTATTTCTCGATAGAATGGAGTGAAGAATGCATAATAGAGATTGAGATAACTAAGGGGCAATCAAAGATTCCCTCAGAGGATGAAAGCAAGTTTTTAGTTTTTGCAATGTGCATACTATATGGAAAGCTGCATTTCACATCTGTCTTTTTTATCCTGTTAAAGGAATAGCAAAGTGAATAATTTCGAAAGTATTCAAAGACAGCTTTGTTTTCCTCTTCTCATAATAAACCATTCTTTGCACTGCTGTTATTGCTTCTTCTTCTTCTTTGTCATCTTCTCCTTATTCTCCTTTTTCTTGACGTTCTCCTTCAGTGGCATATTTCAAAATTCAAAATCTGCATGCCTGCTTTTCTGTCAAAGAAGCAAGTTCTTTACAATATGGTTACATTTCTCAAAGGAAATTGCACTAATATAGCATTCTTAAGTATCTGTTTTCATAAATATTAATAATGAAATATGTATTTTGGAAACAGATGACTAATCTTTCAAAGTAGGAAGTTTAAATGGTATTAGAAACCATTGGGTTGGATATAGTTTTAGTCATGCTTAGAAAGGACCCACTGAAATCAATCAGGCTTAAGTTAGTCATAATTAACTTTTCTCATTTACTTCAGTGGATCTTCTCCAAGTATGTTTGATTGGATCCAACCCATTTCACTTTTAATTATGAATTGTCTATTATTCTATGGAAGCAACATTTTTTGTCCTTTCAATTTCAAAAATTCAAAATTTTCAATTTTTCAAACATTCAGGGTTCAAATTCCATTCACACTGGAATTCCCAGTCTTTTCTGAAAAATAAAATGCTATGACTTTTTCACATGGAAAAATGCTGTGCTGCACCCATGGGATTGTCTGCTTTTCATCAGAGCAAGTGGAATTTCCATTTGGCATGTTGGAGTACCTGAATCCCAGCCTAATCCTCCACCCAGAAAGTATATACTTTTACATGACACAAATGCCAGCAGAAATTCTATTTATTCTACTAGGGCTTCTCTCAACAGAACTCATTTGCAATGAGAAAAATAGAACTGGAACCTCATCCTAGCTCAGAATATTGTAAAAAGTAGTGTGGATTGTTGTGTGTTTTTAAAAGCCAGTACTGTAATTTAGTTTTCTTTCTCCTACAAAATGTAGAGGACCCAAGCATGCTCCTGCCCGATGAGAAAACATCAAGTGATGCAAGAGCTAATGACAGCTCTCGTGAAGAAGCAGTAGATCATTGGGCCAGACGAAGGAAACAGTTCAAAAACAGCAAAAGGTGTGGTTCCACTGGAGGAAGTTCCATAACCAGCACTATCACAGAAGGATCCAGTAAGTGTTGCAATGGCAGGGGACGGGGCACTAGCCAGGCAAATAATTTCATCTGTCTGCACTGAATGTTATTGTATTGCATGTTCTTGTCCTAACCACTTCAGATGCACCACGAAGCTGAGAGAAAGCACCTCCGATGCCTCAGGGCAGCAGGTGAATGGAGGGCAGAAAAACACATTGGCATGATGCATCTTCTTAAGTTTTGATCATTACTGCTGAATTGCTTATATTGTCTTCTAACACCCTCACCCCACACCTCTCTAACATCAGATACGAGGGTCAAAATGTGCGTGTGTGTTCTTAGGGGAAGTTCTTAAGAGAAACCACTTCCACTGCGTAAGATGCTAATCAATGCAAAAGTCAGATATTTCAGAATCATATCATAGATGAAGGAAGCACTAGAAAAATGGTTGTTCTCTGTGTCTCTTTGTATCTAAATATAACACTCTCTAGGGCTTTCCCCCATGACTTCCACAGACTGGATTAACCTTCATCATCTCTGGACTAAGAGTTTTTCTTCTGCCTCATTATTATTTCTGCTCTTCCTTCACTTGTTTAAAACTATGCCAAGAACATGAAGTCTCAGGGGAGAGCTCTCAGCTTAAGATGCCTAATGAATGCACTGCGCATGGTGATGTGCTCCCCAAGTGGGAATTTTAATGTGCAAGGCGCAGCGAATGCTTCACTTCACAATGTGTTGATGCTTTTGTCTCCTCATTTGTCACTGCAGCTAGACAGATATATGCAGTCAATATAAATGAGGGAAATGAATTCTATATCTAGAATATCGATTCATTACTGCAAGTATTTCTACCGGTAAGAGAGTTGCACGTCAGCATATTTATTGCTTACCCTTTTCACCAAATCATGTGGCCTTTCGGGTGCATTCCAAAGGCATCATCTTCCCAAAGTAAGGGTTTTTATTTACTGGCACCATTTGGGGAAGAGAGAGAGAGAGATGCATATTCATCAGCCACACCATTGCTGGCATTCAAACTGTCACAACACTCACCATTTATACATTAGCTCTCTCTGAATGTCCATGCTTTTGTAACAAATTCCCTTAGTGTGTACATGACAAATAAAGAGGATGTAGTCAGTGGGCTGCCATGAAAAAAAAATGCAAATGAAAACCAAAAATGACTGCTTTAACTTCTAGTGAAAAGGGTGGTTGATGGATTTAGTAATTGCCTTGATTCTCTCTGATTTCTTCAGCCACCCCTTTGGATGTAGGTAGCCACACTGCTCAAGCCAAACATGGACAGTATTCTCTCTGCACCCAGCAGCTGCATGAAGCCAGTATGTGTGGATTGAAACACGTGTTTCTGCTACACAAAGAGCATCATCCAAAGGGATATTCAATGAGCATTCCTCACAGCTGAGTTACTAAGGCCCTGCCTCCTAACAAGAAGATATGCTGGGCAGCTGGGAATTGGCAGAAGCCGAATGGCAGAAGGAGCTCTGATGAGAGGAGAGGCATTCACTCTCTTATGCTTACAGAAGTAGTTGCATGTCCTCAGAGCCTTTCTGAATTGCAGCTGTAATCCCCATCTTAGAGTATACAAATTCTCTTGGGAAGTTTTCTAGAGCCTCACTAAAATGACCATAACTTGTGCAACCGCATGGCTGTTGTTTTTCCTTAACACAGTGTTGCCTAAGCTTTTGAAAAACTGTTAACGCACCTAATTGGTATGAGATGCTGTCATTGTCACATACACTACAGTGGGCCTCAGCACTTGGTGTGCCTTTGCTTCTTGTCTACAGAATCAGACCGTAAGAACTGATACATTAGACAGGTTGATTTGGGTGCCATAGAAGAGCAGCAAATTGTGAGTTATTGAATGTGTTGTGGTTGTATTTTTATTCTTAAGAAAGGCACTTCAGGGATTTTTGTCTCAGTTGCCAAAATCACTTGGTTAGGCTTAGGTATGGTGCAGTGTTCACACTCTCTTGTTGAGGCGGACATAATTTGCAATTCCCTCCCAGGAACCAAAATGTCAATCCAGCCCTGAGCTGCCCAGTAGAATGGAGGCAGGCAAGAGTGCAAGCTGGTCAAAAGCCAGGCCTACAGACCCCCTTGTTCCTATCTAGGCAGGGATGTCACAAAGCCATCCTGTTACTGCCACTTCCTGAACATCTGCCGAGGTTGATTGTTTGCACCCATCGCTCACTAACTTGATGTGCCATCTGGATCTATTGCCCTGTAGAATCCTTACTGTGCTGTCTCAGTTTTCTGTCTGGAATACTTGCTTCTACTTAGAATCAGTCAGTTTGATTCTAGTCTGGCTAGAAACAGGAGAGCTGATAGGTAGAACAATGGCCCATTTTGGCACCTTTCAACTCTGTGGCTGCGTCCAAACCTGCAGTCTTTATGCTGTATTTTGTTCAATAATGAAAAGCAAGCTTTTTCATGTGAAGCTTTGGCAATAGAATCCAATTAGGAACAAATTAGGCATATAATGTGATTATATTGGGTTCTTAAAAATAAGCCACAGAATTAGGATTAGCATAAAAGACAATTACTACTAATACTCCTATTTATTGATATTGTTCTTATTCTATACTACCTTTAACAATGTAAAAGACTCCTTTTACAGATATTTTTCTGCAGATTGATTCAAAAGTTTACATAGATGTGAAGGGTTTTTCTCTTCTAACCTGATTGTTTAGTTACAAGCTCCCATTTTCAAATAGAGGACTGACTAGTACCATGTAGAAGGAAATAGTATAGAATTGAGAACAATTATGAACCAGTGTGAAATGGGCAAGTCTTAGTGGCAGATCTCATTAACTTAATCAAACCAACAAAGGAATGGCAGCCTTGACATTCTATTCCTTTGCATCGTGCATTGAAGAAGTTAATCACCACCTTGTACGGGTAGCTGTGACATATGTAATAATGACTTGCTGCTTGGAAGTGCTACTTCATGAACACTGTGGTGCCTTATGTAACACAATGTTGATGAGCAACTGAATTAACTGTGAATCACTCATCCATATGATCAGACCTGCTCCTGGGAAACTCCCCTTCTCTGTCTTTACACAGTGGAACTATAAACAATAGGCACTAAGCTTTAAAGGCTGGATTTTGACAAAGTTAGATTTGTTGCACATGGACCTTCAGTGGTCAAAAGGAGAACGCAAAGGTAAGTCCCTGTTGGCTTTTGTGTGAAAGTCTATATTTGTCATTTTCTGTTCCTTGATCCAAGTAAGCTAAGGTTATATTAGTGGTTGGGAGGGCATTAAGGAGGATAAAAATCTGGTGTTTAAAAAGTGAGCCAAATAGAAAGGTTTACTTTCTCCATCTTTCTTCTCTATCATACTGTCATAAATCATAAGAGATCGCTGGACACTGCAGAAATTTGTTAGTCAATTTTGTGTTCAGGTCGAAAGACGATGTGTTGACCCCTAGCACCCACCACCCAGAAAGGAAAAGAAAATATACTTCTGGTTCTAAAATTAGCAGGCTAAATGGGATGTTGTTAAGGAATATGAAAGTGAAAGTTTGATATTTTGATATGCTGATTTTTACCTGTGCTGAAAGGACTAGATTAGTACGAATGTCTCTCAAGCATCTCCTGAGTGATGTTACTTATTTTAGACTCACTTTTTTCCTCCCCACCCCAAACCCTGCTGCTTGCCAATTTCTATTCTTGACATTAACAAGCATCTCCAAATACTGGCTCATAGTATTACATCTCCAGAAACTTCATCTGTTTTCGTAAGCAATAAACATGCACCTGGGTGTGTTTGAGGGGCACAAAGACTAAACAGAAGCATTTCTAACAAAAGCATTGGGCTTCATGGTGATGGAACAAACTTAGAAGTATGTCTGGGGGCAACTTTTGAGATTTTATGTCAACATAGCATTTCATCTGTCCTGGATTCAGGGCCCATTCAGACAGGGAGGAGCAATAAGGATACCTTGTCAAAGGCCACCCATCCCCACCTCAACCGCCCCCAAACCCTAGACTGGACACTGAGTTGTCCTGTGTGCACATGCTTAGAAAAATACTCTTCTAGTGCCATGTGGCAATGTCACCAGTGTTGCACTTGGGCTTGAGAGACCTTGGTTCAAACCTCTGCTCAGCCACAGGTCTATCTACCCTTTGCTCTGTATGCCAGAGCTTCCATGCACACACAGTACAGAGTTAAACCATGGTTTGGTCCAGCCTGGTCCAGATCTACTGATTCAGATGGCTTTAAAGAGGAACTGGACAAACTCATGGATAGAAGACCACTAGTGGTTACCGGTCCTGATGGCTTTATGCTACTTCTGGAGCAGAGGCAGCATGTCTATGGACACCAGTTACTGGAGGGGATGGTGGTGCGGCACCCATGTCTCGTTTGTATGTTTCTTGTGGGCAGCTGGTTAGCCACTGTGTGACCAGAAAGCTAGTCCTGCAGGCTCTTCTCGTGTTCTTATGTTTTTATCATCAGTGGATTGCCATAGCTGCATGGGTGTAAGTCCCATTCAAGTGAAAACGATACACACATCTTCTAATGCTAATTCTATAACTGATTTAATTCACAGACTTTGCTCAAATCTAAAATAATTCCAGTGTCATTCACATTTTCAAATGGCAAACATCAGGTTCATCCCTCTCTCTACATTTTTTTCCTATTCAATATTGAAATGTTTCTTCTATTCCAATGTCAGGCTATCACACGTCTTCCTTACTCTCTTCTATAAATTTGCCATTTAATAAAATATGGAATAAACAAAATTCTCTGTTCTTGTTTTTCCTGCTATTCCCAGTAAATTCAGAAGATGGCCGCTCCTTAGATTTCAGCCTGCATGGTGAAAGTGAAGAAAAAGGCTTCT
Source organism: Varanus komodoensis (assembly GCF_004798865.1). NCBI lineage: Eukaryota > Metazoa > Chordata > Lepidosauria > Squamata > Varanidae > Varanus > Varanus komodoensis. The sequence goes on along the minus strand of NW_025336087.1, from coordinate 25,669,688 downwards.
ACACAGAGATCTTCCACTCAACTTCCTGGGTATTCAGAGGGGACGATGCCAGTCCAGATAACAGTCCCAGGTGTCTTAGTAAAAGGCCAAGGCCTGTAGCTGGTAAGTCTGTATGCAGAAAAATAATTGAATGGTGAGCAGCAGGCAGTGTGCAGTGGCCATTAACTTTAGGTAGAAGCATCACTTTGGAATATCTGGAGGCATATACATTGCACCAGGGAAAGGCCCAGTCTAATATCACACAATCAGGTGTTCACTGATCCTTGAAAAACAGGGTGGGCAGAAAATACATCACCAGATGTTTTGGACTTCAACTGCTAGCATTGCTAATCATTGCCTGCACTGGCAAGGACTTATGGGAACCAAATTCTCAGACATCTGCAGCAATTCTGCCCCACTCTAGTTTAAAACAATATCACCATATCACTGTTATTGCTAAAGGGACAGCAGTGAAAACCTTCACCATGGGCAGAATGGTATTTCATGTTCCTTCTTCAGTTCCATGTATGTACGCTGTTACTGCACTTTTTAAAATTAGCATTTTCATGAGAAGGTTCTGTTGGTAGCTAATACATTTTTCTTTATCATTCAGAATTACTTCTGGTTAGTCACAAAGATCCAGGTCCTGCAAAAACAATTCTTTTTTAGCTTAATCTTTTCAGCGTTATGACAACTACAATGAACTCAGGCATTTCTGTTTCTTTTTCTTTCTAGTTCGTGAACGAACTGTAAGGATTGCTAAAGGCACTGGTGATTACCCCTGGGGATTCAGAATCCAGTTCTCAAAGCCCATCCTGGTGACTGAAGTGGACACCAGTAAGTGGTACTCCCAGAGACCCTTGCATGACATGTGTTTAAAAGAAGCCAAGAGCAGCTTTGAATTAATGACTGCATGGTGCTTCAGGGCAAACAAATAGCAGATAGTCTGCTGTGTTCTGATTACTATTATTATGAAGTATATTTTCTCTGAATTACAGCAGATCCTTGCATTCATCTTGCAAATGACATTCCATTGTGCTGAAAATGATAACAGAGAACAATAGCAATTCCTTTCTCATTTCCTTTTTTGACTTTCACTTAATCAAAGTAAAAAGGTCAGTAATCACTTGCAGCAAAACTTTCCCATCCCATACCTTCACATAAAACTTTGCTAACGAAAGCTGGTGATACTGAGAAAAAAAGTTCAGTGATCCATATAAAGCAAGAAACTATACAAAATCGTGTGTTTTGTGAGGTTTGCTATGTCTCTCTGTCTTTAAAACAAGATTAGTTTCTAACATCCGAACTATTCCTGTAATGTCTCAATGGGGTTTTTACACTCATTATATAGGATTATGGGCATGAGATTTGCAGCTGCTTCCCTATGCACTTGAAAACTTCCATTCCTGGATAAGTGGGTAATCACGGTTTGCTTCAGCTGTAGGCCATACAGCTGGATTTGAAATTAATCTCAAATCCAGAAAACTGTTCTCCATGTTCCAGAATTTCCCCACCATCCAAGGTCATAATCCTGGCTTGTAGTTCTAGTGTGTGGTTCAGATAATCACATACTGGATTCAGAAGAAATCACAGAATAGCTGCATATAAAGCAGGGATGACAAGTTTCAATTGCTACATAGCATGAGCAAAGATGTCATGCTGTATAAGGCTCAATCTTTGATGATAATTACTGCCACTCTGTATTTCTCCCAGCATCACTCATCATACAGAGTAACCAAGGCTGTTTCCATGCCAAAACCAGGCCTGAACTCTGACTGAAATAGATCCAGATAATCAGTTTCATTCAAGAGTACCTGGAGCTGGTTGGCATCCACCCTCTCAAGAGCCTTGCCCAGGAAAATAACATTTGCTACCCGCCTAAAGTTTTAAGGTCTTCTGACTTAAGGGAGGATTTCGTCAGAAATGGTCTCACACTGCCTCTTTCAGGAGGCACAGGCAACTCCTCTGACAGGGAGACATGGATCAGCTCATTGGCCCAGCCAGTTGTTCTTTCCTTGTTGGCTGTTATAAGCCAGGAGGGGCACGGAACCAGTACAGAGGTATAGCGCTGACCTGGCCACACACTTTTTCAATATCCTTGAGTTGTAACAACTAAAGTCACCCAAGAAAACCAGGTGGTGCTCTGGGTACCTCAACAGATTCAGCTGCTTTAACTCTGGAGTCTAAGCTCTGACAGATGCAAGGAATTTTTTTCCTAAAATTCCTCTTGGTGTGGGCTTTTATTTATAATCCTTGAACAAGTTCTAGCAAAATAACCTCATTTTTCTCAAATTGCAAGCAACAGATTACAAACATTCCTATTAAATTTCTTTAAAACTGTTTCTTTTCATCATATTGAAATAGCTTCAGATATTCCATGTTTCAATCTTTCCCTTGAATACCTGTTGCATGATTTATCATTTGTTGTAACTTTTTTTAGAAAAATCAGGGAAATTCCCAGGGTGCTTATGTCTGTCATTTCTCTGTATCCTTCTGATTTTCCCCCACTTCTCAAAAAGAGCCTCTGAGGTGTGTACTGTGCAGACACAATTCTAAAGTCACAGGGTACCAGCAATTTAAAATTATACCTGCATTAATCAAGAATGGCATTTTTCCTGAAAGAAAATGCTTGCGTGGTACATTATAACACTTTCACTACATGCTGAAAAAAGACCAAAGTATGATTCTGGAACACATGCAGGTAGGATTCAAATTACTGTGCCTTAATGCATCTAAATTGGGCATATTTTCTGCTTATGCAAGTTCTCTTCTATTCCTAGCCTGCCTTTACATAAGTCTTTCTATAAAAGTACAGGCAGTTTTCAGCCCCAATCAATAATCCAAAGGCAGATACCTTAATACTTCTGGGTCATATGTGCTTTTATATCCCTCCAGAAATTGCTTTTCCTTCTAAAAGAATTATATTCAGGGCCTCCATTCTTCTTCGCATAATGATGATGGAACAGCAGTGAGAGGAAAGCATGTAAGATTCAGCACTTTGAAGCAAACTACATAGTGCTATGTTTTGATCCTATACAGAGGGGGATGCATTCATTGTATACCCCCAAACAAAACAGAGAAAAGAAAGTCAGTCCAAAATTCTAATCTCCTTCTGTACACACCACTCTCTGTTTGTCTTCACCTTTAAATTATCTCCTCAGACTTGGTCTACTTTGCTTCTTAACTTTTATGTTCCTGCTTGTTTGTTTTGAACATTTAGACCTAACTTTTCATTCTTCGGCGCTCAAGGCAGCTTATATACAATCATTAGAACATCTATTAATGCAAACAGTATTTTTAAAACACAAATGAAACAGAGACAAATACAGGCAAGCTATAGCAGATAAGCAGGAAAACAGAGAGTGAGTAGTTATCAAGGAAATGCGTTGGAGAACAAAGATTGTCTTTGCCAGCTGGAAGGAAATGGAAGTTAAGCTGACTGAATTTATCTTGGCAGAGCATTCCAAAAGGGGTGGAGGTCACGAGAATGCCCTAAAACTCTACAGTTCCCAGCTCAAGTTCCCAAATATACCAAGAATTAAACCTCTTTGTGGCCTTTTTTTGTCCCACTGCTATTTTTGCATGGACTGTTGTTGTTGTTGTTGTTGTTGTTGTTGTTGTTGTTGTTATTATAACATTTCTATGCCACCCCTTGCCGAAACCTCTTGCTTTAGAAATGCCATACACATGTCATAACATCACATTGTCATAATATATTCTCTGAAGTTGGGAGTACCCTCTCAATATTTATTTTATTTTACTTATCATATTTCCCTATTACCCAATAGCTATTCATGACAATTTAAACCATAAAATAAAACATGATCAGCATAATAGGAATAATAGGAAATGTATAAAACTGCCATATAAAATGAAAATAAAAATCAAACAGTGCCTAACAGCTGTACGAAGTTTTGAAGTACAGTACAAGATTTAATATAGAAATGGAAAAGATAAAATGCTTTGGAAAATAAGAAGGCCTTTGTCTGGTGCTGCGAACAGCACAATGTAGGTCCTAGACAAGCTTCTCTGGGAAGCTTATTCCGTACTGGAGGGAGACAGCAGGAAAGTCCTCATCTTAACAGCTGCCCGTTTCACTTCCTTGGCAAAGTCTCCCAGCAAAGAACTGCTGAACGGATCACAGGGTCTGGAGAGATGTATTTGTGAGGACAGTCTGCCAGATAACCTGCTCCCAAGCCATTTAGACCCTGCCTGTTGATGCTAGCCAGCATGCGAGTGGGGCTCAGAAGTGGATTGGCAGCTGCTACAGATGGGAAAGTGCTGGAATGATACGCTTATGCTGACCAGTCCCCACAGGCAATCTCGTTGCCCTTTTGTGGACTAGCTGAGGTTTCAGGGCCATTTTCAAAGGCAGCCTCATTGCAGTAATCCAGAAAGCCTGGGCTTTTCTCTGCCACATGCATCCTGATGTTCTATGTACCCACAAAAATGGTGGATTCTGCTGCAGAATTTGGACTAGTGACCCATGAGGCTTCATGGCTTCCATGGCCCTTGGTAATCTTGATCACCATTCAGACTTTATTCAGCCACAACCAAGGCCAGGGCAGGTCCAAGACCTTTTGCTGCCAAAGAGAAGCAGCAAATGGTATTCTCCTTGCTCAGGTCACTGCTGTCTGAACATGCTGTCGGTACAACTTTGCTTAGTGCCAGACCCACACTCCAGCGCTTACTCAAGACATTTTGCATCCTGAGCAGCAAACGCATTCCACCCCTCAGTGAATAGCAACCAACAATAGCCACATTATTTTGACGCATGAGGCAGAACATTCCAAACTTAACTGTTTCTCCTATGCCCTGGCAGTAAAAATATATCTGGGAGAAATATGTCCCCTAGACAACATCTGAAGGACCGTGGCCTTGCTCAGAATCCCCCTGCCAAGGATGAAGGCTCACCTTCTAATCATGTAATCCCCTCCCCTTTTAAGTTGATGAGAAAAGCATCACACCAGCTGGCCTCTGAAGGTGGGAACCCAACCTCAGAGAGGGGGCATTTGGCAGCCAGGTGGGAAGGAGACTGGAGATGCTGGGATATGAATTATCCTGTACTTCTTTCCCTCCCTTTCTGAAACACCTTTGCAAGATGGCAAAAAAGCCCCTCTAGCAAAAAATGCAGGGCAGGAGAACAGGGAGATGAAAATCGCCTCTCCAGCTCCTCCTGCCTACACAGGATGACAATAAGCTTCCAGGTTTGGGGACTTGGCAACAGCCAAGGGCCAAATGGACAGGACTTCAATAAGTTACTAGCTAACCGTTTTCTGCCATTTCATTGCACTCAGAAGAATCTACCTGAAGCAGCCAACACAGTCGGCCTAACAGTAGGCCTGGTTCTGAGTGTAGAACAATGAACAATGAAGGGGAACATGCCTCATCTCTGAGTCTGGAAGAGTTCACATGAATGAACTTTGCTACATATTAAGAGGGAAGGGGAGACTTTGTCCAAAGTGCCATGATAGAAAACTGCTTCACTGACATCTGTGGGTTTTAAGTATGGGTGGAAGGCCATCCCGACTGGGTTCACATGGAACAGCAAACAGTCCTGTGCTGTTTGCACAGTATGTGGATTTGGCCTGAACTTAGTAGTCACATGATTCCCAGGGGTTTCCAAGTGCCCTGCCTCCTCCTCCCACCCATGACCTGCATCCCAGCAGCCTCCACGAGTTAAATCTGCTTCCCAACTCTACTGCTCCCTCTGGACCTCAGCAGTCTCACCCTGACTGGTCTGCTGAGGTTTCAAGCCTGGTTCTCCCCTTCCTCTCTTCCAAGTGTACCGCATCTTTGAAATGCTTCCTAGACACCTCAGCCTCCAAGCAATTTTTGGTGGAGGCTCCATCAATGAGGAAAGATTGGACAACCACATTTTAGTATTACATGAGCAGAGCCAGAGGTCAGACTAGATGGCCTGGGGGACCCCTTCTGACTCACTCTGTTTCTATTTTCTATAATAAAACTTTTGCCATGGTTCCCCCCTTTTTCCTCCATGTGCTTTCTCCCATTTTCGGAAAGCAAACAAGGGGACAGGCACATTGTTTGGCTAACGGGAATAAAGCAAGTGATGACTCTTGTGTTGCTAGACGATTGAGAGTAGTAGAGAAAAAATGGCTGCACAGCTCCTTCCATGGCCAATCTTTCCATTGAACTCTATGGTGTTTCCATAACAACAATGACAAAATGGAGATCCCAGGTCCAGATGATGAGAGAAGCTGTGGTGAAGCATGTGGTGAAGCATGTTTGCCTTACTGAAGCAGCTTTGCCTTCCCCATCATCTCCCAGGAAGCAGGGGGTTAAGCCTGAGCACATGTGGACAGACTGTGCAATAGTGGGAGAGAGGAACTGTATACATCCCATGGTAAGGGGCATTGTTCTCAACCTGGAGAGGGAAAAGGATATGTTGCCTGCCAGGCACAAAGCACTCCCGGGCCAATCCAGAGAACCAGAGCAGCCACCAAGAAGGGATGTCCAAGCTTCCTTTTGTTTGCTTATATTCTGCATTCCTATTTCATTACTGTATCATTTTTTACACAGGTGGTTTTGTTTCTTCCCCAGGATTTTCAAATGCAAAGAGAGTTTCTTAACTGATGATGTCTTCTTTGTGTTGATGCTACCAAAATGGTCCAAAATGTGAACCCTTTTCCCATTCTGTTGCAGACAGTGCAGCAGAAGAAGCAGGCCTTCAGATTGGAGATATTGTCTTGGCTGTCAACGGCACTGATGTCACCAGCATACCACATTCAGAAGCTGCAAATCTGGCAAGAAAAGGTAATTATGCCCATGCAAGGAAAGACTGTATCTGTTTTTTAGAAGTTTTCGACAGTGGGACTGTGACCCTATTGATTCACCTGGGTTTCTCAGCAGCTTTCCGTTCTACTGGCCATGGAATCCTTCTGGATAGGCTGGCAGGGCTGGGGGTAAGAAGCCAAGCATTGCACTGGTTCCACTCCTGCTTGACTGGCCAATTCCAGAAGGTGGTGCTGGGAGATTCTTGCTCTGTGCCATGGCAGTTATGCCATGGGGTACCACAGGGTTCCATTTTAGCCCTTATGCTATTTAACATGTACATGAAACTGCTGGGGGAGGTTGTCTGAAGGAATGGGCTGAGGTAGCACCAAGATGCAGATTACACTCAGCTCTGCCTCTCTTCTTCATCAAACCTGGGTGATGATACAGTGCCTGCTCTGTATCAGTGTCTGGCCTTGGTAATGGACTGGATGAGAACCAACAAACTGAGACTCAATCCAGGCAAGATGGAAGTGCTGTAAGTGGGTGGTTCATCTGTCTAGATGGGTGATATTCAACCTGTCCTGGATGGGGTTGTGCTCCCCCTAAAGGACAAGGTTCATAGATTGGGGGTGCTCCTGAACCCGGAGTTGTCACTTAAGGCACAAGTAGTATCGGTGACATGGAACACCTTTTATCAGCTTAAACTGATATACCAACTATGGTCCTATATGGACGCAGAGTGCCAAGCTAGAGTTGTTTGTGCTCTGGTAACCTCTCATTTGGATTACTGCAGTACACCATACATGGGGCTGCTTTTGCAAAAAGTCCTAAAGCTTCAGCTTATCCAAGACTGCTAATGGGGACTGTCTCACAAGGACACATTACACCAGTCCTCTTCCAGCTGCACAGGCTGCTGGTTGAAGTCCAGGCCCAATTCAAAGTGCTTCCACAAACATTTAAAGCCCTAAACAGGTTAGGGCTTGGGACCAGGTTATCTGAAGGAATGCCTCATCCCATATGTACCTACCCAGACCCTGAGGTCACCTTTGAGGGTCCTTCTCCAGGAGCCCCTCCCAAAGGAAGTGAGGCAGTTGGCTACCGGGAGGAGGACCTTTTCGGTTGTGGCATCGCAAGTGAGGAATGAGCTCCCCAAAGAGTTTGCTTGGTGCTTACTTTGTTTTCTTTTTTGGCACTGGGTAAGTCCTTTTTATTTTCCCAGCATTTTCACAGTTTAACAGTTGAATTTTTTAACTGTATGTTTTAATATTGCATGTTAGCCTGTTCAACTGCTATGCTTCTGTCCTGGTTCAGCTACAATTTCTTTTGTGGTTTTGTTGTTTTAAATTATTTTATGTTTGTATGTTTTTTTAAAATTTTATTAACTACCCAGACAGCCTCAACTATTGGGTGGTATAAAAATGAAATAAATACATAAAATATTTTGTATAAATAATTTAATTGCACATTACACACACACATATAAATTTGTTCAATGACCCCCTAAGCATTGCATAGCAAAAATGTGAAGCCACGCAAATAAAATAATTACAGGCTATAAATAAAATAAACAAGAAACATGATTTGCAGTGCAGAAACTAACATGAATGTCATGCATTAAATGACAAATGTTGAACAAAGTACTGCCTAAGGAATGCTCTTGGTAGTAAAAGTCAAAAGTAAAATCAGCTGCTGAAATCATAAGAATTTAATAGAGGTATATCATTTTCCAGTTTTTGAGATGTATTGCTGATCTATCAAGATCTTTGGCAGGCTCAGGCAAAATATCTCTGCTTTAGCCCTGCCCAAGGTAGATTTAATTTGTTGTGTAACCACTAGAAGGAAAAAATCTTTGCCAAATCATTGAAGAACTGGGGGATAATGGTAGGTACTCCACTTGCTAGTTAACCTAGCTTAGCTGCCAGCTATGCACGAAAAGTAAGGGTGGGTATTGACTTGCGTATCCCCTCATTGATGTCATATAATATTCAGTGTAAGTGGGATCTAAAGGAGACACGGTTTCTGCAATTCAGCCAATCAGATTTAATGCATCCTACCAGCAGTCCCAAACCCACACTTCCCTAAGTGGCATTTCCTGACTTCTGAACCCATTCACTCCTTGCCCAAAATTTAGCTTATCTAGCCGGGGGTGGGAAACTTGCAACCCTCCAAATGTTTTGGCCTGCAACAACTACAATCCCTTATGCTGGCTCTGATTGATGGAAGTTGTAGGCCAAACAGTTGTGGAGGGCCACAACTTGTCCATTCCTAGTCTACTCACAGCTGGCTCTTCCACGTTTCCACACAGCCTAATATCCTTCTGTTAGTCAAACCAGCTCCAAAAGTCCAGCACCCTTCAAGAACTACAGACTGGCAATTACTGTGGCAGGAAGGATACCAACCTGCCTCCTGGAGTCAGCATGAACTATAGTCACAAGAAGAGCTACTGTGCTTTGGTGTGGAAGGGGACAGAATACAGCTGATGGCACAGAAGCATGAATGGCTGTTGTGTCTTAGGTTCCCTACTGAAAGAGCCACTGTGCTTTTCAGAACAAAAATGCTTTCTCTGTGTCAAGAAAACAATCTTGCTCCAGCAGAAAAGCGTGCAAAGGAGCCTTTGGCTTGCTGTTCTCTTCACTACATCTACAGAAGAAACTTTGGCCAATAGCTTATTAGTTTTCTTGGTAAGCTCTTTCTGACATTACATGAGAAGAGGAGCAAACTGAAGAGAACCCAGAGAAAACCAGCTGGAATTTCTGCTGTTAGAGAGGTCAAAAGTGCTCCAGATTTGATATTTTTCATCTTTAGTGAGCAAGCCTGCCTCTGAATGTTATCACCCCAGTGCGCTGGAAAAGCTGACTTTGACAATAAGGGCAAGTTACTTTGGATGCGTAGAGACTGATGGAGCAATAAGGTGACAAGGATCCAAGAGGATAGCCAGGGTTAGATAAAAGACCCTCATTTTCTCTGTGGGCCAGCTACTAATATTATTATCCTGTTATAGCACCACTTAAATCTAGGCCAAAATGTCAGGTGGAAAGAACACATTTGGTAATATTGCTTTTGGGGCCCATGCCTCAAAGACAGATGGGTTCTGACAGTAGCCTTCAAGATATCAATCTACTATTTATATCCTGTGTTTCCTCAGGAGGAAAAAAAAGCAGACACACACAGCTGGCTCAAGGAACTCTCCGTGTATTAGAGAACAGTGCAACTGGCAAAATAGTTGATCAAGAGGGGCTTTATCCACAGCAAAACCAAAATAGCATTTTTATGCATTTGAAAATATGTTCCTGGGAAAAATTAAAACTCAAATTGTAATCTTGAATACACGTTAATTCCATCTATTGGGTTCTGAACTTCTTTGTGACCTGTTATAGACTACTTAACAAATATTTCTTGATGTATAACCAATTGCTTAATTATAGAGTTACTTCTATAGGACATAGAATTCACACTTTTATGCTGAGTGTGAATTTATTAATTAATCCATTAACCTCTAGTTAAAGCATGCTTCTGGGCTTGCACTTAACAATAATCCTTGATTCAGCAAACCATATTTAATTAAACCATGGTTTGTTGTCAAGGGTGAAGAATGTCTCTGTATATAAAACAGATTCTTTTAAATACTGTCTGAGAACTTCTTTCTTTTTCCTGATTCTGATAGCTCCATTTAAAAGAGAAAACCAAAAGAAATAAAATACTGATTCAAAATTAGCTGAACTGGATTACATTACATTTGTAATTATTTGATCTGACTGAAATGTGAACAGGGCCCTTATATATTCTTTTTAATCTTCCAGCCTAAATAATGCTTGGTATCATCTTGGAATCATTAATATTAGTCAATCAAATATTAATAATAATATTAATATTAGTCAATCAAAGAGCACACTTACTGTAATCATTGGGGAAGAACCTTGCTGAATACTGCTGAGCAAAGAGAGCACTTTAAAACCTCAAGTTCTCACAAATGTTCTTAGGCAACTATATTTTGTGCCTTAAACTGGGCTGTCTCCAAAATTATGTGGGTGGGCTGTGCAACTGGAGTTTTCCTTCCCCTTCTGTTCACCCCAGACACCTGCATATACCCCAGATGTGCTCCTGAATAGCCTCCAAACCTGCAGAAATGTTGGCAGATGTGGGGGAGGCTGCTGTGGAAAGTGGGATTTCCTTCAGCCATCCATGTTTGTTCCACTCCTGGAAGAACACTGTTGGATACAACATTGGTACAGAAGACTAAGCGCTTTCTCTTTATGGATTTGCTTGTAATTAACCGTAACTCAGAGTATAATATGATGAAATATTTCAGGTCCAGATGTTTTGACTTTGCTGGTTGGTTCTGATATCAGTCGCTGTCCCAACACCCCTCGCCCAACATGTCGAGGATATCTGCACAAACGGACCCATTCAGGAATCCTGAAGGGCTGGAGGAAGAGATGGTTTGTGCTGAAGCATGATGGGTGCCTCTACTACTATAAGCACAAAAAGGTAAGGCGCATAGATCAGTACCTTGTCTAAAACCTGTGGGAGTCAGGAGGCTTGTACGGCCAAGCCTGTCAGATGGACGAAGTTAATGTATCAATGTGCAGTTCATGCCAGAGGATATTGGGCGGTTGGTGTACAACAGCGGTGTTTGGCTGCTTTCAACGCAAAGGCCAAATTCTTTCTTGAAGAAGCTCTTGGGGGCACATTCCAGTGCAGGGTGGGGCTGAAGCCAAAATGGGTGGTCCAAACTGTCACAAAATACCAACATGTCAGGTTGCTCTTCAGCCTTTCGAAAAGGGATAAACCCTCTGCAAGAGCAAGGAAACCAGCTCAGCTGATTCTGCTGCTGCTACCCCACATGCCTGAGGGGTGTCAGCAAGAGGGGGGAGAATCAGTGTGTGCAGGGGTGCCTGCTTGGGACAGTACCTCCCAGTTAATCCCCCGCCCCAGTGCCCCCAGGTGCATCTGGGGGAAAGTCCCTCTTGTGCATGAGAGGGATGGGGGAGAAGCAGCGGGAGGGGAGCATCCAGCTGGGGCACAACCATTCAGCAAATTCCCCCCCCCCAAAGGATGCCCGAGGGGAATCCCTCAACTGAACAAGCAGGAGAATCAGATGGATGGCAGTGCCTGAGTGGGGCAGTGCCACTTGACTGGCTCCCCCTTTCTCACTGCAGCTTGCCAGAGAGGAATCCCCCACGCAGCATCCACCCAAGCATGCAGGAATGGCTTCCCTCAGATGCTTGCGGGTCAGCGGGGTGGCACTGCTCCCTCTCACAATCCCACCCTGCTGATCTCCTGATCCTGCCTGAGACAGGCACTGGGCAGACTCTCCTGACAACCACGCAAAAGAGCAGCTCTCCATGGTTCTTGCCAAGTGGTTCTCTGGTTCTGTCTTTGGTACCAGGAGTTCTATTCTCCATATTCAGAGGACACACCAAGCCATTGTGGCACCAAGGAACCATTGAACAGACCAGTGTTTCTGTTTGTGGTTACTAAAGAGCAAAGTGCCATGTAGAAATAGTGTGATGTTATTGAACAACACGACGGACCAGCCATGGTAAAAAACCACTGCTGCTTGTCATATCATGCCAACCTGCCCAATGTAGAGTCCAGCTTGCTTTAAAAGGTGTCAGTGATGTCAAAGTGTCCAAGCAATAAAGCATTGCCAGTCATTTCAATTTAGTACCCGATGGCTCTAATTCAAGCATTATTCCTTTCAGTGGGCCTGCTCTAAGTTGGACTAACATTGGGAGTAATGTTTAGGATTAATCAGAGCAATACATCATATTGCTCTGCAATACAGATATGCAGTTCCCACCTGCTGCTCAATATCCTGAAAGACAGCATTAGGTCCCTGCTTAGATACCTCCAGCCAAGGGGAATCCACCCTGTCTCAAGCAATCCATTCCACTGCTGAACAGCTCTCACTTTTAGAAAGATTCTCCTAAGGTTTCCCTGAAATATTTTTCCATAAGTAAGCAGATGGTGGAATGAAAGGTACCTGACAATCTGGGAAACACAGACAGATTTTATAAAATCATGCACACTCACTCCCAACCCTCCACAGGCGCTCCCCTCTAGTCTAAAGTCTAAACTCACAGGGTCAAAAAGCACCATTGTCTTCCAATAAACAGAGTGACCTGGTTTGCATGATATGACAATTCATTATGTCTTAATGTTCTTGTGGGGGATGTTGCATCGTTCCAGACACCCACACATAGCATTTTCACATAGTGCCCAGGGGTGCTCGCCTTGCCCATGGCTTGGTGTGTTCTGCAATTGCAGATGGCAGCAATTGCTTGAGGGTGAGATAACCCTCAAAGCAGGGCCGTCTTAACAGCATTATGGGCCCCGGGCAAAGCAGTGTACTGGGGCCCCTACGACAACTGCAACTACTGTTGTCCATCAGGCCCATGCGTTAAGATGGCCCTGCCTCAAGGAACCATAAAACAAACCATGGGTTATAGCCCAAGCCTATTCACATATTTTGAGAACAATCTAAGGAATGACGATAGAGTAAATTTTGAACAGTCCTTTCATTTAATTTTTTATGTATGAGTTCTGTAATTATTTATTGGTCTGATAAACTTGATTCCACATAACTTGCTTGAAAGCAATTATGTCTAGAAAATTATTAATTTTCCAACCTTTAATTACAGCATTATTTTAAAATGAATACATTTTTTAAACTGTCCTAAACTTTCACATGCATTGTTTTCTTATTTGTGGATGTGAGTGTATGTTTGCACAGTTATATAGATGTTTATTCTCCAATTCACAAAGTCTGAAGCAGCTTACTCAATTTAAAAATGAATTAGCTTTTCACTGTTGCCATTGATTTCCACCCATCTTTAGCCTAGCTCCTTGAAGACTCAGTGTTAATTTCAAGCTGTGCCCAGCAGGTGGAGCAACTTGATCAGGAATTTTTTGCAATGTTCTGAAACTTGGCATCATTTTCAAGTGCTCTATGGGAATGTTCAAACTCCTCCAGTTCTTATCCTCCTCACAAAGGCCCATGAAACTTACCTGAAGTAGCAGTAGGGGGAGGTAGTAAAGAAAATCCTAGAAAATTAGCCTTTCCTACCAATATAGAAAGCAGTCCAATAAGTTACTGTTATCCCCAGTGAGAAAAGGATGCTATTCACATTGATTCTGCTGGGAACAAGACCCACCCACAGACCTTTAATGCAAATATTGCAATTTTCTTACTTCTTACCAAACTGTTCTCCACTGGGAATCTAGAATGCCTGACACCACCTTTGCTGCTATTGCCTCTTCTTCGCCTGCTCCAAATAAAGTTTGTGGGCCCTTTGGCGGGGAGCAGTGGAGGTAGCAACTCACTTTGCAAGGGACCCAGTATTGTGATTTCTGGCCCCTGAGCTACCAGGGTACAGCTGGGAACTCTGATGAGGACAATACATAGGGTACTTTCTTGGAGTCGGTACCTTTTTCAGGGCTCTCCCAGCCAGAGGACACGCCCAGGCCATCATTCTTGGACTCAGAGAAGTCCCCAGTAGAACCCACCTTCTCAGCCTTACAGAACCCTCCAGCTACAAATAGGCAAGGACCGTTTAACAGTCCTCTCAGCTCCTTCAGGAGGTGCAAACATACTGCAGGCCTTTCACACAACATAAGGCTTCAGCTGCCTTTAGGTCCCTGCTGAGGCAACATCTTCCTATTAGTCTAGTAGGAGAGAGTTTCAGTCAATAGGCCTCACTTGGGGCTAGTCAGGGCCATATTATCTTCTTGCCCCTTCCTAACTACCATCCAGTGCTACCAGCTTCCCCCATGAGCCTCAAGGGTCCACAGAGCAGGATGCTCACAAATTCAAGTGCATATTCAATCAGGAGTGCTCATTTCTGAGAATACCCTCTTCCTGCATTTTCCATGTCAATTAAGCAGTGTGGAAGTACGTAAACATTTTGCTTCCAATTGCAAAATAAGTTTTAGTCTATTTAATGGTAACTGCATAGAATTCTATGAAAAATATATTATGCATTTAACTAGGGGTACACATTCAGTGCCTCTGGGAAGCCCTGAGGCAACAGGCTTATGCAACTGAGTGACAAATGACAGCTCTGGTTTACAAGAAAGTGGGAAAAGAGCAAAAGCAGAGGAATGGGTCATTTAGATAATATAGGTCAACAGATTCTGGTATAATAAACTAGGAATCATAGTTTAGGTTGATGATTGCTGGAGAATGTTGGTTCCTTTATGAAATCTATCTTATTATCTCAATCCATTCTTCTGAAAGTCCGGTGCCTTCCATCCAGGAAAAGGTGTGCTGGATCCAGAAGCAAGCTTGCCTTGTACATGCACGCGCACGCGCGCACACACACACACACATACACCCTGAGCATTTGCCAGAGTGGCATCCATTCATTCAGCTGCCACCACCCTTAAATCGCTTGTCTGAATGCCCTCCTCCAGTTTCCAGAGCTGCACATTGAGTTTTATGTTGCTTAATGAGATCACAGTCAACACCAAAATGCAGGTCAGTTCTGCCAGGAGCGATGGACCCCTTCCCTCAAAAAGGAAAATGGAGGCTTTGAGTCAGGCCTTCCCTAAACCCACAGTTGGTCCTGACAAAGTGGAGAACTGCCATCATCTGTTGTTGAGCAACACACAGCCACAGGCTGTGTACACAGCAGCCCATGAGCTTCCCACACTGGGCAGCAAGGAATCAACTTGCTCTTCACTCAAGCGCAGGAGGCATTTGGCAGAAGGCACGTCAAGGGCAGTGGGCGACTCTCCCAGCGAGTTCTGGAAGCCAGGTGGCTGCTGGGTGTAAACCATGCAGTGCTCACCGATTCCCATATAAATTACATATTGATCTGTCTGTAGATATTTCGCCTTCTATTCATTTATCTATGAGGCCATTATATGCATGTTTGGATGGAAGAAAAGGCTGACAACTCCATTTACTAATTTATGAGCCATCTATAATTTAAAAGGATTCCTGGGTGGTGGACAGTAAAGGGGAAAATCCATCCAAATGCAAAGAATAAAAATATTTAAAAGCAAGTTATAGCAATAAAACATTTCTTTTTCTTTCCTGATTGAATGAACTGCCCGAGCAAGGTAAAAAGCGAGGAGAGAAATATTTTATCTTCATTTCCTCCATTGCATTTGGAGCCCAATATATTGAAAAGAAAGGTCTAAATGCTGTAAGTTGGTGGTTTCATTTTTTTCCCTGCAATGATAGAATAGTCAAGCCCTTCCTCTTTCAGGCCCTATGTATTCATTGCTAACTCTAAGTGCTTTATATAAAAGGCTTAACTATAAATAGATTTAGGTCTGAGCTATTCCTCTTAGAGGTACAATGAGCGTTTGCTTTTTATTCTGGCAAAGAGCTTTATCCACCACAGGCAGAGGGTCACCCCATTCTTTATAACCAGCCTACAATTTGATTTCATTTGTAGAGCATCCAGGCTCTCCATTGTTAGGGAACATGTTTTCTAATTAAACACTAAGGCTGTATCTGTGCCCTTACCCACAAAAGCTTAGACCACAATAAATCAAGGTGCCATGATTCCTCTGTCTGTCTTTTCTGAGTAAATGATTAATTTTCTCTCTGCTGAGGGGAGCCAAAGCTATATTTTGTATGCCAGGGAGTGGCAAGCCTTGGTCTGGAGGCCAAACAGAGGCGTAAAGGCAAAATGGTATTTCTCTCCTTTCTCTTTGAAGCACTCACAGGAAGGGGGAGCGCCCATATAATCCTCTGTGAAGTGGGCGGAAGATCACTTGTATCTTAAGCCAGTGTTTTAAAGAAATGTTTTGGATATCACAAAGCAGGGCATGATCCTAAGAAGGTGGGATATTTTGCCAAATGGAATCCTCTGGTGCTTTTCCCTGAAAGTTACTGGTTGTTGTACATTCATTGATCTGTACATTCATTGGGTCCAGCCAACCCAATAACCCACATTCAAGGGCTGAGTATGGGGAAAGTGCGGCTTGTCGCTGAACCATACGTTGTTATGCATTAAATGTTTTGGTATGAATATGGGTTACCATACTTACTGAATCCAGCCAAGCTTAAGGAACTAGGGTTTATTAACTGTAAACAATCCATGAAGGGAACCCATGGTTTGTTGTGGGTTGTTTGTAGTTACCAAACCATGGTTTTTAAGCTTAGCTGAAAATACTATAACGCATGTTACAACAACCACTCATGGTTCAATGACAACCCGCACTCAGCCCTTGTATATAATTATCATGCTGTCTGAAACTAGCCAGTATGTTATATTTTATGAGAGCATTTCATTAGTTGTTAGTAAATAGCTTTTTTAATGCCTATACCAATTTTCTGAGACCATCCAAGGCTGTTTACAAAAAAATTCAAAACATAAAAGATGATTTCACATAAAATCATGGTAAACCTTAAACACATAACAGTTTACAAAGTTACGTTTACAAGATGGGGCTTAACCCACTTCTGGAATGCAGAGAGCTGGAAAAGTCTGAGTCTTATATTTGCTTCTGTTTTATATTATCTGGATGTGAAAGCATTTTAATTATGTTTACAAGCTACATTGCACCTCCAGGAAAGGTCCAAGGAACATAGGTCCTTATCCAATGGTGGCTTTGCTCAAGTGGAAAGCTGGCCACTGTCACTAGGTGAGGAACCTTGGTTTTCTGCACCCGCCACCTACTGCACCTCAGCATACTACATGCTGTGCCATAATAGAGGGTCTCCAAACCTTGAGAAGCAGCTTTTTTTTGGGGGGGGGGTGTGCAAGAAGTAGCAGAGAAAAAAGGAAACGGGGGAAAAATAAGATGCTGTGCTTTGCACCAGTGGAAGAGCTTTTTGCCAACAAAAAGCTTTCATCAAATGCTATCCATTTAGAAGGCTTCTATTGTCCCAAGACTATACTTGAAGCAATTGTCACATGACTATACTTCACCTGTTTGAAAAGCTGTTCTGTCTAAGTGGGGTTTAAATGTAGACAAAGATACGAAAGGTGAGCAGGGGCTCTGAAGCTGCCCATTAACAGTGAGTTCCTGGCCAGCAGGCCCCCAAGTTACCTGGCTGGAGACTTCTCTCATTATAGTGAGATTTTTGCATTTCTATTGACATTATAATAATCGTTCCCAAAATTGCACACACAGATATGCACATTTTATGCATGTCTGTTTCTTCTTTTTTAAAAATGTACAGCAGTTGTTCTGGGTATGTGTAATTGACACACGTGGCAGAAATTAGGCCAGTGCATACATGACACTTTTCCTGCAAGGGGCAGGATCCCACTCCGTTGGGTACTTATATCCCTGCAGAGTCTCTGGTGCCCTGACAGTTCTGTTGGACAAGCAGCGAGACCCATGGAGTCTGCTGCACAAGTGGAATCCACCAGCTGTGAAATGGAGAATTCCCACATTGAAATCCCCAGAAGGAGTGGGAACGGAGGTTTCTAGATTTTGCAGAGATTCTTGGTGTGAGCTACACTGATCTGCGCTTTTCCAGAAGGGAGAATTCAGCTCCTTTCTGTTCCCCACAACAACAAAAAGGTAGGAATTAATGGGTACCAGAGAATTAGTAAGTGCCCCACTGGATGCTGCCAGATTTCAGTTTCCAAACATGTAACCATAACCAAATATACTCCCATGAAGGGCCAGCATTAATGATAGATTTATTTTTGTCCTGAACAAAAATCATGTCCATTTGGGGAAATGCCTTATCTGCAAACAGTCCTCAGTTTGCCCTCCATAAGCCAAATCATTCTAAGGCAGGATCCCCACTTTCCACACTTTGTCCACCAAGACAGAGGAGCTTCAGATGAAGATCCTTGAGAAGAACCAGCATCACGCTACACCCTTGAGCTGTGCACACAGGGGCTCCCTTCAGACCGTCAGGTGAATGCGTTGAGAGCAGGAGTTTAACCTGCCAGCTTTCCCCATTCTGTGTGTCCATTTGGATGCTTGAAAGGGGTTGTGGCATCTCTTCATTACCCTCCTTCCAAAGCTATTTGGCTTTCATTTTGCAGCTTGGATTGGAGGACTTGCAGTGTACTCCTAGGTATCCTTACTCTAAAGCCAAGCCCACTCAGTTCAATAGGTCTTACTTCCGTAGTGTAGGACAGCCAGCTCCCTAAATATTGTCGACATGCTGACTGGCACTGGTTCTGCAGCGTTTCAGGCAAGAATCTTTTCCAGACCTACCTGGAGGTGTAAAGTATTGAACCAGGACCATTTTACATTCAGAGCATATGCAGGAACTCTGAACTGCAGCCTCCCCTGCCCACAACTAATTTATTGTTAATCCCTCTTCATTTTACTTCATCCGATTAATTTAAATTTCTGCCTCTGCAGATAGAAAGAAATGTTGTTGAACTATTTTTCAAGGGGAAAAGCTGATTTATTGCAATGGAATATGAATCTGTACAAATAAAAATATCTGATCACAGCAACTGATTCAATGCATGTTGTGTTGAAATGTTGCCTTATACCTTGGAAGGATAAGAGGGCAAGAGGGGAAAATGCTGTGCAAACAGCCAGCATATTGACTTGATGAAAACACAGAACTTATCACCCCTGCCCTAGCTGCACATGAACCTCCAAACTCAGAGGCTTGCACGCATCCAATGCCTGCAGCAAGGCATGCCCGCTCTCCAATGCCGTGGCACCTCTCCACAGGTATCATAGCTGGATGCCTATTTCTGGCTGTTCCCAGGAAGTGCTGGAGATGTGAAGGGAAGGAGCCTGAACCACCAATAAGAGTCAGTGTAGGACCCAGGCTTCTCCCCTCCCTGCCCCCCAGGACTCTCCCCCCCCCCCCCCAATCTCTGGTGCATATCACTGCCTCAGTGAGACAGTGGCTGCATTTACACACCAAGTTCATAGTTATTTTACCTTGATCTATTTGTCAGACAATCAAGTGTTTCCTACTTTATCATGGTTTCTATCCTTCCAGCTCAGTGCTCCTACTACATGTATCCCATCAGCAATTGCCCTGAAATTCATTCACAAGGTGCATCACTTCCTACCTATGTCTCCTGCCTCTTCCTTATAGGTCCACACCTAGCAACTGGATGGTTGGAGTGTTTCCTGCAATTGTCACTATTTTCAGAGCATTGTGTTATAGTTACATACCAGGACCATAGAAACCATGATCCTGAGTTCAGGAACCAAGGCAAGCCACAGTGGTACAGAGGAACCATAGAACAAACCATTGTTTCTTATCATGGTTTCAAAAGACCAAAGTTACCATAGTGAAATACCATGACTGCGTTCAGACCACACAACAAACCAACAATGTTGAAAACCCACCATGGCTTGTTGTGTGGTTTGAGCCCAGCCATTGTGTTCTTTTTTGCATCAGCTGTGATAGTGATAGGATGAGGGATCAGCCATTATGGTCAGAAGAATCCTATAGCAGCATTGTGAGGCCACAGCGTTGTGCCCACACAAAAACCTTCCTTTGCTAAAGTTGTAATTGTGTTAATAGAACCATGATGCAATGAAAACCTCATCAGAAGCTGAAAGGGTATAACTTAGAACTGGACACTCTTGCTCAAGATTTAGGTACACTTAGACATTTTCACAAGTTTCTTAGTGTACAATTTTGCTACAGGAAATACATACAACTAAAATACAAAGAAATTCAGTAAAAGGCTACATACATACCCTGACTTTTAAAGCTCATTTTGTGCTAATGTTAATACAATGTGGAAGTTAATAAGTCCTGATTCAATTTTCACCATATTTGTACATTTTTTCTAGCAATGTAATATTGTGATTTAATCTTACAAACCCCCTATACAATGTTTACAGGGTAGACCCTTTCATAATTACTAAGAAGTAATTCCCTACTATTTTGAGTGAGTGCCCAGAATTGCAGTCAAATTATAATACCAACAGCAAAAGGGAGATCTGCCTCTGTGCTCCACTTTTGAATTTAAGATACACATAAAAGCATGAGGGACTGCAGGTGGCGCAGTGGTTTAAACTGTGGTGCTGCTGGGCTGGTAGATCAAAAGGTCGCCGGTTCGGATCTGTACAACGGGGTGAGTTCCCGTTGCTCCATCCCAGCTCCTGCCAACCTTGCAGTTCGAAAGCATGCAAATGCAAGTAGATAAAAAGGTACCACTTTGGTGGGCAGGTAACAGTGTTCCGTGCACTTCGGTGTTTAGTCATGCCGACCACATGACCACGGAGACTGTCTGCGGACAAACGCTGGCTCCCTCGGCTAGGAAACGGAGATGAGCACCGCCCCCTAGCATCAGACATGACTGAATGTCAAGGGGAAACCTTTACCTTTACCTTTACCTTTAAAAGCAGGAGAATATCAGACCAAAGACCTTTCTAGTCCAGCCTTCTATTCTTACAGTGCGTAACCTGATGCCTCTTGAAAGACCAATTTCAGGGACCTAAGTGCATTAATTATCCTGAACATGTTGCCCACCAACTGATATTAAGAAGCATGTGGTCCCTTGTCCAGGGGGTCATATATAGCCATCATGACTAATAGTGATTGATATTTATCCTCTGCGAACTTTTCTAATTGCCTTTTAAGACTACACTGTTTGGTGGCCATCACCACATCCTGTAGTATAATTATATGATGTATGAAGTGTGTGTGAAAACTACTCATTTAATACATGTAACATAGCACTCGCTGTCATATTACAGCACATATCTCCATGCGAAACTGTGGTCTTCTAAGCCCTGCCCTGACCCCCTTGATTGTCTATGTGATCCCTTCACTGATGTAATTTTGCAGCTTCTACAGTTTCCAAGTAAGCTTAGTGTGATGCTTGTATTCTAATCCTTGTGCTACTTGCCAGGACCAAATTAGATTACTACTATGGGATAGTAGCTGAGCTCAGACATAATGTGGCATCCACAGTTTGTGCGAATCATAGTTAAGAGCCTGTTCTTTAGTGTTAGCTTGCAGATGGATGACAGACATAAACCTTGGTTTTGCACTGCTTATCTGTATTGGCTTCCTATCTGCTCAGGACTTGACTCCATGAGTTCCTTAATTCACTGTCATCTCCCTGATGCAGCAGCGTCTTGAGGCAAAGCAACTCTTGTGCCTTGATAAAAAAAGGTGTCTCCAGAAAAAGCAATGGCCCTCACATGGTTTATAAATAAATTCCAGCATAGCAATTATTCATGTTTCACAAGCCTGCTGTTTGCAAGTCAGTTTGTAACTGATGTTCAAAGGTGCGGTCTGCAGAACAGCTTCAAAATGTGGTTTCAAATCCTGGTTTGTCACTTCCAAACAAACCAGGGCTTCAGTTGTGTCCACATCTCTCCTTTTTCTTTCCAGAAGATCTAATTGGATGCTTTGCAAGTACAGTCCTTTGAGTTGGATGTTTCTGTTTCTGTGATACAGGGTATTTCATAACAAGTTTGTTCTCAAGCAGCTTCAAAGAAAGTAACATTTCCTCCAGTTCATGGAAGCTGTGCTTCTCATGAGAAGAGTTGCTTCCAAAATGAAGACACCCTACACTCATCCTCCTTTCCCAAAAAGTTTGACTTCACCTTCAAGGAGTTCTGTGCTGCTTGTGGGGCAGACAAGAGGCATGACAGACATCATGTAATTCATCTGCTAGTGATGGCCATTGGCTAGATGTAAGTTCACTGGGTTAATTCACATCCGTTCTCCTCAGATCCTCCCTATTCTATAGTCTTTCTACAATCCCAAGGCAGTTTGGTTCTCAGCAGCTCTCTGACAAATTTCACTTATTAACCACAACATCTGTCTAGCACATTCCAATCCCCTCCCTTCTCTCTCTAGTTCAAACTTCCAGTTTGAGCTTTCTAAACAAAATGCTGTGTTTTGAAAGAAACAGATCTCTTTTTTACAAGCAGACTTAGGTTCAGACATTCAAACAAACCAAGGTTTCATATTACACCTGAATTCAGTCAGTGAGAGTGATTAAGGAAATGCTCACTCCTGGTAGTTGGCACATAGATAAAGTTGCACATTGACCAAGTTTACATAATTACACAGAATTTCAGAAACCAAGAGGCCATGTCTAGCTATTGGGACCACTCCTCCCCACTTCTGTCTTTCTTCCCATTACGTAATGTCTTCAGCATACCAATGCTGGTTTATATTAAGGCAGAGTGTTCTATTATGTCTCAAGCATGAAATTCCAGCTTCTAGTGCCAGTTAACATACTAGGACAATAATCCAGTACATGTAGATGTGGTGCTTGGCCCTGATGCTGAGTCATTTATCATACTTTATTTTGTTTGAATATTTAAATAAATGCCTGGTTTGCTGGAAGCTACAGTAATGTGAGCTGGTTTGGTTGGAGAACACGAAACCAGATCTGAAGCCAGCATTGGTGAAACCAACAAGTTCAACAGATTTTAATCCCCAGATCTCCCAATTCAATATCAGTTCTGTATCTGCTAGACAAATTTCTCACTACAGTCTATTTTTCATTTGTTGTGAGGCAATGTTTCAAATTCAGTGGACTGCTCCCCACAGATGCAAACAGACTCTGCATCCAAGAAACTTTCAAAAGTTATTTAAACAAAGGTTCATATACAGAGCTCTCTTAGGCTGTTGGTAAGCTGCAGCCACTCTCTTCTCTGGTAGAAGCAGCAGGTGTTGCCCTTAAGAATTTTCCAGTATTTTCCAGAAGGAGCAACTCATTCAACTGGAATACATCATTTTTCTTTTAAATAAATAAACTGGAACTTTACACAAAGAATTTCACTGCTCTGTAGTGCCCTCTGGTCTTACTTCAAGTTTCTCCCTCTCTTTCCTCTGTACTATATGAACAGGTTCCACTATCTGTCCTTCCAGAGCTCTTGTCCTGCCTTTAGACAATTTCACTGTGCTGCAAATGTCCAAGTTCTTCTTTAAGATTTAATCTGCTTCCCTCTTCAGGACTCTCATACTCATACGTCCTGTACTCCACACTTAATGCAGTCTACTATTAAGGAATAATTTATCTCCCAAATTGCAATTGGCTGCTTACATCTTCAAGCTGATGCTGTTTTCCTCAGTGCCTTCCCTTATGACTTGACTCTTCATGGAAATATCTTTCTATTCTTTCATTCTTTTCAGGTTACAGCAGGCATCAAAACAACCAATTATGATTGCCACACTGTGGCATACTTAGGAGATGTTTGCACACATTTTCTCAGTTATTTGTTCCACTTTTCTCCAATTAAACATAGAGACAGTTACATTTTCACAGACTCCTCTTTATCTCCTATTGCAATGTCCACAGAGAGCTTATACTACTCTTTTCAGGTTCTCTGTATCAGGGGTTCCGAACTTGCAGCTTTCGTATGCTAGATAGTTTCCAGCCTTCCATGTTCAGTCCTTCCTTCATTTTTTCTCTCTATTCACAGTTTGTTTTTCTTATTCTCTCCAGGGTTCAGTTCAAGTTTCAAAGGACTTGAAGGAAGACTGCATCCCACAGGTTCAAATAGGCTCAGTTTCCAAACAAGCTTGCTAGTTTGATTTAAGCCAAGGTTCATATACAGAGCCTTCTTGTGCTTTGGCCATTCTTTCTTCAGGCCAGAAGCAGTGGGTATGGCCCAAAATACTTCCCATTCATTCAAGCTGAATCCAGTGTTACAAGCATCACTGGCAGTTGTACATTTAAAATAGAAACAATCAACTACAGCAGACTGTTGATCATATAATGAAATCACCTTCATCCAGCTAAACCTCAAATCTCACCCCAGCTTTGAGTACAAGCAATGATGATATCCCATCTCTGAATCATTGCAACATTATATTGCCTGCTTTTATCCACCATCTGTTATAAGCTCTGCAGATATTGTGGTGCTGGTGATGGCAGAGGTGGAAGGATTTGGCTGGAAAATCAACCAATATGCCGATCCACTCTAGGCCTCCTCCATTCCAGCTGCTCTATCAGAAAAGCATCTCATAAACGGATCTATGAAAGGTTCAAGAAGAGGCATGAGACATGCAAAAGAAGCATCAGAGCTTCACCACTCCTCTATGAGGACATAAATGGATTCTTTTATACTGGAACAACTAATATGTGATAATATTGTATTCATCAATCACAAATGCACTTGTGCATCATCGTACACCAAAAGGCCTTTGATTTAAATCAGGGGTGGGCGATGTCCCTGACTCTAATTTCCCGGCCTAGGATCCATCATTCATGCCCTTACTCTTTTCCCCATTTTTGATGCGGTGCCACACCCCCTGCCAATTTCAGCAACAGGCATTGGCATGTTTTCCAATGAAACAAAGGAGAAACTGGCTCTTTCTGGCTGCTGCTGCTGCTGCACCAAATCTTTGTGGTAAATTTGGCAGCTGCGGTGGGAGAGCACAAAACGGCCAGGTGGCATGTGGCCAACTGGCGACATGTTGCATGTTGCCTACCCCAATCAAGTAAACCAGGAGTGATGGAGATAACTGGGGTGGTGGCAAATATCCGCTTAACTATAAATAGAATGCAAATCAGTTTCTTCCAGCATAATCCTATATGTGTTGATTCAGAAGTGCCGCCGTGTCCACCGGAGCATAGTCCTGCATAAATGGATTTACGTTTGGAGGCTGTTTTCTTTTATTAAACAAGAAATACAATTAATTCAGAGAATAAAAAGAGGTGTTTGATTTCTTTGTCACGTTCTGTTCTGTCCTCACATGGCTTTTCTCTGAAACTTGCTCAGACCGTTTCCTTCCTTACAGGATGAAGGCAAGTGCAGGCCACTTGAAGTAACCAAGCTAGAAGGAGCTGAAATCGGTGTGGACAGCAGCCTGGGCAAGCCTTTTGCATTCAAGTGTGCTCCTCAGAGTGGAAACAGGATTTTCTATTTCTGTGCCACATCAAACCAAGAGATGAAGAGGTGCCTAATCCGCTCGTGGCATTAATTTCCTTTTGCTAGATTTGAATATTCTGTATTCCAGGGGTCTATCTTATTGGAGGGAGTGGACTGAGATCTGATGGGGGCTCATGCTGCAGATTCAGTTCTGTTTTTCAAAGGCTGTGACTGCATCAGCAGTTCTGATTTTACCCAGAGTTAGCCCTCCTTGCTATGTAGCAGAACAGCCATGCTAAAGCACACCAAGGGCATATGCAGCTGAGCATCTTGTTTCCCACCGTGGCCCACCAGAGGCTTCTGGGAAGCCTGTGAGCCAAACAAGGGAGCGACAGCCCCTCCTGCTCGTTTCCCCAGCAACTGGCCTTGGGGGAATGCTGTGTTCTAGGGCTCCAGTCTGTGGATGTCCTTCGCATATGTAATCCCATATCATTTCTATCACAGCATTTTCATAGAAGAGGCACTTAAACCATCAAACAAGCAAACAATGAATATATAAATAAAAATGCAGGCAGACAATTGTGCATCCCTGCAGATGTGAACAACTTCATGGAAGCATCTGCTAGGATAAATCAGGTAGTCTCTAAAGTGTCACAGGCCTCTCTGCAATAGTCTGACGTGGCTACCGCCAAAAATTTATTTCCATGAACATGCTCAGTCACAGTCTGCAGCAGAATCAAGGTGTGTGACAGTGCGACAGGTGGGCCGGGCTGCAAAATGTTGGTCCGTGTTAATCCAAAGAATACTGTGAGTGTGTTAGCAAGGATGCTGTGAGGTATTCATCCCAGCATGCTCTTGAGCATTGAATGCCATTATTCAATGTCTCTGTCGCACTTGTTGGCCCCCTCTTTTTATTTTTGCTTCTGTTATAGTAGATTTTTTAAAAACTCCATCATACAGGCCTGTGTGAGTACCATGGTCTCCGAAATTTTGCACAGGCCAGTGCAGTATGTGGTTCTTTCCCACCAAGCTAACCTATTTTCACCTCCTCGCCCCTACAGGTGGCTGGAGGCCATGGAGAAAGCAGTGCATCCTGTCCATCAGGTAAGCGTTAATTATCTGGAAAGCATGCCTAGTGGTTTTCAGAGACAAGATATTCTGCAGGCCTTCTTTGCCACTTAGTCTGTCGGAACACCTGTTTTCCCCAATAAGAAACAAATAGCAAGTTCTTCCCTGGTTGAACCGGGTGCTATTGTTTCTCTTTTAGATGTAGCAATTACATTAGGAGAGGCAGAGAGTGGCAACAAAGGGCCAGAGTATAGAGCTGTATGCAGCATCTAGTCTGCCATACACCCCTGGGCAGTACTTCCACTCAGTCACAGCACAGGATGCTTCCCTCTCCAATGTCAAAGGGAGATAGGACTGTCTGCCTGGCCAGCCTTTCGTTGCAGAACTGCAGGGAGGGGATCATGGTGTGCTTCGTCTCAGGCAGCCAAAGGTCTTGGTCTAGCCCTGGCACTTGTCTGTGCTTGGTCTCTGTTAACCGCACTCATAGCTTCACCAAACGATTTTGAACAAACTGAAGTGTTTACACATATTTCTTGGGAAGCCAAATTTTAGGTGACTAGCAAGGATCCAAGAAGGGGAAGTCTAGAAGAGTATTCCTGCTGGTCTGATGAAATTACAAAACAAAGTCCTGGATATATTGTGGCATAAGTGTTCCTGCAAAAGAGTCATGAAATGTTATCCTCTGTGCATTTGCACACTCCTTGAGGAGAAAGAAAGTATAAACTGTGGGGCCAAAGGACCATGAAATGTAAGACCGAAGAAGAGACTATGGTATTTCCATGCAAACCTCAAATGTATACAAATTTGGGCCATTTGTAGCTGTGCAAATGGTGGCAGCACAATTGCCCTGCTTTGCTATGCTAACTTAAGACTCTGACTTTGTCTAAGGTATGATAGGAAAAGCTTGGATCCGCTGCATCCTTCTCTCTCTCTCTCTCTCTCTCTCTCTCTCTCTCTCTCTCTCTCTCTCTTCTTTTAAAAATCAAATGAGTTTTTGCCTGGAAAGTCAGACTCTTGCATGCAGATCCTTCCCTGGGATTCTATTAGATCAAACTAGGCAAATGGGGAAAAAAAAGCTGTACCCCCAGTAAGGCCACTGGGTCTAGAGAAGGCATTTTTAAAGGGTATTCTGTGGGCATTTATACATAAGAATGTCGCTTACACAGTTTATGTGCCAGAACGTTCTTCTTCCAAAACCTGGGGTGCTTCCGGGTGAAGCGTTTGTTTAGCAAGTACCCAGCCTAAAGCACAGGATGCTATGGGAGGTTCAGAAGACATCATCTTCCTGTGTGTCCCCTGTGTTTTCCCGTCACATCTCCCACTTGTTTCACCTCCCGTGTTCTTCCAACTGTTTTCTTACCAGAAGAACTCAGTTAAGAAGTGGGGAAACGGGATAGCAATGCAATGCCTTCCAATCAGCGGCAGTAGGAGCATGTTGCCTAGAAGCACCGCTGGTGGGAACGTTTCCTCCTAAACTATCTAAAGGTGGAGACAGAAAAAAAATGCGCTACAATTTCTGGCATGTTGCAGCCAGTCATGCTGGCTGGGGATTGCTAGGAGGTGTAGGATGAGTTTGCCTAAATATGCATAGGATTGTGTCTTGAATGTAGCAAAAAGATTACAGAAGCATGAAAAAATCAAAGTAGTCAAACTCATGCAGGATTTTAAAATAAGTCAAGCACCATTAAGAGCAGGAGCAGAAAGGTTTGTTCTGATAGTCCCTCACATAATACGAGCACATGCTATTTTAGCCTCTTAGCAATTTCTACTACTTGGAAAACAAATTCTTTTTAATGGATTATTTCACTTTCCTACCATGCCACACTTTAGAAACTCCTTGCTTGCTTATTTATTGGATTTATAGCCCACTCTATTAGCTAAAATTAACTCATTTTGCTTTCTTTCAAATAAACACACACACACACACACACACACACAGAGAGAGAGAGAGAGAGAGAGAGAGAGAGAGAGAGAGAGAGAGAATATTCCTGTAGTTGGTCCACTAGTAATCTTTTGTTTATAGTCTTTTTCCTCTCTAAAAAACATTGGATGGAAAAAAGAATGCCTAATTACAGTCCTCTTCACTCTGACAAGCCACCCAGAGCTTTTCAGGGTAGATAACAAGCTCCACTTTGCAAAGGACAGTGGTTCTCTTCCTCACTAACTCAAGCACGCCACACACGGAAGCATGGCTACTGTGTCATCGTAACAAGAGGCAGAGTGGGGTATCTATTCTGCTAATGCTCTCTGCATCACTGCCATTTCCCCTGCCACTTAGCTGCAGTACTTCTCAGAAGGTCCTCAGCCCACAAGGAGGAGATACGGGTAGGGAATGAGGCTAGCGATATTTCCTCAAGTTAACTCTTTGTATCTTCACAGGATTGTCAGGAATCCATGAGACATAACATAATTTAAATAGATTATCCAAGGCACATGATACTGTAAGGCTTTTCTCCAAGAACTTAGCTGAAGAGGGACAGTTGTTTCTACAAGGCTTACACATTTTATAGATCAACAAGCATATTCTCTTTTAAACTCTGTTCTTGTTCTGTATGTGGAAGAATGGGGAGGGGAGACAGAAATTATCTGGTCCAAAGCTTGGTTACCAGAGCAATACACGCCTGTTTGTTTGTTTTAATATCCTTGAGAGACAGTAACCAGTTTAATTCTCAAAAGCTGTGTTCTTTTGTTATTGCGTTCTGTATAATCAGCCATGGAGACATTCTTATACTTTCCACTCCAGGCAGTAATAAGAAAGGATTTGGGTTATGAAAGCTGTCAGAACAGAGACAATCACAGCATACTAAGTGCTGGATTTTCACACAAGTCCTACTCTGTGTTGTGGCCTTCTAATTGCATACAGTTATCACTAGGAGCAATGCATTTCTATGAATTTTTGATTTGCTCATGCAGTATTGATTTGGGCATGATTGGGCAAATGCACAACTGTGCGTTTTCAATTTGGGATGATGATGATGATGCATGTGTTTCCCTGGCTGCTTGCAGAAAAGCAGCCATCTAGTATTTCACCACTGGCAGGAGCGACAGGAATCTGAACCCATTTTAACCTGCCTCTTCACTGAAGCTTCTGCTTCCAGATTCATTGTGGGTTAAGATCATTTTGCTTACCTGTTTTTCCCCTCTGCCTTTCCATAAGTTCCACTACACAACCACAAGGGCTGTGTAATGCAATCGCAGAAATGCACGCCCACCCTGTAGCATTTTGTACCATGCTAGCCCTTTAATAGGTCTTGCCCTTCACAAAGCAGCTGAAATGCTCAGAAGGCTTGAGGAAGGCCCTGGAACATGGGTCCTCAAACTACGGCCCGTGGGATGAATCCGGCCTGCCATGGCCATCTATCCGGCCCGCACCACCGTTCAACACCTGCGTGCATGCTTGCAGCACGGGAGGGGAGGTGGTGGTTTGCTCGCTTGCTCAGAGATGGTTTTGGACTCGCTGGGAGATCTCTGAGCGAGTGAGCCACCGCCGCACGTGCCCGATGCTGCCTCGTGCATGACCGATGGCACCTCACCGGCCCACGCCCCCAGGCACCCCCACCTCACCGGGGACAGTCCCTGCAGCCTTTCAGCTGGCCCCCTATTCAAAAAGTTTGAGGACCCTTGCCCTGGAAGATGATGATGTTCTATAAAGCACCTGCAAATTAATGTGGTAGAAGAATCACAAGAGACTCATGCAGAGGAGCCCCCTGCTGAGTCTCACATGGCTCAACTTTGAGTAAACATATTTGCAATGATATGCTGAATCATGATTGGTACCCGTAAAAACTTTCTTCAAGAACTTCATTAGGAGCAGTCCAGAATATTGTAGCACCTTAAAGATTAGCAAATGCATTATCAGATAAGCTTTCATGAACAAGAGCCTATGTTAACAGATACAGTTCACCGAAACCTGTGCCATAATAAATCCAAGGGGTTTTTTTCAGCAACAGACTAACATAGCTACTCCTCTCGAAGTAGATTTCATTCATTCTAAGCAAGCTTGAATCTTTGTGAATGCCTAATGATAGCTTTTGATGCTAGATTTCAACTGCATGACTTTAATTTTAAGAAGCATGTCAGATGAATGCCAATTCAGTTAAAGAGTGGATTCATTTCACTGCTTAAGTATGCATTCTAAATTCCCATCGCCACCAGATGTGTTTCTTGGCACTGAAATGGGCATTTGTATATCCATTCTTAATGAGCAGTGGTCACATTTAAGGCATAAGTATTAAGAAATGTGCTGGTTAATGTAATTGTTATTTCAGAAGTTATCATGAGCCAAAAGGAAATGAAAAGATCAAGTGATAATTGAAATGGATCTAGGACAAAAATTTTGAAGGCCTTCAGATAGAAAGAAATCAGAACTTCTGCAACAGAGTGTGTGCCTTAAGAACCATTGAACAGCGTTTGTTATGTTGTATTTACCGAACAAGTGATCAATTTCTGTCTTAAATTTCTAACTTAACAGCAGTTTTAAGCCTGTTTTTAGCAGTTTGTGTGGTTTTAGCCTCTTCATCAAGGGGAGGAAACTGATCTCTTTTCTCACTCAAAATGCAGAACCATGTATGGGTAGATGTCACCATGCACAATACCAACCTCCCACCCCTTGCCATCAAAAATCCAGAGTGCCTGGGTCTTCTTCAGCACCTGGACAAAAACAAGGACACTTGGGTTCAACATTACTGCATTTTGAAAGATGGCTGTTTATATTTTTATGACAGCATACGCTCTACACACACCATTGGTAGGTGGCCTTTTCTTCTTTTTTTATACAAACAAACTGTCTGGCCTAATTGATCCAAAGAGCCAATAATGTTGACACTGAGGCTAGTAAGCACTAATATGGTTAATGTGGTAACTTGGCTGCCACCTCAATATCCATTAGTACTTCCCCTGCCACACGCCGAGATGGCTTCGGAGGCCATCTAATCCAACGTTCTACTTGAGGGGAGAAGCCCAAGCTAGAACATGCCAACAATTGGCTGCCCAGCCTCTGCTTGAAGGTCTTCAGCTTGCAAGAACCCTGTAGAACCTTTTTATTTAAACGTCATTTTAATTGTTAATATTATTTATTTTATCTGGCCAGGGTGACTTATTTTATATTGGTATTTGTTGTTTGTATTATATTTTAATTTTTATGCTGTGAGCCGCCCCGAGGCTTCGGCGAATGGGGCGGCATAGAAATGTTTTAATTAATTAATCAATTAATTAATTAATAACCCCCACCCACTGCCTATAGGTAGGTCCACTGTTTCACTGTTCTCATCACTGCAACTTCCACCTTCATGTCCATCTGAAATCCACCTTCCTGGAATGTACCCCTGAAGAACAACAACAAAAGTAATATTTTGGACAGGCCTAGTTCCAGGATTTTTCTGTTACATATTGAAGTAGGCCAGTCCATCACTTTGACCTGCCATTGAAAAGGTGATGCTATGATTTGCTGGCTTTTGCCCTCTTAGTCCCAGCCATGTGAGGTGGGGCATACATATGTACAGGCCCAGTCTTCTGGCTGTGGCTCTTCAAGGTCCCAAGTGGAAGCCTTTCCAGTCCTGCAGATAGCATGAGTTGAACCTGAAACCATCTCCATATAAATTTTGTCTTCTCCCCTGATCGGTGCCCATTCTTTCTTCCTTTAGGTGGGATTTACTTGCAGGGATACATGGTGAGTGAACAATCGCTCGGTTCCAGGAGGTCTGTGATTGAAGTGAAACCACCTTCTGAGGAGTTTGAAACCTTCTACTTATGTGCAGAGAGTGTAAATGAAAACAAGCGGTAAGAGGGACTCATCTTTTTACCACTCTCCTAATCTGAAATTGCCTTCCTTGTCTGTTCTATCAATCTGGTCACACCTACCTTTGCTGTAGACAAAATCAGACTCATGTAGAAGGTTTTGCGACCTCAGAGTAATTCTCTGAGTAGTAGCCTGTTTTCTACTAGATATAAAATACTCCACAAACAATGTTCATATACAGACATTACATATCTCCTACTTTTATAACATTGGTGAGTTTAAATGGAAAAACTTGAATATTCAAAAGGAAGTTTGTACAATTCTCAAATAAAAAGTATAAGTATTATTATACCTTAAAGATGTTTTTATTGCTGGTAGACTTTCATGGTGCAGAACTCAATTCATCCAATGTATAAAGTATCTGTAATTGCCATACAGACAGACTCAGACAAGAGATGAAAATCGGAGAGTCCAAAAGGCCATGAAATGCAAGGAATACAAGCTATGAGATTGCTATACAAAGTCCAGATGTATGTGAGATAAGCGAGCAAGTTAGTATTAAAAACAATAACTGACAGTGCCATCAGTTTTCTTTATCTGCTGTAATAATGTACCTCTTGTAGTAGAAGAGAAACCTGAGTCCTAAACCAATACAAGCAAACTTGGAGATGAATGCTAACTCAGCACAACACTAGACAGGGCTGCCCCTCCCATGAATTGGGAGAGGTGCTTGCCTCAGGTAGCAGAGCAGCGGGAGTGGCAAACGGTGCTGCCGCTGTCCCGCCACCTCCTGTGGGGCCTCTGGAGAGCCTGCTGGCCAGTCTCCCACTACAGTAAGATAGCTTGCACCACAGCTGATACTAGACTCTTCCTTTGGAGTTGAAAAATGGTGCCTTTCAGATCATTCAGGAGATAAGATGGAAGCAAATGTGACCTCTGACTTCATGAAGTTCTAGAACCATATGGAAGCCTTTGAGGAATTAGGGAATCTGGAGAAAAGCTAGGAAATGTACAAATAAGAGGCCTTGGACTTGGTGAATTCCAAGAAAGCCAGGTATCTTGCGCTATGTCAAAATGTTCAAATTTTGCCAAGTGTCTTGGTTAGCAGTAAAGATATCACTGTGTTAACCCTCAGTTTGTCTTCTGGATTCAGCCTTTCCACATTGCAGTGGTTGTTGTTTAAAGGAGAAACCTCCACTAGAACTGGACTAAAGAATTTTGAGTGATAGGATGAGTTATATAGGGAATGAAAAGGCAGTGAAGTAACTGGACTGTGCATGCGTTCCACCAAACTGGTGGACTTTGCCATGCTCAGCTACATTGTGACTTATGCCTGTTGTACCATGATTGTTTTTTATTTATTATTGACAAAAAATGCTATTTCAAGCATTGTTTATTGTGCAGTTAAACAAATGCTACCCCTTTAGTGAGCGACTGGGTTCTCCACTCTTCCAGATGGATTACTGCCTTGAGAGCCTCCGCCAATAAGTGGATACCATTAAACAAGGCCATTCAAGATTTCATGAACCGACCATTGGAGGAGACTCGGATGTGAAGGGAAATCTAGTTTTTTGTGCTAGACTGCAGAACAAAAATGCTGGTACAGGCAAATGTCCTCAGTGAAAGATGATTTACCAGTGTCTGACTGTGTCATGTCTTTCCCAATTGCAGGTTACACAATTTTGTAATCATTAGTAAATAAATAAAAAGCCATGTTCTTGGATTCTTTTATTTTCTTGTTTTAGTGTCTTTGTTGATATTGTTCTGTACTTGTACACCACATAATTCCTATGGTGTAGCAATACAAGGATCTATGGTTAGATGCACACAACATATTGTAGAGTTATTTTCATTATCAAAAATGTTCTCTGAGGGGGAGGACTGTCTATTGCTCTTAGGAAGAGGTGCCCTGTCCTTTTACACAAATTAAAGTCAAATCACCCAGAATAATATTGCTGCTTCCCATTTTCCTCTGGAGGTTTCAGTACCTTTGTAAGCCAACACTAATGGCCAACTGCAGTTATAAATAGCAGCATGTAATTTGGTGCTCACACATTGCAGCTAACTTAATTATAGGTATCTCTTCTTGTCACTATAACGCACTGACGATGTTTTTCACAGTAGTGGGTTGGTATTTTCTCTCCAGCATTTCCTCCACATTCCTGCTGAAATCGAAAAGAAACTTCCCGTTTTTAAAAAGGCTGCGGTCCTGCCCAGGACGCATGCAAACGGGAGTCAGCTCATGCAGCCCTTCTCTCTCTTCCCCTCCTCACCCCAGCACACCAGCGCTCCCAGCGGTCTGGAAGCCTTCTGAACAGTGGGAGCCACCTTGCATGGGGCTGCCACATGCAGGGAGAATTGCCCAGGGCCGAGCAGCGGGTTCTTGTAATGCCCTCTGGCGGTCACAGAGGCTCTTCTAGGTATGGGGGCTGCAGGGAGGGGGACGCATTCAGCCAGACAAGCTGACTTCCTTTTGCGCTATCACTGGAATCTTTTGTGATTATTCTTCAGCCACCGCAGGGAGATTTTGTGTGTGTGGGTGTGTGTCGCTGCATGCACACATTTGTAGCTTTGACCACAGGCATTGGTTCGCCTCTACTGGAACCAGGCTCCTACGTCTCAGTAGGACTGAAGAAAGATGTCTCAAAGCAGGGCAGAAGTTTCCTGCCAAGTCAAAGGAACAGCAACGTTAAAGGAATGTATGACCAGCAAACCGGTCTGGTGTTACAAAAAGTACAAAAACGTTTATTCATTTATTTATGTCGACTTCTATGCTGCCCCATATACCATTCTTGGTGGGGGAGGGGGAACCTTGCAAATGCTGAAAACATTTTATTTGCAACAAAACTTTTTTCCTAATTTATATTTTATGCATGGACAACACAAATACTAATAATGTACCTGAAATGAAATTAGCAGTTTTTTAAAAAAAATAAGTTCCACTGGGAATCGTGTTACCTTGTGGTAGTGAATTCTAATGTCAAGTAAGTCCCTTTTGGGGTGTCCCCATCCTGGCCATGCCTTTAATAACCACAGGAGTGGGACAGCCAGGCATGGCAGTCAGAGAGGCAGACACAACCTTGGCTGAGCCTATATCACATGCGCCCATCTGTAGACATGTCCTGCCACCACATCGACAGTGGAGATGAGTGAGCAAGGCAAAAGCCACTCCCACTCTCATAAAGCCACTCCCGGGAGGAACCTGCGCGCTGGATGGGCCCACCTCCATCTGTGCCGCCCAGAGCCCGCGCCGTGCCTCCTGGACAAACCCCACTGCTGCCGGCTGCAACACCGCCGGCCTAGAGGCCAGGACCATCAGCCCAGGACCCGGCTCCGGCCTGCTTCCCTCGGCGCGGGTGAGAGACGCACCGGGAAGAGGCGGGGCACGGGGAGGAGCCCTGCCGGCCACAAAGCGCCGGCAGCAGATGGGGCCAGTGGCCTAAGGGCGGTCGCCGCCGTTTGGGGGCCAAGCGGGGGCCGAGCGGGGGGCTGGGCTGCCCAGGGGCTCTGGCCATGGCTTAGTTGGGTTTTAGATTGTTTTTAATCAGTTTTTAATTGGTGCATTCTTGTGCTTATTAGGATGTTGCCTGGAGAGCGCGGGGCCGCCGCCATTGGGGTGGTGATGGGCAATGGGCGTTTTGGCGTTGGGGGTCTAACGGGTCAGCATAGAAGAAGGAGGGACAGATGGTTAACACCTGTCCCTCTTTCTGGTTATTCCCCCAGCCGGCGGGTTCCAGGTATACTTGTCAACTGCCCACCGGGCCTGTCGGTGCTGTTGCTTAATGCCAGGTCGGTCCAAAATATGGTAACACTCATCCATGACTTGATCCATGGATGACAGGGCCGACCTGGCTTGCACAACAGAGACTTGGGCGGGTGAGGGGGGGGATGTCTCCCTCTCACAATTGTGCCCTCCTGGGTACCTGATCCAGCACCGACCACACCTGGAGGGGAGGGGAGGGGGGTCACTCTGGTTTATCGAGCTTCTATTTCCCTTGTGGGGCTTCCTGTCCTCTCGAGGCCGGGCTGGAGTGCCTCCACTTGGTGTTGGGTGACCGAGACAGATTGGGGATTCTGTTGGTGTACTGTGCACCCTTCTGCCCAACAGACTCCCTACCTGAGCTGACGGAGATCGTCTCGGACCTGGTGCTGAAGACTCCCAGGATGTTGGTCCTGGGGGACTTCAATTTCCATGCCGAGACGGTTCTAACCGGGGCGGCTCAGGACTTCATGGCCTCCATGGTGGCCATGGGGCTGTCTCAACACGTCATAGGCCCGACCCATGAACGTGGACACACTCTGGACCTGGGTTTCTCGACGGGGCAGGAAGAGGGTGGTTTGAGGGTGAGGAATTTAAGTTTGATGCCCTTGTCATAGTCAGATCACTTCCTCATAAGGTTTGAGCTCAAGAGCGGCCTTTCCCTCTGCAAGGGTGCGGACCCGATTGTATTGGTCTGCCCCCAGAGCCGGATGGATCCTGATGGATTCCTGGAAGCTCTGGGGGGTTTTCCGGTTGACAAGGCTGGTGATCCTGTTGATGCCCTGGTTGAACTGTGGAATGAGGAGATGACCAGGGCTATAGACACGATCGCTCCCAAGCGTCCTCTCCCACCTGGCAGAGCCCATTCATCCCCTTGGTATACGCCTGAATTACGGGCGATGAAGCAGGTTGGGAGATGTCTAGAGCGTAGGTGGAGGAGATCATGGGGTGATTCTGATTGAACACACTTGAGAGCCCATTATCGGGCCCATGCTGTGGTGGTGAGGATGGCGAAGAAGAAATTCTTCTCCGTTTCCATTGCCTCCTCACAATGCCATCCGGCGGAGCTCTTTCGGGTGGTGCAGGGGCTGTTACATCTGGGCCCAAAGAGAGATCTGGTGCCACCCTCGAAGGCCCGCTGTGACAACTTTGCCAAGCATTTTAGGCAGAAAATCACTCAGATTCACCACGAGCCTAACTCTGCTATTGAATCAGATTTCACTGGGGAGTTGCCATCGATGCCGTCGAGTCCACAATTAATGGATGAATTTCAGTTGTTGTGGCCTGATGATGTGGACAAGGTGCTTGGACAAGTACGTCCTACCACTTGCTTACTAGACCCATGCCCATCTTGGCTACTTAAGAAAGCCAAGGACGGGATTGGGATCTGGATCCTGGATGTGGTCAACACCTCTTTAAGAGATGGCCGTGTACCTGCCCCTTTAAAGGAGGCGGTAGTCTGGCCAGTCCTAAAGAAGGCATCCCTGGTCCAGAGGTGGCCGCCAATTATAGACCGGTGGCCAACATCCCGTTCCTGGGCAAGGTACTAGAGCGGGTGGTGGTGGGACAACTCCAAGCACTTTGGATGAAACTGATTATCTGGACCCATTTCAGTCCGGCTTCAGACCCGGGTACGGCACTGAATCTGCCTTGGTTGCCCTGTACGATGACCTGTGCAGGGAGAAAGACAGGGGGAGTACATCCCTGTTAGTTCTCCTGGACCTCTCAGCGGCTTTCGATACCATCGACCATGGTATCCTTCTGAATAGGCTAGCGGGATTGGGAGTTGGAGGCACTGCGTGGTGGTGGTTCCGTTCCTATCTCAATGGCCAATTTCAGAAGGTGGTGCTGGGGGACTATGGCTCTGTGCCATGGCAGTTATGTCATGGAGTTCCACAGGGGTCCATTTTGTCCCCTTTGCTTTTTAACATCTACATGAAACCACTGGGAGAGGTCATCAGGAGGTGTGGGCTGTGGAATCATCAGTACGCTGATGATGCCCAGCTCTACCTCTCATTTTCTACCAATCCAGGTGAGGCAGTGGCTGTGCTGAACTGTTGCCTGGTCGAGGTAATGGGCTGGATGAGGGCCAATAAACTGAAGCTCTATCCAGACAAGACAGAGGTCCTGTTGGTGGGCAGTTTGGACCTTGGGATGGGGGTCTTGGGCCTTGTCCTAAATGGGGTTGCACTCCCTCTGAAGGACAGGGTTCGCAGCTTAGGAGTGCTCCTCGACCCTGGCGAGGAGCGCCTTCCTTCAGCTTCGGCTGATCCATCAGCTGCATCCCTTCCTAGAGAATGACTGCCTGGCGACAGTGACACATGCGCTGGTATCTTCCCAATTAGATTTCTGTAACGTGCTCTACGTGGGGCTACCCTTGAAGACGGTCTGGATACTTCAATTGGTGCAGAATAGAGCTGCCAGGTTGCTGACGGGGACTGGGCGTTGTTCTCATACAACCCCAGTTCTCCGTCAGCTCCACTGGCTCCCGATTGAAGTCCAGGCCCGATTCAAGGTGTTGGTTATGACCTATAAAGTCCTAAACGGCTTAGGACCTGGATACCTAAAGGAACGCTTGCTCCCATATATGCCCTCCCACCCCTTGAGGTCAGCAGCAGATGCCCTTCTCCAGGAACCCTCTGTGAAGGAAATTAGGAGGGTAAGTACTCGGAGGAGGGCTTTCTCTGCGGTGGTGCCCCACCTATGGAATGCACTCCCCAGAGAGGTCTGCCTGGCGCCATCGTTATTTGTTTTTCGGTTGCAGGCTAAGACCTTTTTATTTAAAACTTATTTTAATTGTTAATTTATTTATTTAACTAGATTTTTTTTTAGCTGAGAATGCACTGAGGTTTTATTGAGGTTTTATTGCACTGGGGTTTTATTGTATTGTTATTTATTGATGTTTTGTGAGCGGCCTCGAGGCTTTATTGCGATGGGGCGGCATAGAAATGTTTTAAATAAATAAAATAAATGTTAATCACGAGACTGAGAATTACTTAAAAAGCTATAGGTACATGTAAGTGTGTGCAAAGGGCTGAGTCCCTATTTTTAAATTTTGTTTTCTTTGCCTTGTTGTGTTTACAGAGGCCAGGATTCGGGATCCATGGTGTCCACGCCTTCCTCACACCTCCTCCATTCAGCATGTCACTGAATGTCATTCTCTGTGCTATATTTCGGGGGGGGGGGAGGTACCATAGGAAGAATGACAAGTCCATGGCTGCCTCCCCCTGCACCCCACGAGGATCCTGCTTGAATAGGGATCCATTTCCTTTCAGGTCTCTGTAAACTCCCAGGCTGTCTGTGCAGTTACAAAGATGCTAAAAAAATAAAAATACAATAGTGTAAATAATATAAAAACCATGCACATGCAAACACAGAAGCAGCTCAAAAGGTGTTCAAAAGATGTTTGAACACACATATCCGTTCAAACATCTAACCAGTTTTAACAAGTAACCGCACCATTTGCTGCCAAATGCCTGCAAGTCGAGGAGGGTCTTAATGTGATGCTGAAGACCTACCAGGAAGGCCCCATTTGGAGACTGAGTTATAACCGGGGGGGGGGGGTGTCAGCACTAAGAAACCTTCTCCCTTGTTTCCCCCCTCCAAGCTGCCAGGGAGGAACCTCCTCAATCCAACCCATGCTGTGTTTAACACACACACACACACACACACACACACACACACACACACACACAGAGAGAGAGAGAGAGAGAGAGAGAGAGAGAGAGAGAGAGAGAGAGAATGGTGCATATTTGTTTCTTTGGTTTAGGAGATGGATAGGCTATCATCTAGGTCTAATTAGCTGCCATAGAAGTCCTGTTCCTAGTCCTTTACTATAAACAGAATTAGTTACCAAAGATTACTGTTGACCTACCTCTGAAGCCCATAGGACCTTGCATCACGGATACAAGAAGTTCCCTTCAGTCCATGCAGGGCTGCCTGTATTGACACCAAAGTGTGTTCTTGATACTTGCATGCAGGTTGTTCATATTGAAAATGGCACTCTTCTTCTGTCCGGTCCAACAGAAAATCTACAAAGCAATTCTGCAGAAAGGAAAGCAATTCTGTGCATGTTTTCCACCGTAGCTTGAACATTGCTGGAGCACTGGGGGGGGGGGGGGTTGTTCACTTGCTTGCTGATGGCAGAATTTTGCTGCATTGGATTCATACTTTAGGTGGATTGACTGCAAAAGACAACCTACATGTAGGCACGAAGGATATCAAGTCTCAGCCCTGCATGATCAACTAGAAACTATCGCTACCCACAATGGCCTCCATTTTATTATATCAGAATTGTTAAAGAGGCTTTCAAGCATAACAGCGTGGGCCAGACTGGCTCGTGAATTCCAAGTGATCAACACAAATCCTTGGCTAAAAATCCAGTTGTCTAATACTCAGACTTTAATGGCATGCCAGCACATATGCCCATCTGCTCAACTGGCATAGTGCCCAGTCACAAGATGGCATGCTATTTTTTAATTGAATAGATAAGATTGATGGGTTTCTAGGAAGAGTGAAGTGCAGGGAAATGATATTTCATATACATATGGAAATGGTAATATTAAGTAAGCTGGCTATTTCATAAAAGAGATTGCATTTATGGATACTTCAAGAATAAAATAGCAAATTTCCTTCTCTCTTCTGATTTTCCTGGTCACAATTATGTCAAATATCGCTTGTTCAATGGAGCTATTTGTTAACGATGGTTTCCTGTATGTTCTGCTTTCTAATAGATTAACTGCTTTAAGTTTCAGTCTCTTGCATCAGCTGGGCGAATCTATTGCCAAATTCTTTGTTGATTTTACTATGGCAATCTGGAAAGGTATTGAGGAATTTTGCATTAGTATTTAGGAGTCATTGTAGAGAACATTTAACTTCTCAAAACTTTCAGCTTTCATGTTTTTAAATGATTCCAATAATCATATGTTCAAAGGCATGATTGCACATTGAAGATTTCTTTATGTGCTTTAGTGAGCCTTTAATGCACATTAGTAGCAACTTGTATGTACAATCAGCATGACTTAAACTGGGTAAATTGATTTTTTTTCCAAGCCCAATTGGCTGAAACATTTTATCCTCAGCTAATACAACATATCACAGCCAACAAAGTTGCACCTGTCTGTCTGTCTGTCTGTCTTTTTTAGAAAACACAAAAGTATATGAGGGAAACTCATATTCTTAGTTCAGCCAGCATATACATGAAATTGAATGCACATTGAACTGAATGCAAGAGAAGCTGACTTCGAGGTCAATATTCCTTTGTTACATTGTCAGTAAATTGATTGCAGCAGCAAAAGATAATATATACTAAACAATTTGTCATCTGCTAAGAATGTATGACCAAAAATAGGTCCCAAGGCCTGTTGCATCAGGTCAGACCTCAAGAAAAAGAGAGTCACACAAGTTTTTAAAAATATTTATTGTTTCTCCTTTATTTTTTATATTTATATTGTAATTTTCAATCTGATACATGAAGAAATGCTTGCATTTTATACCATTTTCTCTAGAGAGGGAATAATAGTTAAGTGATATAACCTGAGACTATTCCATGTGACTTCAGATGATATGGAATTGTATGCAGAGCTGGGTTACTGACCTGACTTTTTCTTTGCTTCAAACCTGATGCACTTCCAGATAAGGCTTTGATTGCATGATCGATGTGCCTTGCTCACTGCAGTTTACAAACTGATCCTGTTAGAGGAAGGAAGGAAGGAAGGAAGGAAGGAAGGAAGGAAGGAAGGAAGGAAGGAGTTCTTTGTTTAGCCCCTACTTGGGCAACTATGAGGGTTGCTGTGTGGGTGGGAAGGATTTAGGAAAATGAGCACCTGAGAAAGGGAACCTAAACTCCCTTCGCTTCCCAGGGTGGTTCTGATCTAGATCAAAGCATGCTTAGTTGCAAGTAAGGAAGACAGGCTAAGCTGTACACAATTTGTATGTTGTGGTTTAGCCCTGAGATGTCTGGTAAAGAGGCTCCTTCCTTCCCACGAGGGGATAAGACACATGGCTTGCATTCCAGCCCAGTAATGCTCTCAGGAGGTCCTGAGTTGGATTCCAACACAAGAGCAGGAGCAGGGCTGGCAGGGCTGGCATAAATGGGAGGCGGGACTGGGCAGCTGGGCACCTGCTGAGGTTCGATGCCCCAGCAGAGCCGCACCTGCGAGTTGCTGCTCCTCTTGGTCATTGCATCTGCTGTCCAACCACTTCAGACTCTTCTCCAACATGGTGCTGAAAAGGAGAAGCAGTCGACACAATTGTCTGCTTGTTCACCAACTCTCTGCCTGTAGCAATGGGCTGGTTTGCATGGTACAAGGGTAATTAATAGGCCATGCTGGCTTGTTAACCACCATAATGTGTGCTGGTTTTCAGATAACTCACCAGATATGGGGTATTGTGGCATCCAAACCCACAAGGGTGGGTGGCTGGGCTGGGTAACAAACCACCCAGCAACTTTACAGAAAACTGTAGGCTCTGAGTGATGTCTGAACTACTCTGGCCAATCACTCACCCAGTCTGAACCACTCAGACGTTACAACCACCTGTACCTGACAATGGCAATTAGTGAAACCATCCAACAAGCACCTGGGGGTTAAGAAGCTGTTAGGGGTCACTAACCACCCTCTTGCCCTGCAAACCCACTTGCTGAGAAAAGGGCCGAGACGCAATAGCAGCTGGTGACAATGAGGCAGCGAAGGAAGACTCGCTGAGGGATGGGGCCATGGAGCCTAGGGCTTCCAAAACCTGGAGCCTCCACTGAAAGTGGCCATGATGGACTTTTCTGCTGTGTGCTCTCAAACATTGGTGGGTCCTCCATCATGCTTCCAAGGTCTCTCGCATTTCTTTCAGCCATTTTCACAGCTTTTTAAAGGCACGAATAATGCAGCACTTTCCTAGATGACTCAGTTATCCACTACAGGAGCCTTGTGTGATGTCTACGATCCACTCTGTGCCACAGCATCACCTTGTGTGGTACAATGGAAGACTCAGGCAGAGGAAGCAGAGAGGAAAATCCCCAGGTGAAAAGAAATGAACAACCTCGATAAAGCACTGGATTAAACGCCTCACGTGGAGAAGCCAACTTTATCAGCACTGGGCCCTTTGAGACGACGTCAGTGCTCCACTTCTTACAGCCTCTCATAAGAAAAAGAAGTAACACTTTGATTATTGTGCTTCTCCCATCATGAAGTGCGTTCAATTTTTGTAGCAGAATTTCTGCATACTGATGTAGATACAGCCTCTACAATAGCCTGCTATTACTTACATTTCACTTGTCCCCCCCCCCCCACACCCTTAACTGTTCCTTAGCAGGGTTCTGGCTGTTGATGTCTAGAAGCTCAGACATTATTTGCTCCAGAGGCTGTTTTTCAGAAACACTCTTGAAGGAGGCATTGTTCAGTTCTCTACATTGTTGGTAATGTAATAATAAAGTTCAAAGCCATGTGCAGCCGGAAACTCAGCCAAGGTTTATTTCATTTTCCTTAATGTGCTCGTTTAGAGTGCGACACCAATATTTTCGCAAAAATTCCGAACCTCATAATATGAAGCATGTTTCATGGGAGGAAAGGCAAGGCGGGGGAGTGCAAGCATGTCTCCTGAGCCACACGCTGTGGCTGATAGTGCGACGGGTGGGAGAACAAAGGCTCTGGAGCAATAGCTGAACAATTCACCGCATACAGCAGTTTTGCCCTTGAAATCATTTCAACGGCGCTCCAGAGAGAAGACGGTTCTCTCACTTATTCCCTAGAAAAGCTACAGGGAAAATAAGGAAGAGGGCATTCTCTGGAGTTGCTCAGTTGTGACTGGAAAGGAGGTGAAATCTGGACAAACTGCCATGGTAGCCATGGTACCAAGTGCTGATTTTGACCTACTGTAGTATGTCATGGCATTCACACAGACAAGTGATGAAGGCTGCCATCTTCAGCTCACTTCCATATTTCATTAAGTCATAGTTCAATGTATTTTGTCAAAATGTCCATCTCAGCTTTAAAAATCTAAATCTACTCATTAGCCATATATAAAAATTATAATATTATCTATATTTATAGTACTTTTAAAAAAGTAACAGGCACTTACTATATGTTGATAGGTCCTGTGATCTGAAATATACATATCAACTAAACCACACTGTCTAAGACTGAAAACTCAGGGAAACACTAAAGGGAAGGATTGTCACTTGATATTAAATTGTGTCTGACAAATTCACCTGATGCACAAAGTCATACTTCACACAGCAATCGCAGTGTATGTTGGTTTTTTAAAGCTGCACTAAATTATCTACAAGAGTTTGAAAACCCATCAAACAATCCCTCTTGAAAGAAAGCTCTATCTAAGGCCAGGATGGGGAGCCCTTTTCAGCTCGAGTGCTGAATTCAGCTTTGGAGACACTCTTGGCAGCCCCATGTTCATGATGGGCAGGCTTGAAAGAACATGTAATGAGGTCAGAAGACCAGCAGATCACGGCACAGAGTTATCATAGCCAGTAATGACACCTCAACGGAGGCATTTCCAGCCTTTTAAAATGAGAGGACAACTGTGCAAAAGCAGAAAACCCTACAAATGATCAGTGGTTGGGGAAAAGAGGTGGAAGTATGGAGGAAAAAGCCATTCTGGGAGAATTGGGAGGGCTGGATTTTCCACCTGGGGTGCTGGATTTTCTCTTGGGCTCAAGGTTCCCTGCTGATCATCCGAGGAAGCACAATAGAAGGGCGGAAGAGGAGAGAAGGAAGATGTGCAGTAGGGCAACGACAGTTTCCTTGCTGAAGAAACCAATGGCAAAGACTGCAGCCCAGTGATTCTGGAGGAATATGGGCAGTAGGGAATGGTGTATGGAGCAGGAGGTGTGCCCTTTATGAGGTTCTGCATTGCGGGAATGGAATTCTCTGTCCCTTTGCCATATCAATGGTGGGAATGGCAAGGAGGGC
The DNA here is from genome assembly GCF_004798865.1 of Varanus komodoensis. Lineage (NCBI taxonomy): Eukaryota > Metazoa > Chordata > Lepidosauria > Squamata > Varanidae > Varanus > Varanus komodoensis. Next base: position 25,624,795 of record NW_025336087.1, on the reverse strand, counting down.
ACGTCTAGGAATGGACTAGGGGAGGCTTCTGATCCACTGGATCTAAAATCCTTCTGTTCCCCCGGCAAAGGAGGGGAAGCATGCCAGCCCTGAACTTTCTCCAGATGCTCCTCTCGTCTTCCACTGTCCCAGTGTGAGCCTGGAAAACCTTTGTGTGAGCCTTTGAACTTTGTAGCTTGGCCACCACAGACTCCCACTCCACTTCAGACACCACACCCCACCACCTGGTCCCTAGTCCAGTTGGACTACTCAGCCCAGCTTCTTCTGTATGCTTTCCTCAATTAAGGTGAGGGATATGAATTGCACTAGTGTAGGGAGTCAGTCCAAAGAAACAGGTGTAGTGAACACATATTTCAGAAGGTGAAAGGGTGCATAGAGGAGCAGGAAAAAGATCTATATGCCAAAATAAAAAAATGCATAGTTGGGTGATAGAACAGGAAACCTAGGATGTATTAAAACGAAACAGAAATTTGATTTCAAGGTAAACTAAACATTACATTAAATAAGTAATGCACAGTGGATTCCCATTTGTTTTACTCACAAGGAAGTGTGCAAGACATCCAGACCACTGTGCAGAGAACTTTCCTTCACAAAGTTTCTGTTTCTGTCACAGAAAAGGGATCTGAGCTCTACACAAAGGGGCTTTCCTTTCCACCTTTTCATCTCCATAGCCTCTAGGCTGGCACTGGGCTGTAAAGTGCAGATACACAAGTAAGGGATTACCTTCTCTTTTGCTTTCAGAAAATAAATCCCTATCCCCCACCCCCCACTCCAGCTCTAAACAAAAACCAAGAAAGTGGAAGATCACAATTTCCTCTAAAGAAGCTATAAACAACCATGAGTAAGAATCACAGATGTAGAATAAATTCCTCATGCAAAAAAGCTCACTGGGAGGGTTACCATAAATCTTTCCATACCACCATGCAGTTGCTTGTTCTTAGAAATTTGCTTTTGTGCTCTCAAAAGGGTACACCAAAAAAGCCAGGAGGGAGAAAAAGCCTACACTGGTGTCAAGGAAACAAGAGCTAGCCAGAGAAGGAAGCTAGCACGCCCAGATCAGAATGAGCTTTGTAGGCAGGATAAAGGAAAAGAGATATAGAATGAAATAATCATTTAAACAAACAAACAAACAAACAAACAAGGAAAGGAGAATCGATGAAAGGCAAGCACAGGTAGAGGAGGATGAACACAAAAGACACAAAAGTAACCGGGGGGGGGGGTGGATGCTTTGTGCCTGCACAGAAAATGAGATGATCCCCAGACTGCTCACAGCCTACATCTTAGAGCCACTGCAAAGAGCAGGCAGACTTTTGCAGCGGTGCTGGATGTATGGCCTCTGGCAGCAAATTTCTCTCTTACTCAGAAAAAAGCTGTCCCTGAAAGGCAACAGCCGGCATCCCACCAGCAACTGCAAAACATGGATCCACCAGGCAGCGGCAAGGTCTGGGGAGGTGAACAGTCAGAGGAAACATCACACAGAACAGATTAAAGAAACCTTGGTGGACTTTGTTCGTATTCACAGTCACTGTCCCCGACCTCTTTTGGTCCCTTTTTTCCCTCCTCTCATATCTTTGAACAGTGGCACAGAACCTGCCACCCGTGGGGAACGTTATTTATGTTCCAAAGCTCAAAATATGACTCTAGCAATGTGCTTGTGTCTTCCAGCAACTGGGACCAACCCTGAACATGAAGGAACTGTGCAAAACAAATAAGAAACAAGAGCACATTTTAGGAAATGCTTTAGTGAAATGAGAGATTTAAACTACTCTGAAATCCAGTAGGATGAATCATGTTAAATGTGTATGTGCTAAATAAAGGGGGAAAACTATTCTGAGGAGTATGGGGGCTGTCAGAATGCCAACACTGCTTCTGTAGGGTAAATTAGCCATTTAAGTAAATTAGCCACGGGACCGTCAGGAACAGCCCTACAGTTAGGTGAGGGGGCTATGCAGGCACCAGCTGGTGAGGGTGTGGAGCACAGCAGGCCCTGTGCCTCTCCTCACGCCAGCCTCCTGCCCTCAGAAGTCTTGTCCTCGGTGTTGAGCGAAGATGCAAATGCTAGTCCAGTCCAAATGAAGGAGGGCACCACCTCCCGTTCTGTCTCAGCAGGCAAAGTGGGTCAGCCCCAGGGGCACCATCCGCAGGTTTTCCTGGAAGAATCCCGGAAGAAGCTTGCCTGCTCCACTGATTCCTTGCAGTAAGTGGTGGGCCCCACCAGTTCTGCTGCAGAAGTGGGATTCACTGCTTGTGCCAAGAAATGAGCAGAAATACTCCTTTCTGGAAGGAACTAGGTCGGCCAATTCCTCCAATGGGAACACTCATTTTGGGTTGCTCAGGAAGTGCTAAAGCACCCCCGTGTAAGCAGTGAAAGTCAACACAATTGGTGGGGCAGAACTACATCAGCTCCACTCGATGCCAAACCCTTACATGCACTTTCTTTAGCCCGGAACCCTTTTGGCATTAGCTCTGAGTCTGCAGAGACTTCAAATTATCTTTGTTTGCCAGACTAAAAGGTCAATTAGAGAGCATCAGAAAGCACTTACTTATTTAGGTATTAAATATTAAATTAGGTATTAAAAGAATATCATCAAAAAGCAGAAGAGAAATAAAGGATATCTATGATGAAAGAATTCTGAAAGGACTATGATACTAACAGTAAACAGAGCACTGCAGTAAAGATTCACCCCTTCATGGGTCTCTTACACACCTCCTATTTACCATCCTAAGGACTAGAGAGATTTTCTTCATCCAGGGCAGTAAATAGACTTGAGATGGGAGAATGACTCACTTGGAGAGATGCGCCCACAATTCCAAGCTGTATTATTAAAACATGCCAGAAGGAATAACGTATGAGAACTACCAAGAGTACCTCACTCTTTAGGTGTCCCCTCCTCAGAGAAAATGCAGAACTGAGCATAGAATTCATGCTCCTTTAAGAAATTACAATTTACAGCTGAAGCATTCCTAATTCTAGAAGGGATTGAGAGAAGAGCCAGTGGGTTTCTTAATTGTCAAGGAGTGACATTCCCTGAGAGACTGGGAGAGGGCATCTGTCCTTTAAGAATGGGAACCATAGGGTGGGGTTTAGGTTTTTGCTTTGGTGCACCTTCTGCCAGGTAAAATAAGCTTAAAACAGTAGCTTCCTCCATTTAATGAAATGCCGCTGTAAAACAGGGACCTGTGTGCGTTATTTAGAGAAGCATAACTCATTAAATCCTTAGCTTGCCTAGATTGCATCTGACAGATTAAATGTTTGTCTTCATGTTTTTGCTTTGATGTGACCTTGAGCTCATGTCAGTGCTGTGTAATATGAACACATCACGGTCACACACTGCAGAATGAAAGATCTGCTGAAATCAGCCACTTGTAAAAGGCCCTGGCAAAGGCGACAGAGAGGGAATGTGTTCTCCAGAATAGAAATATACATTGCCATTCACGTCATTAAATCATGTCTCTCCCTCCCTCCCTCCCTCCCTCCCTCCACATACCGTTTGCTTGCCTTGCCAGCAGTGACTCATCGGAAGTGCTTAGCTGTGAAAGCTCCAAGATTCACAGATTATTTGTTGCATTATTGTATTCCCTTGAGATCCCTGCTCTAAGCAAAAGCTTTGCATCAAGCAGCATTTCGGAAACCAGCCTCGAAAACTCAGTCATAAGACATACCGGTATCAGAAGAAGAACCAAACGAGGGCATTTCTTCATTAACTGATGTAGATACGCTTCGTGTACTTACATTTCTTCCTTCCCAAAACTGCTCAAAGATGTTTATTTGCCATAAAAAGCTGTATTTTCTATAGGTTAAGGTACTGTAGTGCAGTGTATGAACTAAACTCTTTAAGTCCATACAGAAGCCTGTAGATAAGGTCCCCCCTCTCCCTGGCATCTTTTTTGCATCTGTTGCCACATTTGGAAATCTGAGAAGTTAATCAAGTCTTCTACCAAACCACATCTCTTACTTGCCTAATGTGCTGGTGTAAGTTGAGAGTGTGTATTTTGTTCTGATAGGAATGTGCATAAAAAATGTATTAAGGATAAATTTACTCGCGTCTCTGCATTGTCCTTCTGGATCTATGGCAGTGTGAACTTGAAATAAATAGAAGTCAGTCAAAATGCCCAGTGGCTTCAGAGTATTTTGGACTGGGTTTATTTATTTATTTGTTTATTTAAATATTTATATACCACCCCATTCCCACAGGCTCTGGGAAGTTCCAAATCTGAAGTACAGTTATGCAGACACAAGTGTTATAGGCCTGTATCAGCAGTGTTGCATCCCATATTTTCCTAACAAGCGTAACTATAGTTTATTCTCTCATGGAGATAGGTTTTTGGTTTTGAAGTTCATGGTCTTACCTGTGCAATAAGGAAGGGGATAGGAACTCAGACATGAGACAAATGAAATAGTCTATTTGGAGAAAGACCATAGCCCAATGGCAGCCTTACCCACCCTGTAGCCTTCAGATATGTTGGAGAACAACTTCTAGCATCCTCCACCTAGCACAGCAAGGTAGGAATTGCTCAGACATACAGGCAAACTCACCTGGAGGGTACCAATACCATCAGTGTTCAAGAGAATCAAATAATTTTGTTGCAATGGCTGTCAGGAAGGCACAGTTGAATAAACCATTGTCTTTGTAGAGACCCAGTGAGGTGCAGTGGTTAAGAGCATGGGACGGGGACTCAGCTGATCTGGGTTCTAGTCTGCACTTGGCCATGGCTGAGCGGGGACTAGAACCCAGATCTCTGGAGTCCTTATCCCACACTCCTAACCACCGCACCACAATGGTTTTCACCAATGTATGTCCTTTATGACCTCAAATGCGGAATCTGTCTCAATTAACGTCTTCTTCATCCCCATAATATTAGAACTCTAACAAAGCTTAAACACTCCTGTCCAGAAAAGGAAGCATGTACAGCTTGCGCCCCTCCTGCCCTGTGGGACTGCAACTCCATTGGCCTCCCTGCAGCCAGCCAGGGGTTCGTGCCAACTTCAGTCCAACAAGCTCCAGAGAAGCAAGAATAGTCCACCCCTGCAGGAGAAGAGCCAATTCCCTTTCTGCATAATTTTGCATTACACAAAATATATGTTTTGACCATGCTTATTTGCCCTGGCTGTATGGGCCACCCCCAGCTGCCCAGAAAATCCTCTGTGATTTTAAAACGAAAGTGAAAAGCCACCCTGAGAGTTTCTGCTCCCAAACAGGAAGGAGTTAACTTTGGTTTCAATCCATGGATCAGGAGGTTGTGATCAACTGGCCTTCCCTGGATCTGAAGAAAGCTTAAGCATCTCCTCCAGATATTCTACTGTACCAAACAGTGCATCCCATTATACATTTCATACTATTTAAATCAACAGTTTATTGCAGTAACAGACCAATACCAATTAATGATAAAACTGATAAAAGCTCATAAGAGTTTAAGGATGCAATCCTATAAAAGTTTGGACAGAAAAAAGGCTTACGACATGCTGGGGCTTGTGTGTCTTCTTCAGTCGAAATTGGATTGCACCCTAAGAGAGCAAACCTCCCCCCATCCCACAGAGGAGTCATAGGATACAGGGGATACCCCATTCCAAATCAGAGGAAGCACTCCAACTTTGGAAGGGGGTGTCAGAGATCTGCCCCCCCCCCATGTACAGTCCAATAGAGGACTGCAGTCTAATACATAATATGAATGCAAATAGAATTGCAGAGGATGTTGTGGTCAGCCAGGAGTGGCTCAGATGGCCAAGACACATTAACTCCATCTGACCCAGGCGACCAACCTTATGCAATCAGTTGTAGGTCTCTGCTAAAGCTAAAGGATAGATCATCTGGATGCTGGCACTGCAATGCAGATGTTCTGGCTGAGGTCCTCTCCATTTAACAAACCTATTGAACAGTACACTGCTCACATGCCTAAACAATGGAGGAGCTTCAAGAATCCACCTCAGGCCTGGGGGTGAGAGATCACTGCACAATCAGCAGACAAAAACCACAGGATTCTTCTGGAATCCATGTCCAGGCAAGAAGGGAAGGACTCGAGGAGGTAGAGCTCACTGGAAACAGAAGCTGAGGGTCCTTCACTCTCAAAACCAGTGTCAAAGCCAACTCTTCCAGGAAGTAAAAAAGTGGGATGCAGGCACCAGAGGAGATTGTGACAATGTTTCCCCCTGATTAAAGGTGCTGGGGCATGTGCTTCCCCAAAGGAGGGAGAAAGGCCAACATGGGCACAGGGAGAATTTTGCTATGGAGACTCTGGGTCTTTAAGAAACCAGGTAGGCAGTTTAGCACTTTGCCCCTGAATTGCCACTTTAACCTGCTTATTGTTATGTGCTTTGAATTTGACCGTTCTTTTTTCTGTTCTGTACTTTTTCCTGAATCGCTCCTAAATCTTTTTACCTTGTTCTCTCTCTCTCTCTCTCTCTCTCTCTCTCTCTCTCTCTCACACACACACACACACACACACACACACACACACACACACACGACTGTGTGTGTTGGGTGAAAGCGGGCAGGCTCAGAAAGGGCTGCATTACATGATTGCTCAAGCTGAAGCTAATTTAACTGCCAGGGCACATGCAACATGCTGACCCAGCTCTGCTCCCCGAAGGACACAAGGGGGCTGCAAGGGGGCTGAGCGTCTTTTGAGACTTGGTGATGGCAGCCAGCATCAAGCATTGCCTGTAGCTGGGATGCAGGCAGGCACAAAGTTGCCCCAGAGGAGCCAAAAGGCATTACCAACTTTCATTCAGGATAAAAGGTATTCAGCTACCATTCCAAATAATAAAAATAGAGTTGTCCCTTATACTGAAAGTTTAAAAAGTTGCACTGAAGCTTTGGGGTCAAATTCTTAGTAAAGAGGGAAGTGACCATTCTCTGGGTTTTGTACACAAATGGCTGTATCAAAGGACATCATCGAAGATGTTGTTTCTCTGATTCCATAGGGACAAGATAATTTCTTGAGCAGAATATTGGCCAGCTGGCAAAGCAAAGAGCAGTACATTAAAGCAAGAGAGGATAACAGCTCTCTTGTATTTGGAAAAAGTGTCTGCCAGCATGGGAGTCTGCAATTCCATAGTTTGAAAGATTACTTAAAGATACTGGCTAGGGAGACATCAGCTGCAGTTCTCAGATGCTGAAATCTAGGTCTATTAGCTTCTGCATAACAAAGAAGCCATAATTACCCAATACCTCTGGGAAGAAACCCAGCATAAGAATCTTTTTCATGACCCACATTCATCGACTGACAAAGGAATCAGAGAGCACTAAAAGGGAGAGGCAACCACCATCTCAGGGCTTTTTTCCAAGTGTTGTTTTCAGTGAATCATATGCCCACTTCCAGATATACAACTGCATCCCCCAGCCAGGGGAGTAGCTGCCAAAGTTGCTAAGGCGGGTGGTGAACCTTTTGGTGTTATTCCATAGTCCTGTTCCCGCTCAACATCATCAAACCTCTCCCAGAGCCCATTCTAAGAAGCACAGCACTCTAACTCTGTTGCATAGAAAAAGGGATTGGCTGCGCCTGCATGAGCCATCCAGCTGGGATGATGCACAGGCCGATTTGGCTGGCACTGGGAGGAATCATTCCACCGTAGGCCTTCCAGGCGTGACACTCTAATCCTGATTGTGTTAGCACACAAAGGACAATCCCTGCTATCAGTGATGGGGAGAAACAGCAGGGATTGTTAGAAATAGGTCTGCGGGGCAGGAAGGGGGAAAGGGGCAGATCTTAGGAGGGAACCTCTACACACTGATCAGAGAACCTCTGGAGGACATTTTGGATCCATTGATTGGAAACTCCCCACTCCAGTTTTGCAAAAACTAGATTATTTAGACCCTTTTTATTTTATTTATTTATTTTATTTTAAACATTTCTATGCCGCCCCCATTGCAACAAAGCCTCGGGGAGGCTCACAACATACATAAAAATACAATCAATAATTTAAAAACTGGTACCATCTCGGCTATATATTAAAATCTATAAATACAATAATAATAAATTAATAATTAAAATAACTTTTAAATAAAAAGGTCTTCGCCTGGCACCGAAAAGTAAATAATCATGGCGCCAGGTGGACCTCTCAGTGGAGCGCATTCCATAGGTGGGGTGCCACTGCAGAAAAGGCCCTCCTCTGGGTACTCACCCTCCTAATATCCTTCATGGAGGGTTCCCGGAGAAGGGCATCCGCTGCCGATTGTAGGGGGCGGGTGGGCATATATGGACGTAAGCACTCCTTCAGGTAACCAGGACCCAAGCCATTAAGGGCTTAATAGGTCATAATCAACACCTTGAATTGGGCCCGGACTTCAATGGGGAGCCAGTGAAGCTGACGGAGAACTGGGGTTATATGAGAACAACGCCCAGTCCCCGTCAGCAGCCTGGCAGCTCTATTTTGCACCAACTGAAGTATCCGGACCGTCTTCAAGGGCAGCCCCATGTAGAGCGCATTACAGAAATCTAGTCGGAAAGCTACCAATGTGTGGGTCACTGTTGCCAGGCAGTTGTTCCCCAGATAGGGACGCAGCTGATGGATCAGCTGGAGCTGAAGGAAGGTGTTCCTCACCACCACCATCACCTGAGCTTCTAATGACAGCGCAGGGTCGAGGAGCACTCCCAAGCTGCGAACCCTGTCCCTCAGAGGGAGTGCAACTCCATTTGAGAGCTGAATCCATAAAATCAGCAGGTTTGGATCAGGGAATAGCAGAAGAAAGAATCCAGCCATCCTGTGTAAACACCCACTGCCCCAAGAAACCTTTGGATGGCCGGGCAACTGCAACTGCAAGGAATCAACTGCCTACTTACATTGTTCAGACCAGGAATAGTATAATATCTAAAAACTTGAAAATCATAGATGAAGCCAGCCATGGGTTAGACTTCATTCCAGAATTTGTCTTCCCTTTTGTTGGAATGCCAATTGTGGGCCAAAGAGCTATTTGACTAGCCAGTCCCACATGGCTGCAGACAAATCTTTAAATGCTATCCTAGTGCTATAGGATGCATTTGTATCCTAAACGGACCTCTCACAGTGCTGGTGCAACATCTAAAAGGCACATAACTTTGAGCCTGTGCTAAAATGACATACTTAAGACGCACTAGTTACTTAATTTGTTCTATAAACACCTATGAGGAGTTTTCCCATTCAGGTCAAGCTCCCAAAACATTTATTGGATATTATCAAACATTATTGGCTGTTGTCAAACTCAAGGTTATGCTTTGGGGGAAGACAAACTCATTCACTGCTTAGGCAAAGTGCTTCAGCAGCGCACAGAAGAAGCTTGAAATGCTGATGAAGGTCTCTACATTTGCTTTCACACTGTTGGTTACATAGAATCCAAACTGGTGCACTAGGTTTGCAGCCAATAGTTGAGTTCCCTCCTTAGCAGGAAGCTCTGATTTGTGCAGGTGTGCACAAAGGGAGGCATGAAAGGAGGAGAGGCCGCTGAGGTGCTGCTGTGCCAGCATCTTCCCAGAGAGAGGTGTGCTGCGCCAGTGGGCTTGACCAAAGAGGCAGATCCCTCTCCTTCATTCTCGCTCTGGTTGAACCCCAGGTCCCCCTGAGCAGGCTTCTGGGGCAGCTGCAGCTTGCAGTCTCTCCCCTCTCCACCCACCCATCTCTGGTGGCCGTATGTTTGCACTAGCTGTAGTAGTTGGAGTTGGAAGGGGCTGGATGCCAATTCCCCACATACTAACTCGCAAATATGGTGCAGGGCTTTTTGGCTTCCCCAACACAATTTCAATTCCATTGCAAAGAATTGGTCTGGGCCTGGACCGTTAGTAAATTCTTGCTTTATTGCATAGCATTTGTCACAACTGTGTAGGCACTGAAGGTGTTCAGTTGGGGTCATGGGTGAGGGCGAGCGGGACTGAGCTTCCCACTTGCTCACCATGGTGACCCTCATAAGGGCTCTCAAGAATGTGGCACCAAGACCAGACCAGGAAGGGGCTGCAAGCTGGCCTTGCCCAGGGTGGTTCACATTTGCCAACGGCATCATGGAGATCTCCCAGTACTCCCACCATGCTTGGGAAGGGGGAGTTGCTCAGCTGGCAGGCTGGCTAATGCTGAGACCCACCCCTACACCACCAGCAAGCCTACTGAAATGAAAGTCAGTATGGCTATGGCCCATTTATTATCCCAGCATGCCCAATTTGTTCCCTTCCCTTTGCCACCTAGACCCAGCTAGCGAAGTGCCACCTGTACAAATAGTTTCATTTGTGCTCATGCTAAGACTACACTATCCTAGGTTCTCATGACACAACATGTTATGACAGATGTTACAGCCTGGGTCAAATTCAGATTTAAGCTAAATCAATTGGCTGTAAATGGACTTCTATCTCCTTCCGCCAGAAGCCCCTCCATCCTCCTGATGCTACAGGAAGAGCCAAAGGACCCTGCTGCATCGGATGAACCGTTGTACCTGGCCAGCGTGAGGTGGGGTGGGAGGAGAGTTCCTCCTCTCCTAAAGGATTTCTTCTTCTCATGTTTTCTTCTTCTCTGGATCCAGTCCCCCGTGAGCACCTTAAACCTGCTCTCCATGCTCAATCGTTCCATTGATTTAACAAAGACCTATTTTGTTCAGACCACTTGGTTTCAGCTTTCAGAACATTTCTATGCTGTGGTGCTTAGAAAGGAACTTTTTAAAAAATCAAGGAGAGGCATTTTACAGCAATATATAGTGTAAGACTTAGCTTCTTGAATCCAGAAATAGGTCTGCAAAACCTGAATTCTTTTTCAAAAACATATATAAATACTTCCTTCAGTTTGCAGCAGCTGAATTGTAGAGAGGGTTAAGCTGCAAGGAGAAATAAACTGATTAGCAGCCAATTTAAAGCCAGGAAACCATGGTTCAACCAGCCCTGGCCTATTGACAAAAAGGGCTTTTATTAGCAGACAGTGGTATTTTTCTGATGTATTAGTGAAAGTAAGATGTGCCCAATTATATTTTGGTATGCCATTACTTCTAAACCCAAATGAACAAAGGGTAGAGCCCATAGAGAATTTGTTCTCTGCACATCCTTGTCTTCCTCTCAGTACTGCTTATACAGGAAAAATTCTCAGCATATTGGGACTAGGATCAAACTAATTTCATCTCTCATGAAGAGAAGATTCAGTATATCTGAACAAATTGCACCAGACTGTAAGGGAAAGCATATGCAGAGGAATGACCTCCCCCCCCCCGCCACCGGTGTCTGTGTGTGTGTGTGTGTGTGTGTGTGTGTAAGCAGAGAGTAATGCAAGCACCTCATGAAGGCACATCAGTGCCATGAATCCAAACACATATTTTACAACCTAGAAAGAGGAAGCGCATTTATCTAAGGCTCTGCTTGCCCAGCATTTTCTGCTTTGTCATCGAGTTTCACACACACATCTATATCAGGACCTGCTAGGCTTGCTTGTACACCAGCTCCATCTTTATGAAAAGATACTGACGTAGCCTTAATATATTGGATGCAACTCTGATTACTGTGCCCCTGTGCCTGGCCTCATAAGGTTGCCCTTTTCCCATACAGGCATTGCTAGATTAAATGCTGCTTGTGGTGCAACGCTGCCTCTTAGTCAGTTTAGCTGAGCAGCCGCACGCTGAGCTGCTCTTCTGCTTTGAGAGGAAGCATTCGTATCGCACGTTACCTTGCACGATCATACCTTGTATTGCACGATCGTACCTTGGCTTGGACACAGAGAGCCGAAGCAGTGTTGTGCTTCATGCGGGCCCTTCCATCTTCCTTCCCCAGGGCCCTGCAATTAGTCCTGGAAGTATCCATTAACCGCAGTGTCCCATTATATCTGAGCCAGTGAATTATGGTTGCATGTCAGGACTTTCCAATTACTGTTTGAAATCAAACTATTTAAAATCCTGGTTTGCTCTGGTCCTGGTAGCCATAGCTCCATGGTTTTGTCCGGAAGCGGTCCGAACAGGGAGGAGGCAAGGAGTGGCAGTCGGAGGGAGCAAGCAGGCAAAAGGCTCATGTCTGCCTCAATACATTGAGCTGAGAAACAGTAAGCGAGAGCCAGTGCAGCAGGCTTGATGCTGTGCCAGGTCTGAGATGGGATCCTCGCATTCTCCTGTCTCTGCTGAGTCACGAAGCGAACTGGGTGGCCATCACAGTACACGGTCTCTCATCCTAATCTCCTCTCAAGGGTTGTAAAGGAAAACAACAAGAACAGTAAAACGGAGTATATAAACCTAAAAGGAGCTACAGAGATGAATAGCCATGCTGGAGTGTGGGATTACTCCCTCATTTCCTCTCTCTCTCTCTCTCTCTCTCTCTCTCTCTCTCTCTCTCTCTCTCTCTCTCTCTCTGTTGCTTGTCCATCTAGCTTCACCTTCACGTTTATGTCAACATAAAAGGCATGTCCACGCATGCAGATAGGCTGGTATGCAAGGGCAGCAGTTTGCACCCAGGCTTTCCCAGAAAGGCCCGCAGCTCAGTGCAAGAGTGCCTGCCTGCTCGGTCCACAGCAGAAGGCCCTGGCTTCCACCCTGGCAAGGGCTGGACATTAGGCAGAGTGAAGCAGTCAACTCAGGCAGCGAGGCTGAGAGATGGTGGCAACACGCTAAAGGAGACACTGTGTGGCAAGGAGCAGTTCCGAGCCACTACGTTGGTTTGCTGCCCTCTGGTGTGGATGAAGATGCTCCATCGCCACCGTTGAAGAGCCAACTGCCAGTCCAGTAACCCCCCTTTCTGCATGGAATGGGAGAGGATGCCATCTTGCTGGTCTTTGCCTCAGGCAGCAAAATGACCTGGGCTTGCCCTCCCTGACATCTCAGCTTAAAAGGGTCTCATACAGCAGGGCAGGGAAAGATCTTGGACTGAAAGCTTCAAGAGCTGCTACTAGTCAGATATCCAGGGCTTGATGCAGTGCTGACCCAGTGCTTTTGAGATCTCCTTCTTTAATCACTTCCCCCTCCTCCTCCTCCTCCCTCCTCCTCTCTACCATTCGCTTGTCAAGCAGACAGCCAGTGAGAAAGTGGGCAACGGCATTTACTGCTTCTTCTTTTCACCACCACGTGGTCAGAGCCAGACCGAGAGGTAAATGGACAAATAGGCTGAAACAGTGAAGAGGAGCAGAAAGTCCAGAAGGCTCTTGCCAGAGGCTTCCTGCTAGGATGTGAGTCCTCAGCAGGAGCTCAGTGATGCCCCCGCTGGAGCTCAGGCTAGAGGGGCATAATAGTCCAACCCAGTATAAGGCAACTTTATGCAGCTGATAACACCATCATTACCCCTCCAACTAATGTGTGTACACTACTGGGTCTCATAATGGATATAACTTCCACATGCTTTATTCTTTACTGTTCTGGAATAAAGAGATACTCCAAACTGGTTGAATATTTAATTTCAGTGAGAAACAGGGTGGCCAGATAGAAAAGTGGGCAGCCCTCTTACATAGATAATAGTTGTGCACAATTAGAAATTTCAGCCTATCATGCAAGTTCCGCCTGCTGAAATTATTTCTTTGACACAATCAAGGCTGCAGAAACCTGAAAAAGCATAGTCCAACTTTACATCAATGTATCTATTTATTTAGATGTAGACTCCAGAGATCTACCCAGCCAACAACAGGAAGCTTAAATGAGGAGCTAATTTTGGATAAAAGGATTGCCATAGCCACGACGCAAACCAAGCGATAGCATCATTATGATGCAGTAACTGTATCCCGAGGCACACAGTCACTGAGGCCTAAATCTGGGGTGTCTATTACCTTAGCAGGGAATCATTATTAACAAATTAACAAGGGGCTCCCAGAAGTTATGCAGAGGATCATTATTTTTAGATATAATTGGGCCAAAGATGAGAGTGAATTTTTAAGTTGGAGGAATGTGACATTAAGACAGCCAAATTGGTTGTATGAACTAGCTTTGTGAGCCATCCAGAGAGCTTTGACTCTTGGGTAGTATTGAAATTAATTAATTAATTAATTAATTAAAATCTAAGCTCAGGGAATCACAGTAACATAGAAGAGCCACATTTCATTATTTTGTAAAAAGGATACCAGAGATATCGTACCTAATTATTAATCAATATTGACTTTGTCAAAACTGTGCTTTTCTGAATTGGGCAAGTTCCTCAAATATTTGGGGCATAAATAGACATGAGAGTGAAGAGCCCCAGATGCAAGAGACGCATGCATGTAGGGCAGAAGTAGGAAAAAAGAAAGGGGACGTGGGAGGATGGAGAACAAAAACAGAGTGCTTAGAATGAACACACTTATCAGGGGCCCATCAAGCTGCAACTGAGGGAGAGAAGGAAGGCTGGGACAGTTTGTCAGCATGTCAGCTTTCTCTGCTTCTTCCTTTCTAGCAGCAGCTATTCTATCCAGCTACAGGAGAGGGAGAGACTGGAGGCAGGGGTGGGCCATTTATGAAAGCCAGGATCACCGTCAGTTTGGCTGGTATTCAGTTCTAAGTTCATTCCATCCAAGTTCTGCTTTTTTAAAAACTTGCATGTCATTGTTAATTTTAACCAAAGGGAAAGAAGGATGACTATGTAGAATCTGAATGTTAATTTATTAAAATGTTGTCACGCAGCATGTGCACATATTCATGTGTCGGGGTGTGTGTGTGTGTGCATGATGCATGAATGGAAATGTTGTTCCTAAGAACTGTACATCAGCTTCAACAAAAGCAGACCAAATATCCAAATAAATACCAATTTGTGGGTGGCATCTGTATGGCACCCTATCAAATGCTGAATGCATTGCAAGGTCTTCCAATACATTGCATGATAGGAGGTGAGCGTGTGTTACTTCAAGGAAGGAGGTAGATAATTTAAAAGTGCATACGCATCAATGTACACAAAGGAGTATTCCAGTACAGAATGTATCTGCAAAATCTTCTTACATAAAGGGTCAACTATTGTGCATCACCAAGACAAATGCCTCAAAAAACTATTAACCTTCAACAAGGTATATAGTGGAAATTATTTAATGGTGAGGAGACATACTTGGGCAATTCCAATTTCAAGCTATTTGGAAGGTTAAGTCCTTGGAGTAGTATTGACCCCCCTTTTCCACGTGGTATTGTGTTGATTACATAAAGTGCCAGTTTGTTTTTGTTTACCTAATTTTTTGCCACAATAAAAATATTTTGCACCCTTGTTGTGCAGAGTGTCTTGCGTACATCAAGTGGTAACCGTGCCAATTAAATCCATTGTAATTCCAGGTTGCAACAACAAAATGTAGAAAAATCAAAGGGGGTGGTGGTGAATACTTCTGTGTGGCACTGTATTTGAGAAATTTTAATGACTTTATTGTTAATTCTATTTTTTTTTGTTCCACCAGTCTCAAACCTCCAAATAATTTCTAAAGCCTAAATGTCAGCTCTTTTCCCTGACAGGGGGCCCATATAGAAAAATTGCACTCTCCTGCAGAGTAGACTTTCTTTGCTTTAATGAGCTTAACAACCTCCTAAGAATCTTGACAAAGCAAAGAAAACAATCCTAACAATGCATTTTCACTAGTATTATTCCAAACAATGAAAAGATTCTGACACTTTTTACTGAACTCATTTTTTGTTGTTGTTGTCGTGGAGACAGGAAAGAGAGCAAGAGAAAGAGCGAGAGCGAAACGCCCTAATGATATATGAATGCCTTCTAAAAACCTGCCATCTTGTGCATCTTATCAGCACCTTTTCAAAAGGGCTGCTCTCACATCCAAATTAACTTTCATCTCACCCTGAAATATTAAATTTCTCTATGGCTGAGAGTAGACAAAAAGATGTTGATTTAATCCTCAGCTGCCTGCTATGAATAAGTTCATCACACTTACACAAAATGTAAATTAAGCTTGGTAAGATATTAAATGGGATGGAGTCTAGCATGGATTCAAAATGACTTTTTAAGCTGTACTTTCATAGCACTTGTAAAACGTGGAATTGCATCAGACACTCATGCTAATTTCATCCTGCCCCAGCCCCTGGCAAAAGTATTACAGGGAGCGCTTTTGCTCATTATCTGTGTCGACGTATTCCCGCATGGAAGCTGCCAGAGAATGGAAAAGGGGGTGAAAGGGGGGTCCACTATGCCCTACAGGGATCTGCTTGCACCCGTGGGACAGGAAATGTGCACCTAAAACTGTAAAGCAGGGTGCAGAGCCTGAGTTCTGCAGCCTGCATTCATGAAGGTAGTAGGAGCCCAGAGGGAGTGAAGGAGGCTGGGGTGGAAAGGCTGCGGGGAAAGCCAGTGCAATGGTGGGAAGCCCCTCTTCGGTCCATTTGTGGGTACGGGGGCGGGGTAAGAATGAGGAGAACCCAAAATGGGCAGAGTAATATGATGCATGGCCTCTTCAAGTGACCAGTTCAGTCATCTATCAGGAGTGATCTGCCCCATTCCAGAAGTCCACTGGGAAAGGAGGGAGTGAGAGAGAAAGGGTGGGCCAATACTCCTTTGGCCCTGGCTCTGCTCCCTTTATAATGATCGTATCTGACAATGCAATGAACGAAGCTTTGCTGCCTTTTAGCTCCCTGGTTACATGCTCAAAAGCTTAATACAAGTTTAACCTGGGTTATCAAAGGTTAAAGACAAAGGGGAGATTCCAATCTAGTCAGGCACTTGTAAGTGTGGCATCTCCTGTTGGCTATTTCGGATTAAATAGTACAGAGCTCAAGATTGTGATCGAATGAGCGTGGGACGCACCCTGCATACGCATCCACTCTCTTTTACATAACACACACAAACAGAAGTGCAAAGGATAGGCACTAAGAGGAGATAAAACCAGCTGGGTTCACAGAGCCACTGTCCTTCCATGACCCCTGTAGCAAACTGACAAACACGCCCAGGAGCAACGCAGTGATGCAGACTGACACACACATACTTTCCACTGTCAGCAAGGGAAGTCACAGTGTAAAACAAAAATAATTCTCCCAGACACTTGGCAGATTCAGTGCTTTAAAGTCCTCCCCCTTCCCCATCACATGCCACCGTATAGTGAGGAGTCACTAATGAAAACAGAGATTAAATAGAACAATATTAAAGGCTGCCAGTCAAGTGAAAAGAAAGGAACCATTCTGAAATTATAGCATGGGTACAGAGAGAAAATATGCAAGTCATATTCCAGGGAACTGCTTTTACACCTGTTCAATATCAGACTCATTGATTTTAAATATTAAACTCATTTTTCAGTCTACAGTTTGTTAACATTGCTGTACCTTTAAACTGCTATTTTTAGTTCTGTAACTGGATTGATTTATATTGTTTTTAAAACTCTGCTGGGTGGATTCAGAGTTAAGCTGGATCAACAGTGCTGATGGAAATGGAACTCCTCGCTCCCTCTTTCTCAGGCCCTGAAAATGCTACACAGAGAATGAGGAGAACCTGCTGAATGTGGTGAGTTGTGTAGGGAAAGGGGATGCCTGAAATTCAGGTGGAAGGACATTGCACAAGCAGAGCGGTTCCTTTCATGGCCCTTGATCTCACAGAGGACAGAATTTTGATCTAACCCACACCTTGGGAGAACTTTGACTTGAAAGGTTGCACGTAAACTCCGTTAAATGCATCTCCCCCATACCATCATACAATTACATCTGTCTGACATTAAACATTTGACTTAATATTCCCCCACTGTTGCCATTCAGTATGCCTTTTGTTTTGCATGTGTGCTAATGTTTATCAACATTTTGAATTGGCTTTACATGTCCTGTGTGCCGTTCAAAGCTGTTTTCCCATGAAGGGCCACCATCCTGCAGTTACAAGAAGTTTCCAATGTGGGTTAATCAGGTATAATGCTGTAAACTACAGTTATAGCTTGAAGCTATCCCTATGTAGGAACAGTTCTTCAGCAGCTACCATACCTCACTTAGAATGTTTTTCAGTGGGCCTTGATTTCTGTAGAAAAGAGCACTGGGTTGCACTTTGGTCACATAAAGAAAAATTGAGATGTTCTAAAAATCTGGTAAGAACTTTTTATTAATGACACATTTACCACCTCTCTTTTCAATCTCCTGCTATCTCACCTGTCCAGCATGTCCTCGTCCATCTACCTCACACTATTTTTCTACCTTTTGTTCATCAGTTCTCAAAACTTTTCCAAGTAGATTTCACTTTTTTCAGTGAAAGTTTTCAAAATCGTAGGACAATCCTATGCTGGTTGCGGAATGCCAGAAGTTGCGAGATGTTTTCTGCCTAAACATAGACATAAGGGGTTGTGCCATAACAGGGTCAATAAACACTGTTGGGGTAGTTCCTCAAACTTCGCTTTGAGTCACGGTTAGCTGAGTTTACCATGTGCTGAAATGGCTGCACAATTGCTTCAGCTGTTTGAGAATTGACGCATCCTTGCTCACCCCACTTTTGGGTGGCTTCTAATGAGTTCAGTACTTGGTATAACCAACTCTGGTTTATTTCATAGAGTCAATAAAAGATTGTGCCAAAATGGTTGCACATTGGCTTTTAGTGAATACTGTCCTGGTAACATTCTTTCAGCAGTAGTCGGTAAAATGTCTCTCCCTTCAATCATCACACATTCTTATTTTATGAAAATACCGTATCTTTGTTTTATCTCTCTAGTTACTCATATGATTTGCTACACATGGGAGGTAGGATGAGGGTTGTTGAGTATAGGTTTTTTAGTTTGTTCATCAAATATAAAATAGAAGACAGTAAGATGATCTTACACATTTTCAAGGGCATGCATTCATTAAATAGCATTTAAAGCCAGTTTTCCCTTTCCTCCTTTGCTCTTGCTATATTGTTTCAAGAAAAATGTTCCAAACCCCAAGTCGTATTATTTTTTCCATGACAGAAAAGATTTGATTGAGTATATTTCTGCAGTCTATACAAACTGTTCTAAAAACTTCCCTCCAGAAATTCTTCACTAAAGAGATTCTTATGGGTTCCTGTCAGACATTTTGCCTTCTGGCCCAGGTTCTGCTCATTTAATCACAGCGCCACTATACTAGATTGAATGTGGAAAGAAAGGAGAAGGGTAATGAGAAAATTGACACATGCACATATTCACACATGTGAATAGCTGGAATAAGGGATCCAGATAACAGCAGTAAGTTACCATTCTTTTCACTGTGGACCCATGTAGCTTCAAAGCATACAAGCCTTTCAATTCTACCGCAGTTCTGATTTTAAACAGATCTCCATTTTGAAAAAAATCAAATCACAGAAATCCTAACATAGATATGTGGGCCACATGAAACAGCTGTTAGACCTTTAACAGGAAACTAAGGACCACCTACCTGCACTCAGTAATATCGTATGGCCAGCAAACACAGAAAATTGAGAATATAGTAAGTTCAAGCAGGCAAGGACATACAGTATCGGAACAAATTGGTTTGCACCATTCAGTGTAAGGTCCATTCCAGATTTTCTGGAGAAGTATTTTTATCCTACTGTCTCAGTAGCAGTTTAAGAGGTTAATGATCTCTGACCCATAATTTACCATGCCAGACCCAAACTCCAGAAAAAAGATTGTGCATTTATTCTCTGCTCAGGAATATTCCCAGGCCATTCCCCAAATGTTCTGATTTTTAAATTTATAGAAATATAAGGGGAAATACACAGGCAGTGTTTATCCAATTGCTTACCAGTGTTCTGGTAAATCATGTAAAGGAAACAGGAATAAGTGACAAATGTTCGGTGTTTTAATGTTACCAAAATTTAATTTATTGTTACTTTATTTAAAGGCTGCAAACACTTTCTGAAATTCCTTTCTTTCCTCCACAACAGAGGAAGAATGTAAGAAAAGCCATAATGGGTCAGATAAAGGGTCCATCTGGTGCATCCTTTTGGTCACAGAGTGGCCAATCAGCTGCCCATTTACTCTTCCTGATAGCCAAGCACATTGCCGTGCTGCCCTCTCCCACTCTGGCTTTAAAGAAGAATCCTTTTACAGACGGTGCATTACACAGTGCCTCTGAAAATCTACTAGAGCAATTTTCTCCTAAAATAGAATACTAAAAGCATCCATTCTAGTGCATTTCTTGAAAGTGTGTCTATGTGAGTGAGACAGAGAAAGCAGAAGATAATGCACAGCCCTACTAAATGCTGTGGCTTTCTCTGGGTTTTGATTAGGCATTCAAACTTCTAAGGGGTAGCCAGGGTCTTGCAGGTGTCCTCACTCAGATTTCTATGACCTTCAGAGAAAGAAAGCTTTAGCTGTCATATACAATGGCTAGCTACTATGGTAAGTTAGCATCACCAAAAGGAGGGGAAGAGCTCCATGGTGAAAGAGTTCTCAAGAAGTAACGTGGAGCTCTCTCGAGGAGAAAGAAGAAACATATTACTACCAAACTTGGGACCTCTTTTATCAATGGCTAGAGAAGCGGGATTATGCTCAGGGCCAAAATGTATAGTAATTGTAGAGAATAAGAGAATAACTCAGTAGGTCCAATGCCTTTTAAATGCTTTATTTGTAGAAAAAAAATTAATTATTTTTAAAAAGTAGCATGGAGCATATGTGTTTGAGGATGTAACATGGCCTATCATTCTCTTCACTGTCATTGCTACAGCACTTTATAGTGTCAAGTACATACCCTCCCCGCTCAAGCTTCATATCAGCAGAACCTTGAACAGTCAGCTCCTGAAGCATCAGGAGACCGAAACATACCTTCCCAGCGACACTTTCTTTGCTCAAAAAGGTCCCCACCCCATGAAGTAAGTGGTCCTTTCCGCCTTCATTTGGAAAGCCTTGCAGGACCTCAGATGCATTGAGACACCGTTTTTACGCCACAATTACCCTGCCATAAAATCATGGAATAACAACATATGTCATCTTCTATTTGTTATACTTCTGTGTTGCCCACCACCTCTTCTTCTTTCCACAGAAAATCCCTTGAGGAGAAATAGACAGAATAGTGGCACATAGGTAGTGCTGAGAATCCTCTTGGGGCATCCTTAATTGTCACCTATCTATAAGTCCCAAGTAACTCCTGACACAAAACTAAAAATTATCATTATTAGCTTTTATAAGCCGTCCTATTATATAAAAATCTCAGGACGGCATACAATCTTTAAAAGAACAATTAAAACCACAACAATTTATAATAAATAAATTAAAACAGAATAATATATATTACAAAACAGTAAAAATGCACATTTGGGGAGAATAAAGGGGCCTCTAATGAAACAAAAAAGCAGACTTGGACAAGGAAACTCTTGCATTCAGGACAGTGAATTAACTATGCACTGCTCCACTAAGAACAAGTCAGAGCCCCACTTCTTTTGCCTTGTCCTAGACCCTAGTCCAAAGCAAGAGGAGAAAAGTAGAATCTCCCAGTCACAGAAGAAACTACATTGCAGTCCCACATTTAGAATCCCAAGAAAGGTGCACCTCCCTTTTTCTGATATATTGATCGTACTTTTGTATTGCCTTTCTGCAGCCAACTGTTTTGGCTGTTCTCGCAAATTTCAGAAATTAAACCACAATCATAAAAATAACTGAAAGGACCCTCAGAACTATACCAAGCCTAACAATGATTTTAAAAGTCAAGTTAAAATGATGTGTCATGGTCTTTTTCTTGTCTATGGAGTTCATGGGGACCAGATGCAACTCTAAAGCTGCAGATCTTGGGAGGCGCATAGGAGAATCTCCTTTTCCTATTTGCCTGATCTTGTTAAGTAAACCTATTACTGTGCAATTCTATACATGTCAATGGGACTCATTCTTTGATAGCAGGAAGGACCGCAGCCTCAATCCTGATACCTATGTAGAGTCTCAAGTCTAAAGTTCAACAGACAACAGAGAATGAAATCACAACCGATACCAAATAGCCAACAAGGCTCTGGGCTGCTAATTGTTGAGAGAAATCTTCAACTGTGTTTCAGGCTGATTTTAGGGTCATTGAGGAATATTCAGCCTGTTAATAACAGACTGTGTTCTTGGGCTGATTTGCTGGCAATGTTAAATAATATGCAAATTTCTTCTTTCATAATGGCAGATATTTGATGAAGAGCTCTTTTCCTGCACACCACATTCTACTACACTTCATATTGTTCACTCAGAATCCATATCCTCAAATACACAATGAAACAAAATCTTGAGGCATAGTTTCAGGCTTCTGTATTTGCAATCTATCCGTATCTCTACCTGTATCTTTATCTCTACGTGTATCTATGCATACATCTATATATATATTGAGAGAATGCACAGAAAATGTTGGAATATTTTAAAGCTGGTTCAAGCTGATCAACTTGGTTTGAAATTTCTGAACTTTTTAATATGTATTTTTATAGCGTAATATGAAACCGACCAAACTGCACTATAAGAAAATAAGCAAAAGGGGAGGAATCACAATATTTGACTACTATTTAAGAAAAACAAAAAGATCCATAGCCCTAGTTACATATGTTACATATTCACATATATTTATCACCTCTTCCCAGAAAGACTCATTTCCAAAGCATATGGAGAAGAGAATCATTATCAGCATTACATCCTCAGCAACTGGATTCAATTAAACCCTTATTAAAGGGACATTGTTGTATCCAATGTACTCAAAACATCAATCCTTCTGAATTAATCGTAGTTTGAGACACATAGTCCCTAGTAAAATAGATAACAATGAAGCGCTCCACTGGTTTAACAATTTGGGATGTTCCAGTTCATGATTCCATTCGTGCTCAAGCCTGTACGCATCTTTTATTCACCAATATTAAATATTTATACACAAATTGTAGGATGATGTAGTTTTTCAGCCCAGTCAGCGCTTCCAATAACACAAGAAGCTCTGAAGCTGTAAAAGCCGCAGGGCCAAACCTGGATTCCAACAAATGTTGCAATTGCACCTATTGCTATACAGCTGCAGATGGCCACTTATAATTAACACACAAAGCCAAGAAGGACCAAAAATTATCATCAGGGCTTCAAAGAAAAATATTAGTCTATTTGTCAACGTCTACTGAACAAGTGTTCTCTAGCCAATGTTCAACTCTTGATTCCCTCATAAAAGCCCATTTTGCAGGTGAAACGACATGAAACTATAACTGACATGAAAGTACATGCACAGATCTTTAGAGGCACATTATCTATTGGTATGGCAAGAGCCCAGTGCAATCCACCTGAGAAGAGAATCCAAATACAGAGATTTCAAAACAGGGGAATCTAATTTAAGTGCAAAAATTAAAATCAAGTACATGATAGTACAAATAGGCCTGATAGAATAAAAAGGGTCAGGAAAGCCAAATCCACCTTCCTTCATACAAGTTAAATCCTTTTCAAGGATAATCATGATGGAGCAGATCCCCATAAAAATTACAAACACTAAACTTCTGAAATCACTTGCCAGATATAAATAGGGGAATACCACACAAAACATAAAAAATTGAAGTATTCCAATTGAAGTATACCCTACCTCATAAACTTAACTTTATAGTTGCCCAGCTATCAATCTCCCTTGAGAACTCATTAATCAACTTACTCAAATTTAACTTAATCATTTGTGATATGTCTCTTGAGACACGTTACCAAATAAGTGATACATTCAGCACAGAGTCTAAATTGCAAGTCCAATAACAGAGAATGGGGTGTGTTATATCCAATAGACATGAGTTCTGATTTTGACAATAGAATATTCAGGTAAGTGTCCAAAATCTGGAACTGATGAATGAAGTCCTGAAATGCACAACAGAAAACCCTCCGGAATATGTGTCATGCACAAATTCAGGGATATAAGATTTTGTCTGATAACACACATCAGGGTTCCAAACATAAATCAAATATCAATGCAAAAGGGGACATTCCTGGGTAGTACCTTTCTCAAGAAGAAAAAACTCAGACAAGCCTCCATTAGTCCTAACTCTGGTAATAGGAGTTAAAATTCTGGGGGAAGATTTCTCAATGTGGCAAAGCTACATTTCTAATAAATTTTATCCAAGTCCTTCTCTGCATCCAGAGAGATAATAGCAGATGTGTCTGTTTTATCTTTATTGGATGCAGTCAGATCCACAACCAATCTATCATCCCTTGCCTATTTTTAATGAATGTACCTTGCCTGGTTCTACTAATGTTGTAATAACTTCTTGTAGTCTGTCAGCCAAAATTGCAGTTGGTATTTTAACATCAACATTAATCAATGAAATAGTTCAATAATTAGTACAGAGGGTATGATCTTCATCTAGTTTAGGAATTAATGTAATATAAGTAACCCCAAATGCCGATGAAACAGAATCAGATTCAAATATAGAGGTATACAGCCATAAAGTTTAGGAACTAGAAAACTTGAAAATGCTTTATATTCCCCAATTGGAAATCCATCTGGAGCAGGTGCTCTCCCCATTTTCATATTAGTTATTGCTTTTTGTAACTTTATCAATCTGCAAAGGTGCCATTAAAACTGCTTTTGAAATCTTTGAGAGACAGTGAGGCATAGTGGGTAAGAGTGTGGGACTGGAACTCAGGCAATCTGGGCTCTAGTCTCTACTCAGCCATGGAACTCACTGGGTGACTTTGGGCCTGACTCACAGGGTTATTGTGAGGATAAGGATGAGAGGAGGAAAGTTATGTAAGCTGCCTTGTGTTCCTTGAAAGGGAGAAAGGCGGGATAGAAATATAATAAATAAATAAATAAACCTATTTAGACAGGGAAGTTAAGCTGATAAAAGCAGCAATCCCATGGTCTCCTATTTCATAGCCACTATTGAATAATTTTGAATAAAATTTTAAAATTGAAGATTTTTATCTTTAAGATGGCTAAATATCCTACCACTATTATCGTTAATCCGTGAGACAGTGGTTCAGTGTTTTTGCTGTCTGATTTGCCATATTTCACATAGCCATTCCCCATTCTCCCAATATATCCACCATAAACAAGTTCGTGCAAATTCTATCTGCTGTGAAAAAATGATGTCCAACTCATATTTAAATTGTTGTACTTCGTAAAGTTGTGAATTTGGTGATTTGGCAAACTGACTTACAAGAGTTTTCAAACTATTGCTTAGGTCTAATTTTTGCTCCTTTCCAATTTTATTTTTATGAGAAGCATAAGCAGAAATTTGTCCCTGAACAAAAGCTTTTTAAATATCCCATTCAGTGGATTATGAGTTGGTTGTACCTTATTATTTGCAAAATATTCTTGCAACGCAGCAAGAATCTGATTTTTAAAGGCTCATCAGGAAGCTTTAAAGTGCAAAAGTCCAACAAGCCTGTGGCTATTTTTAAGTAGCAAAACCATCATCTAACCAGACTGGAGCATGGTCGGCTATTACCAACATTTCAATCTTACAGTTTCTGACTTAACAGGAATGGTGCAAATTTAAAAAAAATCCAACCAAAAACAATTGAACAGATGATAAAAATGTAGAGCTGCTTATCCAGGTTCAATATGCTTCGTGATTCAAGTGGGCCAAATTCTTCCACATAGACCTGAATTACAAATCTTGGTAAATTCTGAACTTGATGGTAGTCACAAGAGACTTGGAGAAGCCTATCTTCCATCATCTTGCCTACTTTTCTTTGGGAAATGCTGCTTTATTTCAGTGGAATGAACTTCCCAGTAAATGAGTGTAGGCCTGCAGACTTTGAATACGTGGCATAGGAGCTAAGATTTTGTAGGTGGCCACACTGTAAATCTAGCATTGAAGCTCTTACAAAATGTCTTAGTTGCTTTAAATGATTTCAAGTAACTTCAAAGGAAATAAACAAGCAGTGCCATTTTTACATCTGACTATTGGAACAAAAGTTGGTTTGGTGTACCATTCAGAATAAAGCAGATCGATATTCCCTCACTCTCCCATGTTTGTGTTATCCAAGTGGTTGCAGAAATGATAAAAACTGAAATGTTA
This sequence comes from Varanus komodoensis, assembly GCF_004798865.1. NCBI lineage: Eukaryota > Metazoa > Chordata > Lepidosauria > Squamata > Varanidae > Varanus > Varanus komodoensis. Next base: position 25,599,097 of record NW_025336087.1, on the reverse strand, counting down.
AAGTCTTCCATCAAATTTTCAAAGAATTAAAGCATATGTTCACATTTCATAGCTACAATTTGGTACAGCAGTTCATTTACCTGCTATGGAAATTCAGTAGCCTCTAGAATGTGAGCGTACTGAACCCAGGTTTGTTTCACCTAAAAGGAGCACACAAGAACTTGCTCGGGCTTTGAGTGTAAGTAGCAGGAATGTGTATGCCTGCATGTATACATAAGAGAACGGTGAGAGTAAATTTGCCAAGGATAACTTGGGCTCTGGAAATGCCTACCACTGGCATGTGGTCCCAGGGAAGCTTCCACGTGGCAATCTGGCCCATGGGTTGAAGAAGTCTCCCTACTTCTGGAATGCAGGATTACAGCCTATGTCCAAAATCTTAACTGGGAGAAGTGCTGCCCTCAAAATTAAGAATAGTTGGGTACCTGCCAGGGCCCCACACTTCAGCAGGAACCCAGTGACAAGATCTCTAGACTTGTCCCTTCTTTTCAACAAAGAATTTGCTAGTTAACTTGCCTTGCCCTCCCATCGAAACAATGGTGATGGTGAGAGGAGGAGCATTATGTGCACCTACCTGCCTGCTTTCCACCTATCAAGCAAACAAGGGGTTGCCATGATGAGAAAGGGCATGAGGATCAGCACCGGCTAAACCACCAGCAGCTGGCGACAATGGAGGCGAGAGGTTGAACGCACTGAGAAAGGAGGCCCATTGAGTGTACTGGTCAAGGGATTTCCAAAACCTGGAAATGATATTGCTTGGAAGTAACCCCCTGGAACACAATTGGACTTACCCTTGAGTAAGCAACTTAAACAGAATTCTGCTGCACAAGGTACAGAAATAGGAACAACACATAACACTTGAAGTAGAATGTCATGGATATGATGTATAACATTACCATTTTTCATTCCTGGCAAATCAATACTCTCGAAATATCTCTGTCTTCCTTTGCCCACTGAGACAAGCTTTAATTATACCAGAATTAAATGGAAAAAGAACTGATATAGTGTGGCAAGTGTAGAAGAATTCCTAGTATTAAGCATGAATAGCATTTTTAAATTTGATTTGATTGCTGTGAAGGATTACAATCACTCAGTAATAACTGATTGCTTAGAATCAGGATTCTGTCAAATCTTTGATAATGCATTGTCCCTTACAAATGGTTCTGTGAAGCTATTTTGAGTTACTAGGTAACTTTTATTTTTGATTGATGGTCAAGATTACAAATACAGTCTAGTATTGATTGGATTTTCCTGTTTTTAAACTTTCATACAGGAATATGACACATGGCTTTGTTATCCCTTCCATATGGAGAACTAATGCAAAGTGGAAGACTGTCCGTTGTTCACCTACACCCAACTTAGTGTCCACTCAGTGTTTGTCAAAATAATGAAAGGGGATACAGTTATATGTAAAGAGTGCTCTGTTGAAAGTCCCTTACAGGCCTTTACTAAATGTGCAAAAGTCAAAAGAGGCACAGCTACTCTGAGATTTAATGCTGGACATGAAAACAGGACACAGAGTTATTAGGGTTACTTAGGCAAAAGATCATTTCTTATGACATTTCCCCCTATACAAATACAGAGGAAAACTATAGCACAAGGTTGTTGTTTGTAACAAGCATATGGTGTATAGGATATGCAGCTCTTCTTTGTTAATGCAACTAGGCCCAGTTCTCATGTAACGAAAACCCACTATTTGTTTAAATCATGGGTGCCTGTTTCACACAAGAGAGTGTAGCACCCTGTCTGTGCACCGCTGCTGCTCTGAACCTAGCTGGACTGCGTTGTTTTGGCAAGTTGCCTGAATTGATGAACCATAGTTATAGCAAGGATCCCACCTCCAGAAAGCCAGCAACATGGAGATAAAGTCTAAAGCAGAGTGCTGAAAGAACAGCAAATGAAAGAAAACAAGCCATGGGGAACTGTTATTTGTTTGCCATGTTTGAAAGCTGGAATCATGGTTTTGATTGTAACTGAGCTATCACTGGTTTCTAAACTATAATTGACACATACCATGATTTTATAGGAACTTTGAACAAAATCAGAACTTTTGAAACAAAGTTGATGAAAACTTGTTTTAAAGAACAAACAGATTCAGTATGGACTGTGGGGTTTGACCTATGCTGTCTGCCCCAGCTGCAGGGATTTTGAGAATCATATGGTGAACTGACAGGACCGCATATGATAAAAATGCTTTGTCAGAAACTGAAATTTGCAGTTGATTGCTGCAGTGTAATTTCTAGCAAAGGGTTAAAGGGGAAAGTTGGAATGGTGCATTACACTTTAAAACCAGCAAAATTAATTGAAGCTTAGAAACGTGGTTAACAGGATGAACTTTCCAGATTAAGTATTACTGGGGAAAGATGGAGAAAAGACCAGCTACAGTGCCTTGCAGAAGTATTCACCCTGGTCACTGTACACTTTGGGATTTCCCACATTTTGTTCTGTTACAGTCTGGAACAAACATGGATTTAATTGGCATTGTAACCATTTGATGTACACAGGCTACTTAACTCTACAAAGGTGCAAATTATTTTCATTGGTAAAGAAAACACAATATGGTAACAATGCAAACCCAATCCACTGTCCTACGTTCCTAAGTTGTCTGCTCAGAATACTGTATCAAAATTTCAATCAATTAACCTAACAAAAGAGTATTCCTTGTTACTTGCAGGTTGAAACAACAAAATGTGGAACAGGCAAAGTGCAGCTGGCTGCAAGGCACACACAAAACGAAAGGCAGGCAGAACAGGACAGTCATGAAAACAGAATTGTGGAGAAATGATAAAAAGGAAGAATGCAGTTTCTGTTACCTGTGAAGTACGCATTTAACCATCAAAGAAAAACCATTGCTATCATGCAGTTTCCTCTTCATGTGTGGGAATATGCCTTCCATACAGACTAAGTGGCTCCTGAAATTCATTCAAACCCATCTCAGTCTTGGAAAGATCTATGATTCAAAGTTGCCTTGGCGGAGATGTCAAATGATAATGTCAATTGTCCATCTGAATATGTTATTTCCTTATCCATCAAGAACAAAGTAGATCTGCAAGACTCTTGCCCACATTCCTGCCAGGAGGTAGACAATCCTGAGCTAAAAGGACCACCAGTCCTTTCCAGTGTGGTGGTATCCAGTGGTGTGTCCTAGGTTCCTAAGGTGTCTGCTCAGAATACTGTACCAAGATTTCAATTATCACCTCAGTATTAATTAACCTAAGACAAGATTATTCCTTGTTCTCAAAACCAACTAGTAACACCAAAGGGCAGAAGAGAACATGTTCTGCACTCTGCCATCAGCCACTAAGAGGCCCCATTGGGAAACTACATGCCTTGCTTCCCAGAATAACATCAAGCCACGGAGAGAGCAATCTGGTCCATCTAATTGCCCGAGGAGTGCTTTCATGAGTGTGATTCCACCTCCTTCTGTAATAAATCACCTCCTGCTGCCTGTAGTCCTGGAACTTCAGGATCAAGGGGAAAGAATGCTCCAGACCCACCCATTGGCCAAATGGTCACCCACTGCTATTCAGCTACCACACCAGCAGGGGATATTGGTGTGGTCCAAAGTGCTTGAAATGCCTGTTCATTGCTCACTACCTTGTTCTATGCTTGAAAAACTCATCTCCCTCCTCTTGCTTTTTCCTCCATTCCCCTTCCATTGTGTGTCTTGCCTTCTTAGTTTGCAAGTCTGATGGTAGGGCCTCTCTCTCTCTTTTATCGATGTGAGATATAGTGGAAGGCAGTAATTGTCTGAAAACCAGGATAAAAAAAACAGTAAACGAAATGAATAAATAAATAACAGAAAAGAGAACTCAGCACTGGATGTCATTGTTCAACTAAGCTTTGATGTGGCCAGAAAGCAAGAACCTGTTTTTCTATTATTCGGTTTCACGCATTTAAAAGCAGTTTTCAAAATGGATGGGAACTACATGCATTACTTACAAGGACTTTGCAGAGCAGAAGTAGTTGTGTAGAAAGATAGAATTATCCATTTCTCCTGGTAACAAGGTTCAGAGTCCTACACAGAAATGAAGCACTCAGTGTCTCCACACAAGACCTTTTCCATATATGAGACCCCATGGAAAATCCTGAGAATTGGGGTGCATGAAAATACAACTTTTTCTGCTATTATAGTAGCAGTGTGGGATACCAGTCTTGCCACAATTCTGGCAGGAGCTCATCCAAATATATAGAATTCCACACCTGCTTCTAAAAGATATCAGATCCAAGGACACTATATGCTTGTAGTAATGCCTGCATTTTTAATTAAGTATGAAGGATTTATACATTAAAGATGCAATCCTATGCATGTTTATACAGAAGACGACCTATAAGTCCCAGTATGTTTGATTGGGCATGCCGGGAATTGCAGTCCTGCTCAATTTGTACATTTATACAAAATATACGTTAATTTGGGGAAAAGGCAGAAAATGACACATTCCTTCCCATTTTTCAAAACAGCAACACACACCAGGGCCATACAAATGTATGCACATCAGCCTTTTATTCCATAAGTCAACAATGTCATTTCATAGGGTAAAATCAATAAATAATGATTAATCAATAAATGTAAAACCCCTCTCTTTGGCATTGGACAGTACTCTTCTGCTCAAACTATAGGCTATGTAGAACAGTTTCTTCAGAAATAATTCCTCACTACAACATAGTGACTTGTAAAAATTACAAGTATTCCCTTAAAGTTAAACAAAACCTATGCACAGATTTTGCACTGCAAGCTGGACATAATGTTGGGGGGAAAGTGTCAAAGAGGCAATGGATGCTATACTTCCAAAGCACATGCCACTGCATCTTCTCTTAAAAGACAAAAACTATTCAATCTTTCCACTCAGGAAAGTCAGAACTGTACCAGGAATGATAAAGTTTATTTCACAAATAATTTAAACTTCCCCTTACCCTTTCCCAAAATATTAAGTAATCACTTCTAAGTAACTTACAGACCCAAAACATAACATGGTTGCACATTGCTTAAATAATAAGCAGCATATCTTAAGGTTAAAACAAAATGAAACAAAACACAAGATAATTTTTAAATGCTATGATTAGACATGGTTAAATTTGTTTTGAGATGACTTTTAAAACAAACAGTTAAAGCCAGCGTGTTTGACATCATTCATTAGCCAGTAAAAACACTGAAGGCTTAAAAAAATCAGAGACCAAATTAAGATGTTAAAAGTAGTGTTCAGTGCTGAAAATAAATTGGAATGTTCAGATGAAGTGCTAAAATGTATTCACGATTTATATACACACAACATAAAAGTTCCCATTTATGTGTTAAAACAATAAAAAGTCGATTTGCCTTCTATTATTTTCCTCTTTCAGAATGTATTAGCTTTTTGTTCTTCATTTACACTGAAATCAATTTGAAATATGAAAATTAATTCAATTACATAAAAAAGCCAGCTCTAGTAACTTAAGTACTCAAGCTTAATTGTATCAGTGATTTCTTTCCCCATTTCCAGTGCAAAACCAGTTATAATATATGTAAACTGGATTATTTTAAAGAATGTGGTCTTAGTCAATCATTATTCCTATAATGCAAAAGTCATTGCATATACACATATGTTTCAATATTAAGAGTGTATTTCAGTGCTTATCCATGAGTAGTTTCTTACAGCAAGCCCAGTCAGAAACACAAATCACAGTTCATTGATTTCTGAGTGTAACATTGCTATAAATTCTAGGTATCCATGTGCAAATCCTTCTGTTTTGTTAGTATTCTATTGATATCTGCAGTCAGAATTTTCCAGTAGTTTCTTCCACAATACCCCCCACCCCCATCTTCATAATCTTACTCATATAAATTATGGTCTGGTAACACTTTGTTGATACAATCAAGTACCATGTGTGCGACTGTCTGTCCACATTATACAGAGGATTTCGATGTAAGAAGAACCAAGGACCATTTATCTTCATGTGCTGCTCCTAGCAAACATACGGTCTCCTCTCAGGGTGAGGTGTTGTAGCTGGTACTGAAGCACTTCCGTATCAGCTGGTTCCTTGATGTTCATTCTGTCTAAATTGAGGTAGTCTAGGGATTTAGAGTGAGCCCTTTTACCTTTGAAAAGGCAAAGAGGCAAAGGACCATGAAACGCCTTGTAGGGTTCATAAGGTACAGGCTTGTTGCACTTATCCCCTGAGCTGGGCATCCGTCGCCTTCTACGGCCATTGATTGCTGGGATCTCATAAGGCTGGTAATATCTGCTTCTAGCTTTACACATCCGGGAGGAGCGGGAAAGTCCTGAATCAAGCTGCTTGGAACGCAAGGTAGGCACTACCGCTTCTACTTTCTTCTCCTCCCCTACAGTGCACTTCTGGGCTAATTTCAGAAGTTCCTCCCCTGTAGTGAAGCCAACCAAGTAGTTGGAATCCATGTGGAGGATCTGATAGCCTGAAACAGTCTGGTGCATTGGCGAACATGGTGTGCTGGAGCAGCGAGGTTTCTCAGAGTCTGTCTTGCCTGTGGCACTCACCTCAGCAATAGGCAAGGGGAGAGTTGCTAGAACAGACCTAGATTCTCCATTAATGTCAACTTCCATTTTAAATATGAATCCACTAGCCTAGAAACATAAAAACAATCATATTAGTGTGATGGAATACATAGAGATATGAAACAATTTTTCTTAGGGTGCCATTTTTAAAATGACCCCCTTCCCAGGACCTTTCATGGCAGAAGCGTCCACAGCCAAAGTGTACCAGTGTGCTGTAATGAACAGAAAATGACCAGGATTAAGAGTTCCACCTTTGCCATAAACTTGCACTGGGGCCTTGAATAAGTTCGTTATCTCTGAGGCTCAATTCTCAAACCCTGCACATAAAGTGGAAACATTATCAGTTACTCTTGATAGCAGTTAATTGTGAAGGCACACGTAACACCCTTTGTAGAGTACTACTGCAACAGTAAGAGTGAGCCCCTTCACTTGGTACTGGAGAAGATCAGGGGAAACATGCTCCTTTATCCACAGAAAGATGTGGAACTCGGGACTAGTTAGAAAACAGCAACAAATATATATAAAATTATACATACTCCCATATATAAGAACCTGAATTGTAGATGTGAAGGTCAAAAGGTCACCTGCCTTATTTTTACTGGCTAAGTAACCTTTTAAAAGAGAGAAGGTGCGGCCACGTTTTAGAGGAATGGTTAGCTTTCCTTCTTCAGACAACTTCCTTTAAGCTCATCTGACTTTGTACAGCTCCTGTTCAAGCTCTGTTGGAACAATTTGGAGTCCAAGAGCCCAGCTAAGCAAGGAATCTAATTAAGGTCCTGAACATTACTGTCAGTGGTGACTCTCGTTTCTGCAGAAAGTCTCTGCTTCCAACTCTCAATGGACCAGACCACATTATATTTTCAGTGTTGGGCTCAAAGTGAGAACAAAGACATATTCTCACAAAAACCATCTAAAAGTAGATGAAATAAGGCTATGGTGACCTTTAATTTGTGCTCATCATGAAATGTTCAGATAGCTGACTACCCAACAGAGAATCAGCGACCTTGACTGAATCTACTTCATTGCATACAAAGATGATCAGGTGAATGTAAAGACATCTTAGAAAATTACATGCATTGAATCTACTTACTGTCTGCAAATCAAGCTACAAAAATGATTTGAGTCTTCAGAACTGAGTCTTCAGTTGTGGGTGAGAGAGAAAGATACACACACACAAATGTGAATATACGCCCTCAATGATGTGCATTTGTGATTTCTCTTTCAGTCGTATCCACAAATCCTTGGACACACCTTGTGTGAACATCAATAGGATCTATTGTTTACTTCACAATTTGATATTTTATGTCTTATCTGAATGCGTATAATAGGCATAACCTTCCACAGTTTTAACCATCATAAAATTGAAAAGTTCTGTCTCCAACATCATATGCAATATCTAGCCTCTTCTTGATTCATTATTTTAGGCAACCATGAAAAAGACATATTACCATCAAAAGTCATAAATATATGTATGTACACCACAGAGAGAAGCACCATCTAAACTGAAGGGCAAACCCTGAAAAAGTTTTAACGTTAATGTTATATTTATGCAGGCAGATAGAAACTTTGCATAGTTCTTTACAATTGCTCTTCTTTATGAGACTAGAAACACAGTACATATGCACAACAGAGCTTAAATTCTTACTGAAGTGTTCCTCAAAACAAATCCACAAAAGCTATCCTGAACAGAGAGCCCCTTTCCAGTTTCTGGATGTTTCTTGATCTATCATTGTCTCATGAAAAGATCTGATTTTGACCAATCAAGCCCTACATATCAAAGTTTGGATTCTACAGAAATTAAAAGACTTCTCCTCCTCCCCTCTATCTCACTGCTAGATGTTAGCTCAAGCTTCCCTTGATTATAACCATCAATATACGGAAAACAAGGTCATAAACAGAGCCATTCTCCATTTTAAGCATTTTGTGTCTTCTTAGGCACACACAGATTAGGAGAAAACAAAGTTGGGGCAGGAGGATAAGGTACAAATTTAGTTTATGGTATACAGTGATATGGGAGTGACCTTATTGAAGTACATCTCTGTGCAGGGTCTCAGTAGACATTAATTAGATAGCCCTGTAAATTAATAGTAAACTGCACAGAAAATGACTTGCAAGTTTGTAGTAAAGTTTCTTTATCTCAGTAACAGAATTCAAAACAGCACTGGTTCAAAATACTAAAAGCAGTATTTCACCAAGGACTTTAAAAAGCTGTAATCATAGTAGTGCTTTGTATAGAGCAGTCCCAGTGAAGTTAATTTTATAGGTATTGTTCTAGCAGGCACCAGGGAATCCTCAACACCATTAGGAGGCAAGTCATCCCCAGCCTCATTAGCTTATGTGGTGCTAACATAATGAACCCATTTTATACTCAAAGTTCAACAAGCAGATGCCAAAGACAAGATCCAAGATCTTTCTGCCTCTATTTAAATACACACAAAGTTGTGCCGAGGTACATATAAAAAGTACGTGGTGCAAAACAGTATCTCTAAAAACCAAGGACTGGATATGCAAGGAGTAAGAGCCAAATGCACTCCAAAATAAGAGAGTAAGTGAGGCATAGTGGTTAAGAGTGCAGGACTGGGTCTTAGGAGATCTGGGTTCCAGTCCCCGATCAGCCATGGAGCCCACTGGGTGACTTTGGGCCTGTCACAAGCTCTCAAGCCAGCCTGTTGCTGTTGTGAGGATAAAGCTGAAGGGAGCTGCGTTATGTAAGCTGCCTTGAATCCTTTCAAAGGAAAAAATGGTGAGGTACAAATATAATAATTTAATATATTTTTTAAAAAAATATTTGTTTGAAAAATTAGAAATTAAGGGCCAAACAAAATGAGATGCCATTCACACATTTAACATGTATGTCAATTGACTTTTAAAAGTAACCAGCAGCAACCCCACACCAGCTAGAACCTTCACTGTGGGCACCAGCCAGCTCTGCCTCTGCACTTGCTATCTGTCTTTCAAGAATAGGTTCCAGTGGAGAAAGCAAAGACTTTGTGCCAACGGCAATAGCAAGCACTGTCTGGATCATAAACACAGTGGTGAAAAGACGGTTAAAAGCTCCCGGATCAGGTCCCCACACATGTTATCAACTTTTTAAAAGCCATTAGTGCAATTGCTAAGTGTGTAAATGACAATTCGTCTAATTTGGCCCAAGAATGGTCAGATTATATTTGTCCTGCATAGATAACAACATTTCTGAGCCTCACCACTTGCAGCTCTTCAAGGACTGAAACTCCCATCTTCTGTAAGCTAGCATAGACATTGGCCACACTGGCTGGAGGGGAACAGGGGCCCAATGCACAAGGAGGGCACCAGGTTGGGAAAGGCTGAGTGAAAGATGAATGTGGGAAGAGGTGCTTCTGGAATACATATTACATTTTACATTATGCTGAAGAGTCAGTATTCAACTAGCATGTTAACTAAGTGTGCTAAAAAAAAAGCTGGATGCACTTTCTGAAGATCACAGCAGAAACTTGTTAAACTTTAATATGTATGTACACAGACTCTCTGCCAAACCTACCTCTCAGAGTTGTGGGGATGATAAAATGGAAAGAGCAGGAGGATTATGTAAACTGCCTTGTGCTTCTCACAAGAGGAAGAAAGGGAGGATATAAATGTAATGCAACAAAAATGTTAGGAAAGCGTCTCATGCTGCAATTTTGGTTACAGTCTCTTCTACTAACAAGCTTTTGTAATATTTTCTATATTTTTTCCTGCATATATAATGCCAGAGGCCCAAGGATACAGGAATCTTTAATGGGATGTATGTGTATGCCTTTTTATAGAAAGTAATTTGTTGTTCGGCATGATGGCCTGCAGATGTAGGTGGTTATCTGGTTCTGCATTTAGATTATTTTGAAGTTGAGCCTTTGTGTCAGCTACTGTTCTATAAAGATAACAAGTATCCCAAAAATATTGCCTCACACAAACGTCTTACAGTAAATCTTAAAAGCTGAGAAAAAGAATATCACAATGATTTTTTTCAATATTCAGTTTCTGTAATAGCAGTGTGAGTGATGTGGCATGCGAGGGTGTGAGCACATGAGAATCAGTTGGTTCCTGACCTAATCATGCCTAGAATAGAACCACTGAAATCAATGGGAAAGGTAGTCATGACTAACTTAGGTCCCACTAATATTGATATGCAGACTTTGAAGCATAGCCAATTTTGGATCCAACCCAACAAGTGTAGGTTAGGTGGTACACCTACTTGGCTGGATGTGTACAGGATAAGAAACAGATGCTATTTGTGTTTGTGAGTGTCCTCTGTGTGTGAGTGAGCATGCAGGTGTGCATGTAGCAGAAAGACAGGATGGTGCTTTGCATAGGCATGTATGACAGAGAAACAATGCACACGCACACAATCCCAGAAGGAATATTCTAGCCCAAGGAGAGTTGTGCGTGCACAAAAAAGAACTTACAGTGGTGTGTGAGAACAAGAAAGAAAAAGAATATTATGGATTGCCTTGTTTCCACCTTGGTTCTACTAACCACAGACCAACAGCTTTTTTCCCTTTTGCTTTCCTGAAGCTGAGTCATCTGAATGTCACTCCTGACTATAACCTCACTCCCAAGGAATTGTCCCTCACTGCATGAAAAGGGGCCGATTTTACAAGCTATCAACAGCAAAGTCACACATGGCACACATGCACAGAGATCCATCCATCCATACATACTTCCCCTTGGCCAGGAGTAATGAGCCAACTGCATGAAAGACACTCTTGGTGGTCTGGCTTTAGAAAGCATACCAGTCCTTAAAGTGCCAAGAAATGGATACACCAAACCATCTTCCCAGGGCAGAATCTCTCATCTCCCTATCAGTCCATGCAACACAGACTGGAAGTCCATGCTGTAAGCCAGCCTTCTCTAACCTGATGCATTCCAGCTGCTTGGAGTTACAATTCCCATCATCCTAATCATTAACCAGGCTGGCTAGGGATGATGGGATCTGTAGTCCCCCCCCCCCCCCCGCAGTCACCAGGCTGGGGAAGGCTGATGTAAAGAGCAGCAGCCCATCATTCTATATGCTCCCATATAACTGGAAGTGCCTGATCCTGCCTAATCTCGGAAGCTAAGCAGGGTCAGGCCTGGTTGAAATCTGGATAGGTGATTTAAATGTTGTGAACTGCCTAGAGAACTTTGGCTATGGGTGGTATAGAAATGTAATAATAATAATAATGATCATAATAATAAGATGATGATGAAGATGAAATGCAGTGCCCTGTGCATGACCCAAGACAGTCAAGAAAGAGGATGTAACTGAAATACCCTGGAACTGACACAAACCAAGGTCATACCAGAATGTTTCTTCAATAATGGACCATGTCCATACTGTCCTGGAAAAGACACCAAGATCTTCACAGCTACATAAAATTAAAAGGAAGGCACCAGAGATATTCTTTGACCTCTATTTATCATGTAAAATATATAACTGTTGACTTCCTTACAGAGGCAATAATTAAAATGGGCTCCTTGTGAAAATACAGTTGCATCGTCTAGCCTGGGTCCTTATCCACTTCTCACCCAGCCACAGATGTTTCCTTATCATGTTAGTTGTGTGCAGCTAGAGTCAAAAGCAATGGCTGAAAGCATTTATGTAACGCGTGCATATTCTAGCAGTTCATGGGATTTACTATGAGTCCCATGTCTGGTTAGGCAGCATGCATTATAAAATTCAGTCATATTTTCTCTCAAATTGCATTAAGTAGCTCACTTGAAACTTTGGAACATGTAACAAAATACTCTACATACTTTTAATAGCAGCCCTGTTCCGTAACAAGCTGGCTTTTTATGATCATTTGTGATGGCTTTCCCAACAAGAGCACAGACTGGTTCTCTGACAATGTACAGGCTCACCCACTGTAATCACAAACATGTGCTTTTTCCATTTCACGTTTGCGGATGCTGAATGTATAAAGGGGGTTCCCCAGGATCCCCCACCTGGCCCTGACCTCACCAGGGTACATATGCACAGGGATACCTCCTCGCAGAGACAAGACACCAACTTTAGAACCCTTCCATATGGAAGCCGATGATGCATCCGGGTCTACTGGGTGGGTCTAGCTAGCATATTCTCAGAAGCTCCTTTATGCCTTCATTCTCTAATGACTGAAAAGGGCTAATGTGTCTCATGAATTAACATGATTTGTACTTTAGCATATTTTTTGTCCTACACAAGCCACCCACCCCTCCTTTGCCACACACTCTGTACAAGGAGTGCAAGGCACAGTAAATCAAATTTCCTAAAAACTTGTTAAACATAATGGGTGGGTATGCACAACACATTACAACCCTTGGGAATTTTAACCATGCACTGTGTTTAAAATTCCTCTGTGCCTGAGAGATGATCAGGGGCTCTGCTGCCCCCCCTTGCTCAGTCCTCCTGCAGTATCCCAGGGCACACTGTGGTAGAATTGAGATGTCCCCTGAGCCACAGCAGGTCATTTAGTACTAACCAACAAAAAACAAAAAACTACCTCTGGGTAATCTGCATTTGGGAAAGTGAGGACAGTCCAGGGCCACATACCCTGCTGCCCAAACACCTGAAGATTCTGATGCAGTGGGTGCTTTCCACATCTCCATGTTGTTGAACATACAAACAAAAAATCATGAAAATATAGTTAGTGATGGGCTACAACACTGCAACTTGCCACGGACTTTTGTCTGCTTGGACACAGTGTGCATGTCAAATTACAGCTTTGCAGCCCACTGCCAGATATCCTTTAACTAATTCTATATTTTTTACAAGGTGGGGATGGGTGGACAGCACACTTTTCAGCAGAGTCCTTGGGGTGCTCCTGTTTCCCTGGGCTGCTCTCAACTTTACCCAGTGTGGATAACAAAGAGGCACAAGTTCACCCTAAAATCCCAGGGACCTGTAAAAATAGTGTTTGGGGAACACTCCCTCAACCCTCCCTTCAATCAGGATCCCCAGGGTGCTTAGCAAGTCCTAACTGCCCTAGTTTTGCAATATACCCCAACGGTACAGCACTGAGAGAAGTGGCAAAACTTGCATGTGTGGGATGAGGCTTCTGATTTAAAGGACAAGCCTGCCCCCAAAACAGGGGCATTCCCAAGCTTTTAAGTGTTGCCAAGGAGGGAGGAAGCCTTCTTCAGCAGTCTCTAAGTGCTTCAGGTACCTGGAAAGATGGTTGCCTACGAGTCTTTCTGCCACTCTTGTTTTCTGACCTAATCGTAGCTTACTTTGGTGTCTGCGTTTATTACAGGCTACAACAAACTTTAGCCCATTGGGGTGGTTCATAAGCCACCCCAGACTTAAAAACCACCCTGTGGGAAATTGCTGAAATAATTTATCACGGTAAACCACCATGGCTTAATGAGTTGCATGAGCCAGTTGGTGCCAGAAGCTGATTTCCAATTTTGCTCTCTTTAGAAAGCTATCAGGAAAATAGAGATAGGGAAACAACTTTTGGTGCTACAGAAAGATTTGTTATTTTGCACCCAAGTGTAATATTTCAGCAGGTTGCTGGATATATTGGTTATACTTTTTTTGGAATTCCATGTTTTTACTGAGCTAAATGCAGTCAACATTGATGCTTCTTTAAAAATTTAATGTTGATTTTAGTACTGCAGTTTTTGAAATTAATTGCCATTTTCTACATTCATATACTGGGAGCTGCTGCGGGAAAGAATTTATCTTAAAAGACAGCTTTCAAATATTTTAAATTAATAAATATTAACAAATTAATAATTAATAACATTAATGGTGAAATAATAGAACGAAAGGGTCCTGTGCTGCAAAATGGTGTCGATATGGAAAGTAAAAGGTGACATGCAGAAAATGGTACTGCTACAACTATCCAGCGGTTGTAAGATCTGAAAATATTCAGCCCTTGGACAAGTGTTTGCTTCCTGCTGAGTACAGGCTTTCCATTTCCAGAATTTAAACACTGCCTACATCTCCTTTGCAGCAACTTTGGGTACAAGTTCTCTATGCTAGGTCTCTTTCTGTCACCCAGATCTGAACCAGAGGAACTTGAGGCCTCTGAAAAAGAATGAGGGCAGGCCAGACACCGCGGGAGCCGGGCGAAACGAGACCCCACTCTGTTATGCAGAGGAATCGGTGGCTGCCAAGAGCTCTCCAGAGTGCTGCTGCCTTTTATGGACAATGAGCCAAGGCAGCAGCACCGAGGAGAGTCCTTGAAGCGCCCGCCCGCCCTCTCCCGCAAGCAGCGCACGCACTACACTTCAGCGCTATTCACTGGCACAGCTTTAGCCATCTCACTCGCTGGTGACAGAGATGCATGCGAGTAAGCGAACAGCAACAGAGGACGACTCCAGACTCCTGCCAGCTGCCTTACTCACGCTAAATTTGCAAACACACACAACACAGCCTAACGTCATTACTTGGGTGGCAAATAATTGCTTTTCTCAAGGCCTAGTAAAATAAAAGAAAGAGGCCGCGGTAAAATAGTGAACCAACAAAACTAACTAAAGGGCTTACCATTAAGCACAGGAATAAGACTGTTTATATTTTCATGGCACCGTACAAGTGTTGCATAACTAACACTTCATAAACAAACAGAACCATTTTTTTGTTCATATGCACCTGCTAACAAAAAATAAGACTCATACAAGTAGCCCTCGTCACTGGGGCACTGAAGATACACATTTAGTTGATGCATTAGACTCCAGCCTACACCCTTGGAAGCGCGTACACACGTGCGTGCGATGCATATTCCGATGGACTTTCCAACTTCACGCAAGCCCAACTACTTTCTGAATGTTTCGAAACCGTCTCTCTCCAGGTGTATCTCAAACCTCAGATTTGAGATACACACGGCGCTGCACGTATGCCAAGAACAAAACTCCCACCTGAACTGCATCGGGTGGAGTTCGGGGGCAATGCACACGCCGCGTGTTTACAAGGCACTTCTCGCTGCGCGTGCACGCGGTCACCCACGGACGCGATGCGCGGCGCCTCATTCGGTGCGGGGACGCGCGCGGGCGCGCGCACCCCCTCGTCCCGTTTCCTCGCCTTACCGGCCGCGCTGGTTCTCTTCTGCAGCGTCTGGAGCCCATTCTGCTCCCGGCTCTACGTGGGTGCGCGCGTGCGTGTGCATGTGTGTGGAGGAGGGGGTCCCCAGCCCCTGCAGCTGTGGGGCGCGCCCAGTGACACAGCCGCCCCCGGCTTCCCTTCCGCCCAGCCCACGAGCCTCCCATTGCAGGCATCGCCGCAGCCGCATCCCTACCTGCGCTCCAGGACGCCGAGGCCTGCGGGCCGCGTTCCGGCCGCCGGCGACGCGGGGATGGCGAGAGAGAAGAGGCCGGCCGCCCCTCCCGGCTCTCTTATTCGGCGAGCCTGGGGCGGGGTTTGTGGCCGGCGTCGCGAGGCAGCAGAGCCGCTCCCCGCCTCCGCTGCGCCTGCCCCTGCCGCGGCCCCGCCCGCCGCCGCCGCCGCCGCCGCCAGTTCCTTCCTTCCTGGCACGGCGGGGAAGGGCGAGAGCAGGAGCGCGCGGGCGCGCGGGCGGCTTCGGCCCAGGACCGCTGCAGGCTCGCCGGGACTCGGGGTGGCGTCGCTGCCCCTGGACGGCGGCAGTCTCAGGATATCTCTTCCTTTCCGTCTCCGGCCGACGCTGCCTTCCGTGCCTTGCTCCGGAGCCCGGCTCTGAGCGCAGCCTTGTGGAGCATGTGAAGTCATAAAGAAGCAAGAAGAGCGGTCATGTGGCACCTGAAAGTCGAAGCGGATTTTTACAGCGCCGTCCGCCTAGGCATCCCGCCAATCCCATCGAGGGGCTTACCCTGCTGCCTAGGATTGCATGCAGCCTTGTTGGTGGCATGAACTTGTCCGGTCCGCGACGCTTCTGCCATGCTAGGAGTCGGTTTATGGGTGCAATCGTGTGCATATGTAGACAGGGAAGTGGGGGATGCTGGGAGTTGTAGGACCGTTTTCTGTCTTAACACCATAGAATCGCGCCTTAAGCCTGCGTTGGGTTTTGTTGTGGAAGACAAGCTCGCCCGTTGGATATTGTCATCACAAAACACGGGAGAGAGTTGCTGCAACCATCAGGAATTAGGGGAATTATGTATTATATCTCTGTTCCGCTTTCTTTCAAGGACTCATGCCAGACTACATGCTTAGGCAACCCTATTGTAAGTCTCAGAACAACCCTGTGAAATGTAGGCTGGCAAGTAGTGACTGAACGGCCCAAAGACTTTCAGGGCTAGTTGGTGACTTGAACTGGAATCTCTCCAATAATCTCAACTATTCATCGCTAATCCTTCAGTGTAATGTCGTTTCTCTTACTTTGCACTGCATGTCTTCTATGGCATTTCTTGCTCTTTGCTTTTGCAAAGATGCAAAATCCCACGATGCCAGTGCCTTAGTTCTTAAAAACCTATTGAAGTATCAGAGGCTTCTTCCCAACTCCATGATTTTTGATCAATTTACAATTATTTGGTATTAGTGACTAGTAGATATGAATAATAGTTCTAAAAAAAGATTTAAGTGACATATTGGGTGGGTTATTTTCTTAGATGTTTATTGCACAATAGACAAAACCAAAGTGCACCATTAGAAGGAAAAATCATAAACATTACAATTTTGAATAATAATTAAAATGATCTATAGGATTAGTTACATATACATTATATAGCCCTATGTGTTAATAAAACATGTTAGTATTATTAGGAATTAACATGCATAGATTTCAGCAAAGGCAACCCAAATAGTTATGCATTTATTCATTCATAGAATATGCCTAAAGAATACATATTCAAAGATCAAAAGTTTAATTAAATCTACCTATTATGCTATCACAGGTGGCTGTTTATTCTTCAGAATGTTGGAATATTGGTCCTATTATAATATTTCCCCTTCTTTCAACTAATTTTAAAGAGGCAGAAAACAAAAACGATGTAATGGCTGCTCCCCAATAACAGTTTGCCCCCTTTTTAAGCTGCCTTTTTGCTTTCCACTGACCTTTTAAAGGGACTGCTTTTGCACTGTCCTCACCTGAATTAGCCAAATGAATCAGTTGTTTTCCACATCTATGGCCTGTCTCAAAGACAAATAGGTCATGCTAAACTAAGGATAAAGTTTAGCATTTTAGGAAGCTATGTTGCCGCTGATACCTGTTGCTATGCCTATTACAAATCTTGGCAACAAACACTGGGCCTACTCATTTTACAGTATCCCTTTTTATTTTGTTTGGGTATGTGGTTGCTGAATGGCAGAGTACTGCTGGGATCACCAACTTGGTGCTTGGCACAAGGCTCCTGAACATCCCAATTTTTATTTGATTTAGTTTTTAAAATAATGTAAAAATTCACTAGGAGGCTAGCGTTTCACACAGTCTTTATTTCTAAGAATACCTCTTGGGTCACAGAGAAATTCTTACGAAGCAAAAATGTTGGGAACTAGAACTTGGCACTTCATTTTAAGGCATGCGAAGCCACCCACAAGAAATCAAAAAGGTATGTTATGGATAAGGAGTGTCCTGTAGACTGGAAGGAGTGGTGAGGAGTGACCTGCTGATTTGCCTGTCTTGTGTACAAGAATGTGGGGGATTGATTCTTTGCATGTGCTTTCCTTGTGTTGCAGGGGGTTGGGGCATGGGATGTGTGGGATTCTTTTGCCTGATGTGGGTATGATGTCACAAGTTGTTTTTCCTCTGTGTATTTCTTTGACCACCATCACTTTGCCATCTGTGAAATGGGTATTTTTTGTGCATACGTCGAGGGCAGCTATATCATTTGCATTTGGGACTCAGAGCCTGTCTCTGCCTTGCACTTAGTTTTTTGATGAAGTTACTGGTCTTAAAATGTACGTATGTCCTGCTCAGCTATGGTACATTGTCATTAAGGATGCAAGGTGACTTCTATTTTTTGCATGTCCTTTATTTCTCACAAGGAAGACTGTAAGCCTTTGTAAGGCATTCTGGGAGCCTTTTTGGCAGGAAAATTGATTAAAAAGCAGCTGTTCTCATTGTGGCAAAGCAGCTCCCCAGAAGATCCCTCAAGCAGGATGGGTACAAGAATTCCATCTGCCCAAGTTCCTCAGCAACTGGTGTACATAGGCGTACTGCCTTTGTTACCAGAGATAACACAGAGTCAGTAAAACTAATAACCCTTGATAACCTTCTCCTTTACAAATTTGTCCAATTCTCTTTTAAACCCATCCAAATTGGTGGCCATCACTGCTTCCTGTGGCAGTGAATCCCATAGTCTAACAATGAAGAAGTACTTCCTTTAGCTGTCTTTACTGTCTCATCAAATCAGCTTCACCATGTTCAGCTCATATTTTCCCTTATTCACCATTTTGCTAAGCTAAACTGTCCCAGCTGTTATAACTGTTCTTCATAAGTGTTCCAACCCCTTGATCATTTTAGTTCTTTCCCTGCACTTTTTCTAACTCAGTAATGTCCTTTTCAAGTGTGACAACAGGAACTGTACACAATATTCTAAGTGTGGTCACCAAAGATTTCTGTACAGGGAATACAGCCTTGGAAGTTTTATTTTCAATTTGTTTCCTAACATGGAGTTTGCCTCCTTCAAAACAGCAGTACATTGGATTGACATTTTTGAGCTGTCCGCCACAACCCAAGGACCCTTTCTTGATCCATCAGGGCATATTCTGACCCCATCTGTCTATACTTGCATGTTGAGGCAAAAATATCTCAATTGCATTACTTTAGACTTGCTTACACTGAAATGCATTTGCCATTTTGATGCCCATTTCCTCAGCTTAGTAAGATCCCTTTAGAGCTTTTCACAATACTTTTTGGCTTTAATCACATTTTTTTTCGTGTCATAAGCAAGCTTGGGTCATTTCACTGTTTACTCCTAGCTCTGAATCATTTATGAATGGGTTGAAAAAATTACTCATGACTGCTGAGTTTGGTCAGGATTCTGCTACGAGCCTTTTGAAAGTCCAAGTAAACAATGTCTACTGGATTGCTCTATCCACCTTGATACCCTCAAAGAACTCTTAGAGGTTAGTGAGGCAGGACGCATCTTTATGGAAGCCATGTTGATACTTTTTTAGCAGAGCTTGTTCCTCTCTGTGCTTTAATAATGCTTTCAACCAATTTACTGAGAACAGATGTTAAGCTATTTTTCCCAGATCTCGTGGGATCCCTTTTACATGCTGTTACATTGACTATTCTTAAGGTTTCTGGTACAAAGGGTGATCTCAGGGACATGTTTTTGTAAGGTCGATGATTTTGTATTGCTCTCTTGAAGAACTCTAGGATGCTTCCAATTAGTAATACATCAGCAATTTTCTTTAAACACAATACAAATATTCTATTTCTATCTTAATGCTAGAATTTGATTTATATCCCACTTTTATAATGAACTCAAGTGGCTTACATCTTTCTCTTCCTTGTGCTCTCCATCTAGCCCCACAACAACCCTGTGAGGTATGTTGGGCCAAGAGTCTGTGACTGGCCCAAAGTTACCTAGTTGGCTCTATGACTGAGCAGGGACTAGAAGCCAGTTGGCCTGAGTCTGAGTCCCGTGTTCTTAACCACTAGCCAAACTGGTTCTAATATTTAAAATCACATCAGTATTGGTATTTGCAATTGATAATTCTGTCTCAATTATCTAATCTGAAACACTTCACATTTCTTAGTTACACTTCAGCTAACATATCATTTTAATACCATGACATATAGGGGCTTTTTTTTTGGGGGGGGGGAGGTTTGGGAAAATCATCCTTTAATGAAAAGTGCTTAGAGGTCATGAGAATCCACATGTATTAAAGTGAGGACAGCTAGATGTATTCTTATTATTTCTTCATGGCTGTATTAAAAGGTGAAAGCTCTATTACAATTTTTCTGCATGCATATATATCCCCCACAAGCTTAGTTCTTAGAAAAAATGTGTACAGCCTAAAGTGTTCTCCTATATGGAACATCCTAAATCCTTCCAACGTTAATGGAGGTGTTTTATTGCATTAAGTATTACACTATAGTAGAACAGGAAAATAAAGTGAAACTCCAGAAATCTTTATTAGAAAGGAACCAGGAGAACTGCTGTGTGTTGTTGACTCTCTTTATTTAAGAACACATAAATTATTATGCCAAAGCTTTGGTTGATTGGAATGATGTGCACACATACATTGAAATATTTTCTTTTAGAAAAACAGTAAACATGACATGTACATTCAGAGGTGAGCAAGTCAAACATCACCCATATTAAAAATTTACACTGTATAAAATGAAATGTTTGCAATGAGAAGTTGAGGACTGGTCCTCAATTTGGTATCTTAAACAGAACTTAAGAATTTCTCATATGACCTCATGTGAAATATGCACAGCAATGCCATGGCAAGTTTATTAAGCAATTTTAGAATTGGAGAATTGCTGGATGACCACAAGAGCTTTATTCTTAACAATTCTATTGAAGCTTGGCCTCCTGAGATTCCACAGGAGAATATTGCTGTCCATAAGAGTCATATTAACATTAGTTACTGTAATTATCATAAATATTCTAATAGGCATTTAATAGTTCATCAGGCCACAAGATAAGTCATAGGACTACTGCTACGTAGGGGAAGTATCCCAGTCAACAATATCACTGTAAATTAGGTTGTGCTAGAGATCACTTGACACTAGTACAATGTAATTTACATTTATGCTACTTTTGACTTGGATACTGCCCAGAATAGTGACTGGCAAACCTGAATATTATTTTATTATTTCAAAAGCACACTTTGAGCTTCTCAAGATTTGTATAGCACTATAAAATCTTAAAATTGTCTTTAACCACTGTCTGCAAAGAATAGAGACAATGACAGGGACAATGGCTGTAAATATAGATTATGCCCAAGAGTTGAGACAGTAATTCTATAGATTTGGTAATGCTGTGCTTTCTTTTAATATGAAAACATGACAAGAAATATTATCTGCAGACATATCAAGTTATTAGCATGAAATTTTAACAGACCAGCTGTTTCTGTCTTTATAAATCCTGTAATCCACATGTAGGCTGCTTATTTTCAGAAACCTGTAAAGAAAGCCATTTTTTTCAATAAAACAGAAGAACCTTTAGGAAGAATGTAAACAGAAAGTTATTTTAGGACAGGAGGCCATACATTAAAGCACAGACATTAACAATCAAACTATATTTGAATGTTAACATCTGATGTAAACATACAAGGATGTACTATCCATAACTGACCCTGGCATGCAGAAACAGAAAAAAATATTGAACAGCAAAACAATGTTCTCTTTGGAAATGTAGTTAAATAAGAGATGTTCCCAGATCAAGACTGAGTGTGACAGGTGTCCATTTAGGGCAAGGTATTAATAATTAACACATGAACACATGAACTTTGGACGATAGCTCTTTAACCGCCTTAGAACTAAGAAAGTGGCAATGAGTCTCCCTACTTCTGCCTCAAAGCA
Source organism: Varanus komodoensis (assembly GCF_004798865.1). Taxonomy (NCBI): domain Eukaryota; kingdom Metazoa; phylum Chordata; class Lepidosauria; order Squamata; family Varanidae; genus Varanus; species Varanus komodoensis. The sequence goes on along the minus strand of NW_025336087.1, from coordinate 25,577,223 downwards.
GCAGGAACGAAGTGATTTTCACAGGAGCCATGTCTAAGGGAGATGGGGAAGAGAACCATCCAGTTCTGGCACAAGACCTAAATCCCACGTCTGAATCCACTTGATGTAAACATGTCTGCATGGAGGGGGTCAAGACCAACCTCTTGCTCTTTACAGCAGTTGTGGTTGAGGGAGAAGTGACAAAGAACATAATTGAGAGTGAGTTTCTCAAACTAATGCTAGGACCTTGAGAACGGGAAGTAAAATGACTTGCTTGTTATTCTATTTGTATTTAGGTGGTTCAAAACGATTTGATACATTTAGGATAATGGTCTCTATAGTTTGTATGGAGCACCTTCAAATTAAGAATGCATTTATAATAGATGAGAAACCATCACTCACTGAGCTGTTTTAAGGGACTGGCATTCAAGAAGGGAGCTATTAACCAGACCCATGTTAATGTATCTTTGTGCTGAAAAAATAATCTTTCTTGCCTTGGCTTTTGAAAAGGCCTGTTGCAGATTGGAAAAAGGTAGTACCTTGTTATATTTCTGTTAACTTCCTGTCTCTTTCCTGGCTGCTTTTGCAATATGAACCAATAGACTAAGCTCTTTTGGTTTCTGTGCATATTTAAGAAAGAAAAAAGATGGAAAAGATTTTTGTGCAGTTTGTCTGTTAAAGATGACAAGTTCATTAAAATTATGGGTGGAAACTTGTTTTCATAGTTTAGAAACAATTCACCTTTACCTAGAATATATACAATATATGCACTGCAGCAATAATTTTATATACTGGGAAACACAGACAAAAATGAGTATCTTTTGAAAAGCAACTTTTTTTCCTGCAATGTACATGGTAAAAGATGGCAATGGCAGTTCCTTCCAGCTTCTCACAAACTTCTTCATTTATTCTGGGACAGTTTAACCACCAAAGTTATACAAGTATTCTTTTAACCCTTTTTTATTATTTTATGATGCGCTCAAACATCAGGAGGTGAAGGACCACTGGAACCTGCATATAAGCAAAACACAAGAATGTTTCTAATTGGAAAAAATGACAATTGACATGATCTTGCCTAACTATAGTTTCCACTGATTTCAGGGTGTGAAACATAAACACACGGTTATCTCTCTGATTCGAATGAATACTGAAACATCCTTAACTTTGTTTGGGCTATGCCATAACTAAATCCCAAATTAAATAGGATAGAACTACTTTCAATGAGGTTCAGTTATTTGGGAATATGGGAATAAATATTTTTTACCATTTATATTTATATCCCTGCCTATCCTATATATTTGGGATATTTTATGTTAAGTCTTATTGGTCTCCTTCTAACCCCTAAAACTTATGAATATGAATTCTGAGTTGCATCAGATATAATTCAAAACAGTACCAATATTCCAATATAAGTGCTCTTACTATCATGGCAGCCAACTGCTTCTTTTACAATGTGTATATTGCTAGTGAACACATAACTAAGAAATGCCTCTAAATTTGAGCCTTATGTATGTTTCTGGTTGAGCAAAATAAATTCTTTGGTTTAACTTGTCTGTTTTGTCAGTTAAAACACTGTTGTTAATTTTGTCTCTATACTGCCCAATAGTCAAAAGCTCTCTGGGCAGTTGACTACAATTCTTAAAAAACACAAAAATGGCAATACACTAAAAAAAGCATAAAATATCAACTATACAAAATGTAAAATAATTTAAGCAGGTAGAACAGTATTTCCAGTTCAACTGGGCCAATTTAACTCCCCACCCTCACCAGTGCCTCAGCTAAGCCAGGTGGCCTTTCAGAACCAGTTACAAATACTGTGGGAAAACTTAGTGAGCACACTAATGAATCAAAGGGTATACTGCAGGTAGAGAGAGCAGGCCAGCAGAGAAGTGTCAGACACTTAAAGCAATCAGTCTTTAAACAGGAGGCTGTGCCATGAAAATATGGTTTCATCATTTCAGTTTGGAAGGGGAGGGATGCAGTTTGTAGGCAGCTTCTTATCGTTATTAATAACTGTTTCTATTGGATGGTATAAGAACTTGCTTCTTTTCTTCGTAAGTTCTGCAATATGCACTGAAAAGCTTAAAGCCAGCCTGGCATGTCAACATTTAGAAAGCCATTTTAATTAGAAAGCTGTTGTGTAGGTCTGGTTGGAAGGAAAATGGGAACACAGCCCCTTAGTGACCTTTGCCTCAAAGTTTATATTAGCACAAGTGTTTTTAATACAAAGGCATCATATTTTTAATGTGTAGTTTCCTATTGATATCCTAGGATTAAAGAAAGGCATGAGAAACAATCTGAACAGTGCTGGTCACTAGCTAAGTTGTAGGAAGTCATAGGCACCTGCTTGTGTGCAATAGCAGGTATATGCAGTTATATGGAAGGACCTTTTTTCCGTGTTCAGTAAGAGCATATTAAATCAAGATCTGCAGAGCACCTTGTTTCTTCAATTTTCAGTTACTGCTGGGAGCATCACCTTTTTAATAATTTCCCCTGATGTATAGCGCTTAATTATTTCAATTCTGTATGTCAAGCTCCCTCTTGCCAATTGAACTGCCATACATGGAGTACCAGTGTGAGTATGGGTTGCTTCTTGCCACCCTGTTATGTGACAATTGCTAAGGGAGAACTATTTATCCAGCCTATAATTAAATAATAATTGACAAAATATTTCACACAGAAAAAATAAGGAAATAAAATCAGGTAAGTGAAGAATCAAAGAGGCCAGACTATTTTAAATGTTCCTGAACTTAAAGCAAAAGTATATGGCTTCTCACAAAGTTATTAATAATTATACGCCTGAAAAGATATACACTACTCTGTTCTTACCCACCTGAGGAACATTTCTCTACAGATCGCCGATCCAAAAAGTCTTCAAATGATGTTGGTTGAATTTTAGCAGGTGTATATGTATTTAAAGAATCTTTTCTTGCTGATGTGGTATCCAGAGTTAGTGGAGAAGCTAAATGGGTTAAATAAACAAAGCTGTTTTGTCTTAATCTTGCACAAGCAATTTCATATATAAATGATGAAACAGTCATCTGCATAAAGACATCAATGGTCGTTACCTCCTAAAAACTGATGTTTTGGAAACATGGGTACATACATATCAGTGTAATGTGACTCATCCTAATTTCCAGGGATCTCCTTCCCCCAGGCCCCATTCTGGGACCCTATTCTACCATATTCAAAAGAGTTTCCCTAACAATTGTGTTGCATTATCCATTGTTCTAAATAAAACAGACCTGACTGTAGCTCTTCTAAGGTAATTAGGTGTGTGAGAGTTTTTGTCTGCCTTGAGGTGCATGGGATGGGGTGTTTGGGGAAAGATTTGTGTACATGCAGGGTTTTTACTCCTAACAGAATCTCCCTACTCTTGCAAATGCATTAGTAGCTTTCCTGGATTTTGAAAATTAGGCTCCAGTACAGAGATTGGACATGTGTATATGGTGTGTGGAAGCTACTAGGCATGCACTTCTTTGGACATTAACCATTTCCTACTACCAAACAACAGTTGGTACTAAATGATGTACTATATACCACACAAGACAAATAATAATGTTGTAATCATACTGTGTGACTAAATTAGATTTTCTGATACTTCAAGTACAGCTGAGAAGGCACCTGCAGTACGGGTGGTCCAATATGCCAGTTCATAGGGGAAATGAGGAAATACTTTGATTAAATTTGAGGCAGATTGATGCTTACACTGATGCTGCATCAATCCTACAGCAGGGAATACTAAGCCTGGTATTTTAATGGCATGTCTATGCTCAGAAGTGTTTTGCAACTCAACAAGTAGAAAATAAAGATAATTACAAAGAGAAACTCTGGATGACTCTGGAAAATTTTCACATGAAGTAGAAGCCACAATGGAGGCAAGAAATTCATCCACCTGCTTTAATGACAAGGAGTTATGGAGGGTTTCTAGAGGACAGATTGAAGGCACCATGGAATACAATTCAAAGCCTGAAACAAAAAGAAAAAAAACACACCACAGATTTCCACGTAAAAGGAAGCTATTATACTGGCAAGGAAGTGATCCACAGAACTGTGTATAATGGCCAGAACACAAAGAGACCTGTGTATGCCACGTATTCATAAGCACTTTTGAGCACCATAAGGTACTGATTTCCATTTTTGGCCCTACGTCAGCGAAAACTGCAAAAGTTTCCTTGACTTTCTGGAGTTTGCATAGGTTGCATATGTCACAGCACACACATGAGTTTACAGCAAGAAGGGGGGTGCATTCCAGTAATGTCTTTGGTATTCATCCAAGAAACTTTTGAATATAAACACATGCAAACATACTGTTACCACTTCAGATATTAAAAGCAATATGGAGCTCAACTACAAGGTATCAGAGTTTATAGTTCTACATATACATAATACAGAACATGCATAATTAATATGAATTTAAGGCAGCAATTTTACCACCACTTAAACAAATGAAGTCCCGCTTATCCACTGTATTGTCAGACGATAACTTTTCTAGGTGTCTGTCATCCCCTCACTATTTATAAACCTCAGTACAAATGAGACTTGAGAAATGAGTTAAGTATTTCATATGTACCAAAGGTTACTTCAGTAACTACCAAATCTGGATCTTTTTCTTCAAGTGGAAAAGTGGCTGTGAAAGATTTCAACCTGCAATTTTCTGAGCGAAAAGCCAAAGACAAACTTCTCTGATACATCTTCAAAATGCAAAATGTCTCCATATTATTTATACCATTTCATTCTTTTATAACTGTTACTCTCAAATCTCAAATAGATAAAAAGATCAGTGTTAGGCAATGTAAGTTCAGGCATACTGCTATCTCATAACCAATCATGCACACTTGCATTAACATTAATTTTTTAAAAGATATGCATATATAAACCACTTTGGTGAATGACGTTTGACAGTTCCCCATAAAAATATGTTCATATAAACTTTATATGGACAAATGTTTAAAGTAGGCTGTCAAAAAGCTTATACATTTTGAAAGACAAAACTAATATTACTTAGATCATTAATTTTCCTTTATTTTTGTAAGAAGGGTAGTTATTAAAGAAGTATTCATTTTTTTTAAATTCAAGGAACACTTAAAATGCAATATAACAAGAACTTTCATGACATATTCTCAGTTATTCTACTAGTTTTGTTATTGTTATCTGGGATCTCTTTTCAATCCTTACATTTTGAAAGATGGAACCCTACAACACTGACTATGCACAGTCCAATTCGCCAGTGAACCCTTTTTCCTTCATGTATTTATAGCAGCTAAACTTCTCTGTGTGACTGAAATTAATTTTATTTAAAATATAGTAATAAATCTTCTAAAATACAACACTACACATGCAGGCAAGCGCAAACCCTTTCTTTGCATTACAGTAAATTCCACAAGAACTGCAGCTTTCCCTGACTGGAGAAGTCCAAGAATATGCGTGAGTGCGTGTCTGTACAATTCCAAGAAGAAATTCAGTGGCAAGCTGTATTCTTTTTTAAAAATCTGTGCATATTTTAACTCCTAGTCTTTATTACTGTAGAAAAAGTGTTAAGTTAAAATGGAGCTTCACTTGATAGTATTTTCGCTTCCTGTAGCTCTGCCTACCTAGACAATGAGAACCAACTTGTCACTTATGCACATGCCCATCTTTTAGCACTTTCATTTTAGGGTTATTAGAAATGCTCTGAAACATTTGATGAGAGGACATTTCTATTGGGCTGAAAATGAAAAAAAGAAAACTATTCATTTGTGCCATGTCTTTTAAAAGAAGTTACATACATATGGGACAGTATTCATTCTAATGTTTGATGATCTGCTATTGTGAACTGACTTCTATTGCAACAAACCAGTTACCTTCAAAATGCAAGACAATGAAAGGGTTAGCGCAGCAATTTAGAAAGCCACCCTGCCGTCTTACATCTGAAAGCTATAAAGACATACCACTGGAGCCTAGAAATTCCTCAGAGGAAACGGACCAGCACCTAAAGAGGTCTGGATGTTCTGCATAGAGGCCCAGAAAATAAGGTAAAGCACTGTCAGTAGATACTAGTTTCACCATATTCTTTGAACTCAATATGAAAGGAGGGGGGAAACTGAAATGGATTAGAGGTTGCATTATTAAAGTTACAGAAGGCAAAGAAAAGTTGAGGCCCCAATTAAAAGATGAAGAAGCACTCCTCTATGTTTTCAAAGCAGATAGGGTCACCCCAAAGTATCAGGAAATACATTTTTGCTTCAAAGTAATACATAAAGCATGCAGTAAATTGTGAAAGATGAGAGGAAACACATTAAAATGGATCAGAGAAATCTGTATTAACATGGTTGAGATTGCAGAATATTAAACACATAAAGTTTAGATAAAATGTACTCAGCTACTGAAAACAGGAATTTTCCTAATAATGTATCTATGTAATGTTTAGCTCTCAAAACCCAACTTTCAACTGTTTTGCATTAATATACCAAGCTTCTCTTTCTTTGGATGACTATATTTTAGAGGAAATGTCCACATTTACCTTTTTCAAGGCCACAAATGTTTTTAATTTTGTAAGTTTAAATTATAGGTTCTTCATGACTGACATCCTATACTTCTATTATCTGTTTTCTATGCAGCAGATGCATGAGAAGGATTAAGCATAGATCTGCAATTTCAGTAAGACACAGAATTCTTATCACTGAGTTCCATCAGCTAACTGTTTTGGAAACATTTTGCATGAGGATGAAGAAGTTGAGGGTGACATTATCCTGGAGATATGGCAACTTAGTTCCTGCGATGAAAGCGGCAATGCTTGAGCAAAGTGTTTCATATGTGAGGGGAAAAGATACCCCCCAGTGTTCAATTTCAACAACAAAAATACAGTTTGCACTCATCCAGACTTCAAAAAGAAAATATATTGGGAAGCAACTGAGGTATGTCCATAAAGGGAGGGGAACTTAAATAAGTTAAGTAGTCTACTTGGAAACTATTTATTTATTAAAAGTTTTTCTATCACGTCCCCTACAAACGTCTTGGGACGGCTTACACTAGCAGATATATAGGTGTTCATGGGGGAAAAAAACCCTAAATTGCTCATATATCTGAGTTAATAGCATTTCACCTCAAGATTTCAGTATAAAGGACAACTGGAATTAAAAAGTATAGGATGATCAACAATTATTCTCTATGTTAGGTAAATGGAATCACCAGGTTCAAAGGCAAAATACCTTTGAGTCCGAAGACATCTACAGAAGTCATAAGTTTCAAGTTTTAGGCATGAGTTTCCTAGCACCATCTGCTGGTTGCTGTTGGAAACAGATTGCTAAAGTCGATGGGCCTTTGGCCTGATTTAGCAAGGCAGCTTTCATGCTGAGTTCCAAATACTCAGGACAAGAATACCCAACACAACAGGAAGGCAAAGAATATTATGAAGAAAAAGCTTGGAGCTGTTTAAAATCAGAAAGTTTTTCAAATATTCTAAGTATGGTTATTGCTTGAGTCATTAGGAGGAAAATGTATAATTAGCTATGGAATTCATTTTATTTTTTATATTTTCCCCCCAAATAATATTTGGATGTGTGATTTAAAAAAATAAAAAGGGAAGAAAGGATTCAAATATCAGTATATCTAATAACTGAACATATGGCCTTATGATCAGTTGGAATTAGGAGGAATGATGGTGGACACTACTATACACCCCATGTTTTGGAAGGGATGAAGCAAGGGAATATTTTTTTTTTAAAATAAAAGCAAAACATACCATTGGTTGGGTGTCGAGCAAATGAGATAGAAAATCTTTTAACAGCAGAACCACGTGTGGTGTCTGAGAAAGAGAAAAACAGGTACCTGAAATTCAAAACAGCTACCAAAGAGGGACATTTTAAGAAAGAACAGAAGAGGGTGGATGAAAAGGAGGTTAGAATTAAGTGGCATGCAGAAGGCATCGGGAAAAGCGCACAGGCCAAAACAGATTTCAAAAGAAATAAACTTTGCTTGTTGATACTACTAGATGTTTAATGGAGTGTAAAGTATGGGTGAGCTTGTGATTCTGGCACACAAAGCTATATGTGGATAAAATTTAATATAATGGAAGTGACATTAGGTGAAAAGGTACATATATTTTACCCTCAAGAATGTTAACAAGCATCGCAACAGCAGTGGAAATCTGATGCTGACATTTTTGTGCTATTGATTATCTGAAGCAGCAAACCTAACATTTTTGTACACTCACTTCCCCTCCCCCCATCCTTTTTAGTACCTCTTTCAAATATTAAGCTATTTCTCCTTCAAATTATCTAGTTCTTATGACATTTTCCATCAAATATCAAGAAATATTTACTAAAACACACAAGTTTAAGCAATAAGTTGCTTCCCCGCACCCAAATGCTGGTATTTTAAGTTGTATCTTTGTATCTATATGATGCTGTGTAGGGGCAAACAAAAATACATTCAGTTCAATCAATCAATAAACTCAGATGACACACCTATAAGTTTATATTGTTTTTATTGTAATCATGTTTTTGTAAAACACCTAGAAAAACTGAATTTATCAAACAGCTCATTAACAAAAGGAAGGAAGAAAGCAAGTTTTGAGAGACAAACAGCAAAAAACCTTATAGCTAATACTAGTGAATTAGTATGCTTAGGCTTATATTCAGTTAACAGACCTATGACTTTTCTGTCAATGTTTGATGTTTGCATGAATGGGTGTGTGTAACTGCATGTGCGAAAGTGTGCACATACCATCTATGCAGCCAGAAGAAGTCAGCTTTTTACGATGAGTACGAGCATAATCCTGTAGGTTAGGTGCACTTGAAGAACCCCCGAGCACTGAGGTGCTAAACAGGCTCGCACAGTGAGACCCTGATGGGAGTTAGAGAAAATACATACAGCAACCAGGTGTTCTTCCATTCACATTGGGGATGCATGCAGCATGCAAGCATGTCACCCTTACCACACAAAACGCAGTTTCTGGCAATGCCTTAGCCAGGTTCACAATATGCTTGTAATGTCTTAGTGGTACTTGTAGGATTCAACTATCATAATTTACTGTGCTTTTATAGTTCACAATTTTATAGTTCACAATTCCCTTTATTAATTATATGAAAGTCAAGGTTGGACTTTAAGGAAGGGATTTCATTTCATTTCTTGTTGACAGGCTGGCAAAGAAAAAAGTTGCCAGATGGAGATAATGTAAGATAAAAAGAGATAGGGAAGGGTGAAATACAAGATATTGTATTTTAAATTTGTAACCAAATCTTTAAAAATGAACACTGGAAATGGAAGTGAATCTCACTGATATTTATGGGATACGATCAAGATACACTTCCATTCCTAGACATTTCCTATGAAATATGCCTGGTATCTAAATGTATACTAAAATATATTACTTCTACATCACTAGAAAATAGACCTGTAGCAAAAACTCAAATGGTCACAAATGTTTGACTTTGGCAAATTTAACTACAGATCATTCTACAAATTGTTAAAATATATTTTGTTCCAAGTATTTTAATGTAAAATTTGTCTTAATATACAGATTAAAAATCACACTGAGGTATTTAATTTGCTATATTAAAATCTTATTTATGAAAAAGGATTCTTAACATAAAATACTACATGGCTTTACATTATGTGTCATATTCTAATTTTGATTTAAAAACCTGAAATGGAGGCTACATTAGGTGCAAATTTCCTATGATATGAAATTAAGTTCCATGGCACTTGCTCAAGAGACTCTTCTTATTTTTACCCTTTGAAACCTGGGCTATTTGCTTTCTAACCATAAACCACTGATTCAAAATTTCTGACACTTCCACCAATGACCAAACAGTGAGAAAAACATTACTAGCACATCTGATGAAACAAAGCCAATGAATGCCTGATCTGTGGCAAAAGCTCTGGAACTAAAGAAATACCTCCCCTTATGCACACAAATAGATCAGTCTTTATAAAACATGTTGAGACATATTACAGAGAGCAACACTGTAGATTTATTGAAAAAGTTAGAAAAATTAAACTCTCCTAATCAAGAGCATCTAACACCTGCATTTTGATAGGGAAGCTTTGATGCATTAAAAGCCAAATTTATACTAAAGAAGTACATAAACTAATGGACAAATGTAGATACAGCTTGCTTAACTATACTTAATTTTGTATATTTTTAATAGTGATACCTGTGAGTGTTATCATTTACATTTAAGAGCCCAAAATACTGTCAGTGTGCACTACTACTACAATACATTCCATAAGGAGAAATTAGAATTGCAGGGCTTGCCCATCATCTCTGCTAAAAGAACAATCCAATCCAGCTTCTCTTCCCCCTCAACTGTTTCCCCTTAATGAACTGTGCTACAGTAAGAACTGGACTTAAATTTACTTTCCTACCTTCCCTCATCACACTTTGATAAGATTGTAAAAGCCTGTGATCAGACCTATTCACAGTTAATGATCCCAGTTTAAGTTCTCCAGAGACTTTTCAACTGAAGAGTAGAGTAAAAACACTTTCAATAAATAAATCTTATATTATCACATATATATTCATTCTACAACACTTATCTGAAAATGATGCCTGAATTAAATACTGAGGGCTTGCTATAAGGAAACAGATACAACAGCTGAGTCTCTACACTGAAAGCTGTAGTCAATGGAATCTGGGGTAGTACAAAGAACTTTAGTTTGTTATCATTTTTCCAATTAAGAACAACAGAAAACTGAAAAAGTAAAGATGGTTTGATTCCCAGTATTTCTTCAACTTTTTCTAGTCCACAAAGGAAAACAAAATTCCAAAAGCCTAGAGGTGAAACATCTTGAAATCGTCTTTATTAATATGTCAAAAGAATACAACTTTGGTTCAAGTAGAAAAATCATCCCAATAACAGCAACAGACATTCTATTTTCAACGGCCCAATTGCTAATTTGTATTAAGGACATATTGTGTATCATCCCAACAGCAGTGTTGACCTTAAAAGATTGACAAGGTCATTGGTAGACCACAATGAACTTGCAATGTCTGTTTTAAAGGAACAACTTTAGAAAATTTATACATACCTATAGCACTTGTCTTCTGCTCTACAATAGTTCTTGGTGGTCGAAAGTGACTGTTGTTTTCCGATGGGACCTAGACAAAGGAAACAGATAAATAAGGTCAAAAACATATGAGTCAGCTTGTAGAGTCCATTAAGCTTGAAACAGCAGCCTGTATAAGACAGACAAATATTAATAAGCCATACAATGTGTTAGTAGAAATACCAAAATAATATGGAATTTCATGCAATATTGCTGAAGGGAATCCATTTTACTCATGAGATCTTTGCAATGAAGTGGTGCAAGCAGGCATTCATGATGAATACAGGACAGACACCAAGAAATATATGAAAACACAGACAACTGTGTCATTTTAGTTTACCAAATGAACACTCCTAAACTGCGCCTGTATTGGAAGGGAGAAAAAAAAAGGAAACACAGAACGGCTGATGAGGTCACCTTACAGTCACTGATCCATGCACAGGCTCTTTCAGTGTAAACTTCTGACGTTCACAGACTTTAACCTAAAACTCTTTTTCTATATCCAAACTCTTTGTAAGTCCAAGAGGAAATGGAAATTATACATTCTTTTGAAAAGAAGAAAAGGTATCTGGTTACAGGACATCATCCATTGTGTACTGTCAATAGGATTGTTTTAATTTTTTAGTACTGTGACTATTCTGTGTGTATGTGCGTAGTATTTCAGTAAATATCCTCAATACAAATTTCAGAATATTATGCATTACAATGGATGACATACTGTATTTTAAAAAGGAGTGGGAAAAGGATACCTCCAGGTAAGGAGTGGAGCAAATAATGATTAGTACTAATTATTTTTTTCTTGCATAGTTAATAGGCCACTTAAATAATTATATGCTAAGCCCATTTGTGAAATAGTAATATTGGATCCCAATTAATTTATTTCAAATGGCATTTTGTTTTGTTTATTAGAGAACCATTTTAAATGTACCTACCAAATTACTCAATGCTGCTTTTGTTGTTGTTGTTGTTGTTGTTTTTAAAGAAAAAAGTCTTAAAGGACAGCTAAGCCAAAGCTGATATCTGTTTCTTTAGGGAACTAACTAACTATATTCATCTTTACAGTGCTGAAAAGAAACCAATTCAAAATTCATCAATCCAAACCATTCAATAAAAATTGTGGAAAAAAAAACATGCAATTGCTTTTTTCCCCCCCGAAGCATTCTTGGAAGTAACTAGTATTTTTAAAAATCACGTTTTAATGACAGGTGAACTAATTTACTTTGAACAAAATCCAGAACAAGGGATTAGATGTCCTTAAAGACAGTTGGTTCGTCTTGGAATGCATAGTAATGTTGAATGAAGTAAAGTTTAAAAACCTGTTGCCATGAGCCAAAAATACTGGATGTGAAAGCCAATGATTTAGGGGACACAGGGGAAGAAGTGATTTGTTCCCCTGATCTGCGTCTTCGACGCCCAGTACCCACACCACTGGTGTAATGCAGCCAGGTACCAATACACTCTGGGCTAGACACACTCAGGGGGCTCTCTTCCTGGAAGTGAGAAAGGGGGCAAAAAAACAGCAAAGCATGCAACGTTAGATTCATAGCCAAATTATGAGAAAATAAAATACAGTTGTGTTTGCACCTTTTTCTAAATAGCTCTAATATTATACTGTAATGAGTAATATTTCCCGTATCAAAAATCACAAAACACAATCATTACTGTTCAGGTATTGGTTTAACAAAAGGTACTTTAGCAGTACCAATGGTCAATTTTCTGAACAAGTACAATTTTTTAAATTTACATGGGAATTTGTATGTACATATGGTTTGTCTTCCTCTCTTTCTTGCTGCATTTTCCTTCACTATTAATGTAGTACATGTATTTCAAGAAGTAAACAATTGTTTGGAAATGATAGAACTGGCCAACAGTAAAACAATTTTTTAACTCTACAGAGCTGTCTCAGTCTTTTCTAATAAATACACATCATGGAAATTTTGCCTTTATCCTGAATGCACATGCCAAATCTATCTTGAGCTCATCTTCCTTTCTCAGTTCTAGAACCAGCTAAATGGACCAAACCAAAAACCAGTAACAGGTTTGCATACCAAAAACACTGTCATAAATTACATGCGACTCTGAATCTATGATTCGGAAATAACTGAATTTCAATGGATATATGGTGTCAGAAGCAAAGAGATCACAAGAAATAAGGGCAAGAATAAATTACAGGTGTCTGTAAGCTCAATTCATATTTAGACAGCCCTCACCTTTGAAATTACATTTTTGTTGTTGTCCATTTTTTGTTCAATGGATTTCCTTCTATTTCATAATACTTAGCCTTTAAACAGTATTTTATCAAAGTATGCAACTATTATAAATTAAGCTAAAAACAATGTGACAATGTTTCTTTAAATGGATTCATGGTCTTAAGAAGAAAAAAAATGTTGTTAAAATCAAGCTAGGATTTTTGGCTATTCCTATATTCAAGTTTCAACTAAATATGTTAATTGAAATAAAATGAGTTATTAAATGATATGGAAAAAGTAGAATTCAAAAGTACAGGTGAAAAATTACAAGGTTATAAGTACACATGAACGTTTGGCCTATTGGAAAAATAAGTATTTTAATGATGTTCAAAGTATATCTCTTATTCTCTCATTTAAAAACTTTAAGCTTTTGAATTTTAATAAAAATATTTTTGTATTACTATAGAAATGCATATTCTAACTCCTTTCTGACAAAACTGTCATGAACAGTATCCCAAAGTTGTGCCCACAAGGCGAAACATGGATGTGGAGGGGAGAAAGAAACAGAACTTGATTTAAAGAGGCCATAACATTATCAACACCAGCCCTCATGGACTAGCAATGCAAAGCAAGCACTAAGAACTCCATTAGTCCACTTACTGTAACAAGATCTCAAGCCACCTACTGGGTGAAAAGAGGAGTGAATACTACATGTGGCCTTCAGACACCATGAAATGCTGGTATTATGTCAGTGATCAGTATTGAGCTGGTCCATGAACTCTTATACCCAAGACCCTTTAAGAAGGCCTCCCTTGATGACATGAGAGAAAAAGTAAGCCAAGCCCTGGAAACATGGTCCTTAGTTTACAACCAAGATTCAAGTTAATATTGACAATATGGATAAATAGCGAACAACAATAATTTTCTGCTATGAGGAAGAAAGTCCCAAACTAACAAATGAGTTACAGTCATTCCCAGCTCCATATACTGGTGACCAATACATTTACTAGATGGAGGGTGAGAGGGAATGAAGGCAGCCAAAGATGAGCACTGCTAAGACCTTTCATGGTTCAGCACTGAACAAAGGTAGTCTTTCCTTATTTCTGACCACTGTATGCCCACTCACAAAGCCAAACAGCACTAACCTAGATGATCACAAGAGTGACAAAAACAGGTTTCAACATGGCCATGGTCAACTGGCCCAGAACTGTGGCAGCCAAAGCTGTTTGCACCTTCAATCTACCTCTGCTGGTTCAAACTAAAAAGCAGAGAGCCTGGTTTTCAAAAACACAGTGGAATCATTTCCAGGTTACATAAATGCCTCAGGTTCTTCCACGTAAACACTGTCAACTGGTAAATCTCCTAGTAGACCATAATCCAAATGACAACGAGCTCTGCACACCCGGGGGTGGGCTCGGGTATTGTACTGGGTTTTTTGATGTGTGGTTCTGTATAGCACCCAGCAAACTACCTTTTAAACTGAGGAGAGTTTTAAGCAACTTGAAAAGTAATTTGGGGTCTTTTTTTCAAAGAATTTTTTTTAAAAAAATAATTAGATATGTGCAAGTTCATGCACACTTCTGAAGTGGGTCTTTCATTCCATCTTAACCTTAGAGTATGTTATACTTTCAACAGTTAAATAATAGTACTGAACTTATTCAGTGGTAACAAGGCACCAAATATTTGGATTTTTCTTATTTAGCATAGTCTTGCTCATGTAAGAAAATGGCACAAAGAGTTCCAGTCTGTGTGATAAACACTAATGGTTAGCACTCCGTGTGTAAGCATGTGAAGATAAGTGAGTGTGCTGGCTCTTGCCTACTCTTGCTTTGCTAAAGAGTCTAGGAATTCAGAATGCTGACCAGTTTAGGGTTAAATCAACATTTTAATCCATGGTTTGTTATTGGGATTCAAAACCCAGAGTACCAGGTTGCCACATGTTATGACAACAACCTTGTAATGAGATTCCTGGGTTATTCCCAAAGCAGATGTAGAACAGAAGTGACAAGCATGTAATACGCATGGCTAACTATAGGTCATTTAACCCATAATTCCCTGATTAATGTCTGCAGACCAGGACAGAATGTGACATATTATGACTAGAAAATACTGATAAAAGGAGCAACATGAGTGTTTGGTCATCAATTTCATTACTGTAAAGTAACCACCTAATTGTAACAGATTTCCTCCTATTATATAAGCCAAGAAGCCTCTGCATTTAAGATTATAAGAAAAAACATGCTGTTTTCACATTGCTAATATGTTTTCTTACCTTTCGGCATGTACCAATAAAATCCATAATATTGGGCAAAAGAGAAACAATAATATTCCCACAAAAGGAAAATAAATAAAATGGATTTATTTTATGTAGAATACATCTTGAGAAACTATATGCAAGCAATGTAGGTTAGTCAGCCTGAAGGACCATCTTAGACCTTATTAATCCAAAATCTATGAAACTGGTTAACTTTTGGTTATTAATTTATAGAAGTGTTTGAAGCACTAAGTCCTACTACTATATACTTTGCCATGCAATAAAAGATAACTGAATGTGGAAATGCATATCCTCATATGGGAGCCTATTCCAACCAAAGGTGAACACTGTGATATCAAAACTTACTTCCACTGAACCAATTTTCCTGGGCCTTGGAAGGGGTGACTTTCTGTGTATATGAATTGGATCTGACACCATTGGCTTGAACATCATTATAGATCGATCAGGTTCATCCCTTTTATAAGCATGCAATTCCTCATCACTGTCATTTCTATGAGAGTTTTTCTTTGAGCCATCGTTCTATAAGAAAAGCAATATTTCATGTGACGCAAAACTTCATCAGGCATATAGAAAGCCTCATTTTGATTAATATTAAGATTTATGGTTTTTATTTTAGCAACATCTTCTACACAATAGACCCTAAGATTGTAACCTTTCCTCATATAAGATTCAATCCATTCTTGTTTCCCATTCCTGCATATATTATACCATTTATTTTACTTTTACAGAATGCTTAAATTATATCATGGCAGACTGGTACATGTTAGATTTGTAGAAAATAAGTGGAACGGGTACAACTTTTTATTAAGCGGTTAACTGCTGCGAAATTATGCACAAGTCTGCTTGAATTTCATGTGTACAAGAATCTTTCCAAGAGCGCTTACCTCTCGTGAGGCAGGTCTGTAACCAAATCCTGATGGTAAATTTTTGTCTTCTTCACAGCCTTTAGCACCTGGACTAAAGTGTAACTCCACATGGAAACGTTCCTCTGATGAAAGCTCCTAAAGAAAATAGCCAATGCAGTTGAATCTATGTGTTTCAGTATGTATCATTGATTTTCTTATTTACAGATTATTCCCTTACCTTGTTTGGATCTTCATATAACATGATAACAATCTGAGTCATGTAATTGAGTTCACTGACAACATTGAGATAATCCATAGCTCGTTTCCACTGTTCATCTTTTGATGCCTAAAATCAGAAGTTCACCACAACTTCAGCATTCTAAGACTATGGGTTATTATCCCCTTTCAATCTCTACAGTCTTACTAAAAAATTTTAAAAAAGTTATTGGGCAGCTTAGAAAAAATAATAAGTACATAAATAAAGCATTTATAACCCTAAAACTACAGTTTCAGCTACTATGGAATAAGTCCCATTTACTTGTGAACAAACGGGTGTGGAATTGTGCTCCATGATCATTTCATTTATTACTGCAATTATTTATTTACAGAATCTTCTAGGCAAAAATAGGATTATAATATAAGATTTGGTGAAAATCTAAAAATAGGTAAGAAGGAAGGTTATACAGTTATACAGTACACAGTTCAGTTTCTACAGCAAAAAAAAAAAATCTACGAACAGGTCATACTTCTCTTCAGCAGGACTATTTGCATAGCATCAGTGAGAAGATTGCACTAGACTATGCCTGACTTTATAACATAAATTCTAAAAAATCAAGTGGAAGATATGAAAAGAGTTTAATTGCTTACAGTTGCCTGTTCCATGACTTTCAGAACAAATCAGGGCTAACAAAAGGTAACACAAATATTACAACTCATAGAAAAAGCCAATCAGAAAAATATATTATTTTAAGGATTCCACTATTCAAATGATTTTAGTTCAGCTGTATTTGCTCTCCAAACCTCAGAGATGATCAAATATTTTCCCATATTACTCCCAAGGGAGTGATATTTTCAGTATGTACAGAATACTCCTACCTAAAAATAATGAAATACATTCTAAGTTTCTAAAAGCATTGGGCATATATGGTTCAACTACCAAAACAGAAAACACTTACATCACATAAGGAACCATAACGAAGAGTTGACAGTAAAGAATGTACATGACTTTCACTGGTGAAGTATAGCCTCGTCCGAACATGACGTTCAGGAGACATTACCCCACTAGAATACCTAAGAAAAAAATCAGCCAAGAAAGTAAATAAATGAAGATACACCTGTTTTACAGGAACTGGAATATTTGTGCATTAAATCAAATAACTTAAAACTGCATTCCACCATTATAAAGTCTGAACATGCTAAATATCAAAAAAAAATTCAGAAGATTTCTCCTAACACTTATAAATTAGGCACAGGGTATTTATATCAAAAATGGCATAAAAATGGTTTAAATAAATAAATAAATGTAGAACCTGAAGCCCAGGAAACAAACCTGGCCTCGTTGGGGTCCTAGTCTGTATCTGTTGGAATCCCCAAATAGCCCCGGCACCACACTCTTTCCCCTGACCACTGATCATGTGATTTTTTTTTATTTTGTGCAGTATTTCTCCTTATTCTAAAAGGTGGAAATGTTCCGCTTAAGGCATAGCTACTGGAAGTAGGAGTATTATGCAAAAATATTGTGGGATATTTAATCCTGTGCCCTTTGCTCTTGGCTCTGCCCATGACTGCAATGACAATCCGACGGCTTCCCTGAAACAGAATTTTGTCCTTGAACTGAAAGAGGCCCAAATACCCCTGATGTTCATGTTAATCACCACATTCTGATACATTTTGTGAATGCTCATTTAACACATGACAAAATATAAGTTTTCAGCTTTTCCCTTTTTATATTTTTCCTGCTATTAATGAGCATTTTTTTGCATAATGTTACATAATTTTTGGAGTTCACATGCCCCACATATAATTAGGTATTGCTACCCAATTTATTGTTTCTCATTTACTTCTGTTCTCTCCCAAACAAGAACCCTTAGAGCAGTAGCTGACATCCCCAAAGGGTGTCTAAAGCCACTACTGCGCCCATGGACACCAGTTTTGGCACCTTCCAGTTTCCCTGCTATTCCTGTTTATTTTTTAATGTATCTATTCAGAAGGGAGATGCATACACACTCTAAACTGATACACTTGCTTCCAACTCTATCTTTTTCAAAAATGGTTTTAGGCCTCATATGGTGCATGGGTGCAGCCTGGTACTTCATAGTGAGGTGTACCTAGCTGCCCAGAAGAAGAAGGCGTAAGTGAGGAGGGAGTGGGCAGACAGGGAACATCCTTAAGGACTAGGGAATGTGGAAAATATCCTGAAGGACTAAAGGAGGTGGCAACAAAAAGTATGTGCTTGGCCTGTAGAGCATGTGTGTATTGCCATTCATTCATTCATACATACATTTATTTTGGGCATATGTGTTTATGTCTGGCACTCAGACCTCTGCCTTCTTTTCAGACTTTTGGACAAATTTCTTTTACCTCACCAATTTAGGTTCTGAAACTGATCCCAGCTGCAATCCTGATTCTAGCTTGAGAGCCATTAACCCTCCTCTTAAACTGAAGGGTTAAAAGAAAAAAAGAAAAAAATAGAATTATGTAGTATGTTAGCGTGTGTGCAGTGTAAGTAGTCTCATTTATGACAGCTTTACTGAACAGCTAGCTATCCAATAAACTTATCCTTATAAATTAACAGTAATGGGAATTTAGCAGGACCAAGTTTTCCAAGCAAAAAAGAGCTTACAAAGGATGAAGCTTGTTAACAGTATCATCATCTTGAGTCCTCTGAAGATCAGAGCGGATTTTTCTTAGCAGTGGATTGCAGTAACCTTTAGCAATCTCCAGTTTTTCTGCTTCAGTAATACCATATTCCTTGATGGGAAGGAAATGTTTATTGAAAATGAACTACAATGAATACCAGAAATTAGCTCTTGATTTAGACATCATTATATTATTTCTAATTCAAATATTTCTGCATTAGCATTAATATAGCAAGTACTGCACCAGCCACAGATAAGCAGGAGATATCTGCAGAAGTGAAGTAACTAATCCTTAGGTTGAGAACAGTGGGAGAAATCCACACAAACATCTTAACGATTATCCAATGCCCACTGAATGTTGATTAAGAGGGGGAAAGCTACAAACTGGTGGAAATATTAATTAAATGGAGAAGAAAGAAAGAAGCATGTGAATATAAAAAGAGCACAAAGAATTTTATACTATAAGTTGCGATAACAACCAATAATTTACATGGTCTTAAAAAGGAATAAGAAAATCCATGCAGTATTTGGCTGTCAAATGTACTACTGGTACTTACTCCACCTTGAGGAGCAAATGTAACATTCCCGTACCAATACCAGCTACTTGGAAACAAGAGGAAAGGAGGGCTATAGCTCTTGTATCCTGCTTTTGGGCTTATTATAGATGCTGGACAAGGTAGGTCTTTGGTACAATCCAACAGAGTTCTTATGCTCTTGATTTCATTGGCTGGACAGGTCATTTCCTGGTTCACAACTATTTTAAAATGTTGCCAGGAAAAGAAGCTAGAGCTGCTCCTTAAAGTCAATGGAAAAAATCAAGACTAAGTGCAAGTGTAACTAGTCCCACAAAACCATAAATTGGTGGGGAAAACAAAGCTCTAAAATGAAGAGGAAAAAACACTGTACAGTCAAGTAAAGACTGAGCATGCTCAGTGAGAATGGCATACTAAATGGCTGTTGAGAGGGGAAAGGAAGGGGAGTGGAATGGAGTGGCTGGAAGAACTCAAAATGCAATACTTAATTGCATTGCCCCAGATGTCACCGTTATGGACTGAATCCAAAGTGAATCAATGGAGCATGCCTAACTCATCTCACTGATCTTATAGTGGTTTATTAAGAGCAAAATACTTAGGCTGCAATCTATATCCACTTATCTGGGAGTACTCTCAATGAATTCAGTAGGACTTTTCTTGGTAGTCACATACAGGATTACACCATAAGTCTGGATTCAATCCACTGTCTGTAAGATATGCTACATATGTCTAATTATTACATTTCAGTATTAGATGAACACCTTAAAGCAGTAAGAGGATTTGAGAGTGTCAGAAAAGCCAGGTGGTCAGGCTCTCTTACTAGGCTGGTTTCCTAGCAGGGTCACCCAAGGTAAAAAGAGACATCAGACTAAGATAAATGCACCTTCTTAAGCAGTAACAATCAAATCTGCAAAATAAAATGGCTATCTGATGGTGATGGGGGGTGCAGAAATTCAACAGTGGCTACTGGGCAGCAGTGTTAGTTGAAGGCAACACTTCTGGAGGTTCTTTCACAGACAAAAATGATGTTCAAACTAACTAAGATGAAGTGGTAAAGGAAACTGAAGTGGCAATGATAAACTACTTCTGAATATTACTTACTTTGAAAGCCCTACAATGAAACAATCCAAAACAAAACAAGAAATTGTGCCAGAATGTGAGAGTCCCAGGTCAGAAGGCACCCCACTAGCTACTGAGGAAAAACAAAGGTCAAACATAAATAGCGCTGTTGCTAATGATGCAACTAGATCAAGCCAAAAGTAAATCTAGTGGCTGACGTGCTGAGATGAAAAGAAAGTCCAGTGCTGCACAACACATACAATTGTGACATGGAACATGAATCAGGGAAGACTGGAAACCATAAAGCAAGAAACAGAAGATTTCTTGTCTCACAGGATTTGATATGAGACAACTAAAATGGCCATTTTCAGCCAGACAAAGTATTTTATTCTGGAAATGACAAACTCAGAAGTAACAGAGTATGTCTAATACTGAGGCAAGATGTAGCACAAGTAGCAAGATGCTATAATGCAAAGCCTGGTCAAATAGCATCTATCAGAATTCTCATTAAACGTATTAACACAGCCATAATTCAAGTCTATGGTGCAACAGCAAAAGTTGAAGAAATAACTGAAAACTTTTAAGCAAGTGACCAAGAGACAATTGATAACATCCCAAACCAAGACATGCTGATAATCATAGGTTACTGGAATGCAAATTAGGAAACAAAGCACAATCCAATGTTGTCGGAGAATTTGGCAGAGGGATCAAAAATTAAGCAAGAGAATGATCCACCAAATTTTGTGAAGTCAACTATCTGTTTATTGTAAAAACATACTTCAGGCAACTGGTCAGCTGACAGCACACATGGACAACATCAGATAGTCAATAAAGAAATCCAACTGACTACATAAATAGAAGATGGAGAAGCTGAATTCTCATTGCCAGAACAAGACCAGGAGCAAATTGTAGTAGTGACCATGAACTCTGGATATCAAAAATCAAAGTAAAGCTGAAAAAGTCACTAACAGAAGCATAGTGCTAAATATGACTTAAATAGCATTCCTGAAAAAAATTAAGTCTACATAAACAACAGATTTGCATTACTGACCATGAACCAGAAGAGTTGTGGACTGGAACCAGATATATTAATAGAAAGGAAAACAGACAAATTCTATAGTCAAAAGAATAATAAAGAATAAAATTCTAGATGGATGACAGACAAAATGCTTGCAATTGCAATGTGTTCCTACATACCATATTACTTCCAGAAAGCAGCAATGAGCTGAAATGATTCCTGATGGAGGTGAAGGAAGAAACTGCAAAAGCAGGACTACAGCTGAACTTTAAGAAAACAAAACTGATGATTACAGAAGAATCACACAAATTGAATGTTAACAATGAAGAAATGAAGAAATTGTGAATGATTTTGCATCCCTTGGCTCAATCATCAATTCAAAAGGAGACTGAAAATAAGAACTCAGAAGACTGAGACTTGGAAGGGTAGTGATCAAGTAACTATATTATGTAAGCTTCCTTGAATTCCTTGAAAAGAAAAATGGTATGATGAAAATATAATAAATAAATAAATAGAAAAGTATAAGGAAGCTAAGATCTCCCACACTATTATATTCCTGATCACTATGTATGGGTGTGAAAGCTGGGCACTGAAGAAAGCTGAAAGAAAGGTGAGTCCTAGAAAAAAATCAAGTCAAAAATTTCCCTGAAAGCAAAAATTGTAAAACTGATGCTGTCATATTTTTGGAAGATCGTAACAACCCAAGACTCACTAGAGAAGATAATGATGCTGGGGAAACTTGAAGACAGGAGAAGGGGAAGACCAAAAATGGGATCGATTCATTAAATAAGCCACATACATGTGTTTACAAGAGTTGTGCAAGGCTGTCAAGGACAGGACATTCTGGAGGGCATTCATTTGTAGTGCTACTGCAAGTTGGAGACAATGTAACAGCATAGAACAGTAGCATAATTATCAGATTATGCTATTTAACAAGGAATAAAAACAAGCAATACCTTCCTTCAGTGCATGATGAGACACCTCCAATAGCACATAGGAAGGGGTTGCCAATGTGGTGCCTGTGGGCACCTGAACATATATATATATTGAATGTCCATCTAAATATAGGTATGTATCTATGAGGTATGTCCAGAAAGTAACGAGAATGAAGTCCCTACACTCAAGAAGGGCTCTGTGAAGGGAGAAGCTGGCCAAGGTCACTTGGGGTGGGAATGCCAGGTATACATTAGAACACTGATCAGCTGCATTCCAGCCCTGTCAGAGTTGAGACAGAGCAAGTCAGAAGGGGTCTCCAGGGCCATCTAGTCTGACCCCTGGCTCCAGCCGGTTCTGCTCATGACACTTTTTTATGACACCCTGTTCAAATGCCTTGTATTAAGAAAAATGCAAGCAAGTTTGGTACAGCAGTATGAAATAAAATTTTGTGTGAAATTGGGTAAAAGTGCATCAGGAGCTTTGGAAATGGTGAGGAAAGCTTATGGAGAAGCTGTGCTATCTTCTGCACAAGTGACCGATGGCACAAGTTGATATCAGTTCAACTTGGATCCTTCATCACGACAATGTACCAAGTCACAGTGCTTTAGCTGTCAGAGTGTTTTTGGCTGTAAAACACATCATGTTGCTTCCTCATCCACTCTACAGCCCTGACTTGGCTCCTTGAAACTTTTTCATCTTCCTAAAGATGAAGAATCGTTTGAAAACACACATTTTGGTAGTGTAGATAATGGCGAAAGAGCCACTACGCAGGTTCTGAACACCATCCCACTTGAAGACTTCCAGGGTTGCTATGAAGAATGGAAAATTGATGGGAACATTGTGTACACTCACAAGGTACTTACTTTGAAGCAGACAATGCTCAATTGTAAAAATTTTCAATAAAAGAATTTTTAAAATTCATTCTCGTTACTTTCTGGACATACCTCTTATCTCCATGGATCTTTATGAAATGCATATCAGTTTCTAGCAATTATAAACCAGCTTCAACAAAACAGAAACAAATATACAAATAAGTATTCATTCATAGCTGGCATATATATGCTACCTGTTCATATATATCAAAGTGATATAAGGTTTTTCATCCATTGCAAATATGGAAAGACAGAATTTATCCTTTTGTAATATCAGTCTTTTAGCTGTCAAAAGGCCACATTAAATCCATTCCCCTTTCTATTTAAATTATATTTAACAGATCTCTAATTTAAAAGGGTATATACATCACCAAATATTTAAGACTGTTCCAATAAAAAAATTTCTGTCTTCTCCCAAAAGCACATTAACAAAACATACCTTTAAAAAAGCATTTGCTGTATTGCAGCATTAGCCATTAGCTAATTATATAATCCCTTATGAAAGAGACATTGCAGTGCCTCATATAAACAAAATATATGTTTTTACGGAATAAGATGAAGGCTTAAGTTCCATTTTTGGGGTGCCCAAGCAGTATCTCAAATTCCTAGAAGTGCCCAAAGTTCCAAAAAAGTGGAACTCCCCTATTAAGATATCATTAAGACTCCATCAAGAAGATGAAGCTAGATATCATCAAGCTAATCAGTCACAAATTGATTTTGAATGATTACAACAATTAGTTAGCATAACTTGTTGAACATATCTAAATCATTTCAGCAACAACACAATTTTATAGTAAGTATATAACATTTACCTGTGGAATCACAATATCAGCCAAGGCCTTTGAGAGTCTGTATAGTTCCATTGTATTTTCTAGTTTTAAAGAGACATTATGCTGGACATCATATTTTATACAATCATAGATATCTGGTATTTTACTAATATCATATCTTCCATTCTTTGTTTTAAAGTCTTTTTCAAGCTTGGCCCACCTACGCAGCATTAGTTCCAGTGTTTCACTGTGGTAAAGCTGAATATCTAGGTGGACAAACAAGTATTATTAAACAATAAACAAAAGTTAAATCAAGCAATTTGAAATACAGTCCAAGTAGAGGTTAAGGAGGTGTACTGTATGTATACTCTAGCTCAGAAATAAGGAATGACTGGCATGTGGAGGTTCCTTACTGGGCCCACAGAGGTTCTCACAGAGCCACAACTCAGATTCTACTCCATTTCATGAAGGTGAATGAAATTGTTGCTGTTATCACAGATAATTGTGGGAATTTCCTTTTGAAGGCCAGGGAGGAATCTCTTAGGTTATCACTGATTACTTACTGGAAATAACCATACACATACCCCTTTGCAGGTTAGTCGCCATCCCAAATGGGGCAATGACTAAAAAGCAAAGCAGGCACAAGATTCAGCCAGTGCTTTAAGAAATGGTTCCTTCAAGTAAAAATGAGTCCTTTCACATGCCTCTTCAATTGGGATGTAGAATGACATGCAAGTTGGCTCCTGGAAGTGCTGACAGAGTCTATTTACCCAAGCAGGGAGAGGTCACATCCCTTTCCTCTTCACCCCTTTACCCCAGCCACTACTCATTTGGCAGTTATTTGAGAGCTGGTGCAGTACAGTGGTTAAGAAGGAAAGACTGAGACTCAGATAATCTGGAGTCTAGTCCCCACCCAGCCATGGTGCTTGCTGGGTGATTTTGGGCCAGTCACAGCCCAACCTATCTCACAGGGATGTTGTTGTGAGGATAAGACTATGAGTAGGAGGAGAATTTTGTAAGCTGCCTTGAGCTCCTTGGGATATAAATATAATAAAAGGAAGGAAGGAAGGAAGGAAGGAAGGAAGGAAGGAAGGAAGGAAGGAAGTTAGTTCTCAGCTTTTATGCAGTGTTTCTCCCTATTCTCAAAGGCTGAAATGCTTTTCCTATAGCTGGCTTCAAGAGATTTCTAATATCCTAGTACATTAAAAAAATTCTGGCCCCATAGCTTTCCATTTTGTCCACCAATACCTAACAGGTTGCCATCAGTCCATCAATTTTATGTTGTGTATATCAGTTTTAATCTCTTATATCAATCACAATCAATCTGGTTCCAAGAAATGAAGAATAGCAGTGCTCAGAGTAGCTTTTGTTGCCCAGCAACATCCGAAAAAGACTCCACCACTACCATTTCCTGTTCTATGGGGCCTACTGAATTGACCTAGGTGGCCAAGATGCTCCACTAGCCTTGGCCATTTAGCTGGCAAACAACCCCCAACTTTCCTCCCAACTGGGGATCACCAGATAGCAGCTGGGACAATTGCCACCTACCTCTGTTGTTTCAAAGTTGGAAGGATGGTTGGATGCTTGTCACACTAGCAAGATGCAGGTGCCAAAGTTGCCACAGTGAGCATAAATACTGAAATCTAGTTATGGAATAAGGGATCTGCTATTCAAAAGAATGAAGCCAGAAATAGTCACTGGACATGTTCAAGCTCATAGGAATGCCTGCCGACCCTAAATGTTGGATAATGACTAGACAACCCTTCTAATCCTGCCCATCAATACTGCTATAAACAACAGAAAGAAAACTATTTAGTATCTCTTCATTCCAATCAACCTTCCCATAAAGAAAGCCTTCATTCCAAAAACTAAGCTTCATCTATTTAGAAATATGGTGAGACACGTGACAAAATGTTGCAGTGTGAAGAGCTGTTATGGTTTCAGCCAGCCAGCCAATCATACTCTCTTCCAGGCTGCTATATTCAATTCTACCTTCCCCTGATTTTCTATTTACCCTCTCCTGTAATAGTCAGCTAATATTGTATTACTAGTGAACACATTCAGTCCTCCATGGTTGTTGCAGGTATTTTACTCCACTTAATGTTCCCCTGCAAGTTTTTTATTTGTGTTACAAACATGGGGTGAACTATGTTTGTATGGTTAGCATCAACATTATTGTCTGCTTAAATACTCATTTACCTGCAAACTTAGGATCTTCCATCCGTCGTCTTATCTGAGATGTCAAACTCTGGATCAAGGAATATACCTTGTCACATGTCTTAATGGGATTTTTTATCACTTGCATTGATTTTATCAGAGAAATGCTGCCAGATGGTGTAAGCTGTAGTACCAAACAAAAGGGAAGTTGTAAGCCATAGTAGTTCAATTCATATATGTTTACCATATCCAGTAAAAAGGGACAGCATAGTACTAAGAACATTAAGTACTGTGAGAACATTTTAAACATTAAAATGAAAAGCCAAGAACACTGCACATTTAATTTGAGTCTCAAAATACTTAAGTCCCAATGAATCAAATGCTGCTTATGGTACCAAAAGTTTAGAAAGAAAAAAAGGTCCTCCAATATCCAGCATTCCCCAGCAGGAATACTTTGAGTTTAGGACCTTTTTCTGTCTAAACATGCAAATGATTGTACCCTAATGCTATTTAGACTAATCCGTTAGGAATTTATTTCCCCAAGCACAACTAATAGGAATATTTCAACCCTAACAACTCATACTTGTTTTGTTTTGTTTTACTAAGCACAATCTTTCCTTTGTCCATCATTTAGGGAAAATTCTAGAAAAATATTGCATCTTTACAGACCAGCTATGTTAACATGACAAGGACACATCAGTAAAGGCTATGGTTTTCAACGATTTGAGTTGTTTTCTTTCCTGAAAGCACAAAATCCCAAAAAAGTATACTACTTACTAAGTTGAACTACTTCCTTAAGATCTTAATTGTCACCATCAACTAACTAAAACTGACTAAAATCTATATAAGTTTTTTGAGTTATTGCAGAAATATTTATTTTCAGTATCCCCAGGTTATATCTGTTCCCCAATAAGCTTCAATATAACCATTGTCATATGATAAAAATACCATATGAAGGCTATTTTATTCCTTATACAGCATACCTCCAAACATAAAATAATTTATATCAAAGAATCTTTTCAAATCCAATGATTGCTAAACCTCCCCCTACATTTAGAATTTGGAGGCCTGTAGTGTAGATTATTCTGTAGGCTATTTTGTAACCTTTTCATAGTCTTCAGGGGTAAAGTCTCTGTCTTTCTGCAGTATTTCATTAAGGCGTGCCTTCACACGATGTTGACAGCTGCTAAGAGAGTCACTATCACTGTCAAGTAGACCATTCATATTAGCACTTTTGACCATCTGGACAAGGATAGGTGTGAGCTCTCCTTCTAATGCCAGTAATCCCTGAAAAGAATTAAAATATCAAGTGGGGAATGAAGAAGAGCCCAGCAGTTTTGTTAATAAAGCACATATTCTAATAATGCATGCATATATGTATAATCATATCTATTTCATTTATATGCTACCTAATAGCCAAAGTTTTCTAGAAGGTTCAAACAACACATAAAATGTAATAAGAATACAATATAAAATATAAACAACAAACTATATTACAAAAGTTAAAAGCCAGATTTAAAACTGAATTTAAGACCTACAATAACATACAGAAATTAAGACATAAGGCCTGTTAGCTGGCATAATGCTTCAATATACTATATACTGTTTAGGGCTGATTAAATGTCTAAGGATCCCACCTGCATCTAATTTCCAGTACCTTTGAAATTGCTTGTAGCAAGGCACTTAATATAAAATAATGCCCCACTCAAGCCGAAAGAATGCCAATGAATATTTTGAATGCTTTCAGATCTATCATGTTCCAGTTTCTCTTTTTTCCTAATTTTAAAAGCCCTAAATATTATAGTTCTGCCAGCCTCTTAATCATTTCGGTTCCCCTTTCCTACTGCTTTTCGAGCTCGGCAATACCGTTTTTGATATGCTAAACAAAATCGTACACTGCACCTCAAGTGTTTGAGTTTCTGCAGGCTAAACAATTTGCCCAATGTAAGAAAGTAATGTAAGAAAATGACATGCAGTAGAAAGCATGTTCCACAATTTGTCACACTGAAGGCAATATCTAACAAGGATGACTTCACCAATTCTGTTGCCTTCCACAAAAGCAAACAAAAGTCTGTGGAAGCCAGTGGTTCAAAAGGTACTGCAGTGAGTGCTTTTAGGACTACCAAAAGGCTCAAATGTGGGAGAAGAAGTTTGACTAGAGGAAAGATATTACAAACATCTCAAAGAAGCTGCTTCACCATAGGGTGAGAAAAAACCAAGAATCTTCAACTAGGGGTTGGAGGCAGATACTGCAAGTCAAATAAACCTTAAAAGAAAATGTACTAGACTCTTCTGAGGAAGTGACAGAAAGAAAAGTAAAAGGAAGAAGTGGAAATATCAATACCTTTCAAAACATAAAGGAAGAGAAAGCTTTCCACTTTCTTGCATATGAAGCCCTGGTGGAATTTTTAGAAGCAGTGCCCAATAGTGATGGATCAAAGATTCTAAAATCGATCTTACTGGTGCCTCCATGATGTTAAGTGGAGCAATTTCAGATATGGGTATGAAATTCAGCCTTAACCTCACACTAGAAAATGTGGGATGGAAGGAGATAAAAGAAAACTGCCCCTTTAAATGATTTAGAAAGGTGACAACCCAAGGCTGTTGTGGTTGCTATGGAAGAATCAGGATACAGTCCACATTGCCTTCCTGTATTTTCACAAAAACCTTCATCAACAGTGTGAATGATGGGAAACTGTAGAACAGCCCATTTATCCACTGAAAGAGAAGGCGTCCCCCAATGAATTGGTGCCAACTGCAGTCAACCTACAAAATAGGTATCAAGTACATTTTCCAGGGTGACAAAGAGTTCCATGAGAGGTATACCCCATCACTGAAAGAAGCTATCTTGACTGTTGCATCTAACCCCCATTCATGGGACAAACAATAACAACAATTGAGGTAGTGCATCAGGAAACTGTCAGTCCCCGCTATTTGGACTGTAATAGCATTATATTTAATCAGACATAGATAGTTAAGTGCAGGAGTCTTAAAGATAATGTGCCTCCCTGCTTCTTGATTTATCAGACTACTGTCATGTTGTCTGATAATCTGAATGTGGTGGTGAATGAGTTCTGACTCAAAAGCAAGCAAGGCTTTCCAGAACACTAACAACTTGAGTGTGTTGAGCAGTAACTTCTCAGATCAAGACCAAAGTTCTTGAATCATCAACATATTGTAATGTGCACCCTATTTCCAAAAAGAAACATCTGCATGATTGCTTAAGTTGGAGATGGTTTCTGGAAAGCAATTTCCTCCTGAACATTCTCTTGCATCAGGGAAGTGATGCAAGAACTGCCCTTAGGATAAGCAACTGGGTTTATTGGAGGTTGACATGTGGATCTACTGCTCCGAGAAACCAATTCTGAAGTATTCTCATTCTGAGGCATGCAAAGAACCACTGGACAGTATGTAACCCTGTCCATACTCCATGTACTAAAGTTGGCAAAATTGATACAGAGCCCAGGTGTGGAGGAACACACAGACAATTGCAACTAATTTTATGAACATAAAACAGGAGCACTCAAAACTACTGGCCTGGAGGAAGGAAACACTAGCACAATTTTCCTATATATACCCTTTGGTCTGAGTAAGACAAACCATAGTCCTACATGTAGAAGTAGTAGGACTGTTAACCAAGTAGTCACCCTGAATTTCTTGATGATAATAAGTTTGCTAATATTTCCCAAACATAGAACTGGTAGAAGTCCTTCATCTCTTTTCAGGCCTGTGAAGTAATAGGAATAGAAACCATTGTAAGTGGGAACACAGCAGATGACACCCTTTGATAAAGACATGTCAATCGCTGCTTGTAGAGCCAACGAAGGCACCACCAAGCAAAAGTCCGACGGTTGAATTCAACTTTGTAGTCCTGTTGAATTACAGATAGTATCCAAAAGTCTATTGTAATTAAGGTCCATATCTAAAGAAAAGATGACAATCTAGATTGATCCAGGGGTCAACAAGCAGAAGGATGATGAAGAGGTGAAAACAAAGAAACCATTTGGTGCAAAGTTTCCCTCTCTTATGACTTGGATGGTACCTGGATGGTAGGAATTGCCTCTTTGAGATGGGTGACTGCAATGATCTGTAAGATCAATCTGTTGCTGAGGTTGAGCAACAACTTACATCTGAGCTCAGTTTCTATACTAATACAAAAGCAAAGATGTCTGGATGAAGCTCATCTTTTCTGCAGTTGTCTTTGTCTTCTGTATATAATCCATCTATTATCTAACCATATAAGCCACTGCTATTGAAAGGTAAATCCTTGCTAAGTGTGTTGCAGCGTCTCTTATATAGCCTGATGTCATACAGATAGAAGTGCCTCTAATTAAAATAGCCTACAATTGTTTAAAACCTTATTTAAACATTTAACTTACGATTATGTATAAACAAACATTGCTTAACAGGCTTTTGCTTGTTTCAACATAAAGCAATTTTTCTATCATATTGTATGCATGCATGCTATGTATGTGCTCTTTCGTGCCTCAGTAGGAAAGAAGCAGTTTGATGGGGTGTTTAGCAGGAGATGAGAGAAAGCATGCTTCCTGTAAAAATAGGTAAAATAGCTAATTTGCTATTATAAACCAATATATTTTATATTTTATGATTAAAACATATATTTAAAAATCATTCTAAATCATCCAAGATTTCTTAGAAGCAGCCTGTATCCCATATAACAGTTCCCATCTTTTCTGTTTTTCATAGCACCTTTGCAAAAGCTGCTGCTGTCATTTGAACTCTTCCTTCATCTGAAGCATATATTTTGAGATCATGCCGATAGGTACTATGCAATCTAAGCAGACCACATCCAGGAAATCCAGCATAGTCTCCTGCAGAGAAAAATAACCATCTTTATAGTTTGCTTTTACAAATTGGAGTAGGAGGATATAGCTTCCTACATGACAAATACAAAGAAAATTAAGATACCTTGTCCACCTGGGTACATGCATCGAAAAGCTCTTCCTAGTTCCTCTGCTTGAACTCTGCCTGCAGGTGTCAGTTCTCCTCCCCATTTTAGAACTAAGAGTAGAGATGGTTCATGTTTGCGGTTATCTGAATGAATAGAAAATACAGCAATGTTATCAAAAGGCAAATAAAATAAATAAAAAACATACAAATCAACACTAGCTAGCACATAGAAAAAGTATTGTTTCTCCATGAAGCTCCACAGAACTGTGATGTTCACGCTATGTATTGCAATGAGTTGAATTTGTGATTCTGAAATAACAGTTTATTACGCTATATGGCAAAACATTTGAAAATGAAAGTTTGCTTGCAATTAAACTTTGGAAGGACTTTGTCTGTTTAAATGGGGAAAATAACAAATCATACTGATAGTGCAGTCCTATGCCTGCAACCTCAGTGCATACAGGACCTTGGTTCTAAAGTAGTTTTTTGGCTCCTGACCAGAGAGTGGAAAAGAACATTTACTCATTCAGCTTGAATGGAACAGAATGGAACGTCACATCTACGTGAATTCAATATATTTCCTAGTACTATTTTCTAGAAATTAGTTCAAAATGTAATTCCAGTGTAGAAACTGAAATGGAACTGTTAAAAAGAGAAATAGATTCACACCAAGCTAACAGTTTAAGCAACTTCCAGTCAATGACTTTTAGGAATTAAGAGGCATCTATGTACCTTCTTCTTCACTTGATGTTTTGGGACAACCATGAGGGAGATATGTCAGCTGAACTTTGCGATTTATGCCAGAAAAATGACCATACCTGAGGATAACAAATGAAGAGAACAAGGAGGAACCGTTAAAATGGACTGGATATATACTAACAAAATATTGTAGATCAGATAGGAAGACATTATAAAGGCTTAATGAGGAATAATTGTCCTGGATTGTACCTCTTAACTACCGGTGTAGAACAAGTATGTTTCAATGCATCCCCATCTAAAAATATCCTCAATGTATGCGTATGTAACTAGCATATTAGGAAAAAGGGTTTTGCTTGCCTTCTTAATGAACTGATGAAAGTTTCTTAAGGAACTGATCTTTTCATCTATGAAGAAACAGTCTCTTTACTGCTTGATCCTACTGAATGTAAAAAAAAACCCCAACAACAACCCTAAACCAGCCCAATAGGACAGCAATCTCACATGGTTATTTGGTGCAAATATAATGGGCACTATCCAACAGGGCATGTCCCACTTATTTCCTTCTGCAAGTGCTAAGTCCTGCCAATTCCACTGGACCAATTCCACCATTTACAAAAGTGAGATTTAACAATTCCTAGATGCAGCCCAATGATGAGCAGAAAGCCTGGTTCCTGGACTGGGAAACATTGACAAAGCTGCCTTATACAAACTCTGTTGACTTGCCCCATTTCATAATGAGCATCTCTGCTCATTTCTAGTTATCCACAGAAGTGCTAAATCACCTTCACTCAAGTAGTGAGAGCCATTTGTGTAACAGAATTAGTGGAACACAAAAGTATTGACACAGGCATAAACACCCCATTGGATACTGCCCACAATTTCCAACCTCTTATACTAAGGTACAGGATAAGAAACATCTCCACAAATTCCCCCTGCTCTACTTTGCTAGTTTTAATTATAGTTTAAGTGCTGGCACTTGGAAAGTACTTGTAGAAAATGGCATCCAGTAGATTAGTTGAAACAGATTTCATATCACCTAAATGTAACATTCTAAAAAAGGAGATTTATAAACATATTTATATTTAAAAATATGAGATACTTCTGCTACAAAAAGATCTGTACTGTAAACACTTACATCTCCAACACAGTCTTCAGCTGTTCAAGTTTAGATTTACTTTCTTCAATTTCAGAGTCATTATTTTGTCCTAGTTCTATTAAGAGCTGTCTTGCAATATCAAGCACTTCCTAAAAAGAGTGGAAAACTTAATAAGTACTTTATAAAAATAGATGGTGTATGAGAGTGCAGAAAATGGAGAATGTTTTAACTTGCCTGTAACTGCTTAGGCTTTTTCAGTTTTAGCTTCCCAGATTTATATCCATTGCATTTTTCAAAAAGATCAAAAAACCTTTAAAGGAAACATGGAGTGATTAGGAGAGTTACTTTGCCAGATGTCACTAAATGCAAACCCTGGTGTTATTATCAGGTTCTAAAAAATTTTGATGGGGAAAATGGCACAACATAAACTTTCCATGTATTAGTAGATCAGCTAGTACCAAAGAATTTGTACTGCACTGCATACCGTTTACATTCCTAACTGAACTATGTATTATGCCACAGTTCCATGCTTTAAGGCCATCTGACTATTCAGCATCATTTATGTTTACTGGCCAATTTTGAAAAGATACACACTCATGATCTAGAGTTCTACATTTCATTTTATTTGTTTAAAAGACTTATATACCTCCATTCAGCAGAACATTCAGAACAATTTACTAGAAGGAGATAAAATGTACAAGTAAAATATAACATGTTAGAAAAAAGAGAAAATATATTAAAATATATTTAAAAGTGTAGGAGAATAAAAATAGTTTTTCCTGGTTTTAAAAGTTAAAAAAAATGTACCAGGCAGTTCTCCCTGGAGGGGGAATCTCACAAATGGAGTGCCACCATAGTTTATACTCTTTCTGGTCACCAGTTACCTTATTTTGCATAGTGGGTGCACCTGGAGGAAAGAGTTTAATACATAAGTAGGTTGGTATAGGAGCAGGTGCACCTTTCATGGTACAATTTGGGGTAAGAAATACCACAAGTGATTTCTACCATTCCCTCTTCACTGTATTTGCCATCTTGCTTAGTGCTTCATATCTACTTTATTCATATGAAAATCACTGCTCCATTAAGATGACTTCAGACTCCTCCATGATGTCCCTAATGTTTGAATGGAGAAATACTTTAGAACACTTCCCAGCCTGCTGCTGTCCAGACATTTTGGGCCATGCCCTCAGTATTCCTGAACACTGGTCATGGTAGGGAGCTCAAGTCCAAAACATCTTGGAGCCCACCAGGTTGGGAGAGGCTGCTTTAGAACATCCCCCATCCTGATCACTGCCCTGTCTTCTCTTTAATTCACAACATTCCTAACATAGTTTACAGAAACTAGGAAAACTAGTACCAGGAAGATCACAGATCAAGCTGAAATGTCAAGAAGTGTGAAAAAAGGGCTAGTCCAACATATCCTAAATAATAAATTCTTGGACTTTTAAAAGTATTAACAATAACCAGTATGAAATATTTGACACAACAGACTCACCACAGATAATACAAAAAGTAGTTTCAGTAAATCCAGAGATCCATAATCTAGAAGCTGCTTGATTCAAACAATAATCTTACTACTTATACCAGGAGAAAAATCTGTTTTATACATTTCATTTTTCCTCTCACAAGTCACTTACTTTTGATGTTTAACTTCCATTTTCATTTTTTGCTTTGGTGTCCTATCTCCATGACGTATGACTGCAATGACACATCTAAGTTCCATCCTGTGAATATACAAAGGATATTATCATTATTATTAACTGTACCTGTTCATTTAATAGAGATATAGATCAGTTAAGCTGTTGACAAAAGTAAAAAAAAATCCTGAAAACACAGCAACAGGATATGTGGAGATTGTTTGATAATTTAAA
This sequence comes from Varanus komodoensis, assembly GCF_004798865.1. Classification (NCBI taxonomy): domain Eukaryota; kingdom Metazoa; phylum Chordata; class Lepidosauria; order Squamata; family Varanidae; genus Varanus; species Varanus komodoensis. The sequence continues at coordinate 25,542,124 of NW_025336087.1, read as the reverse complement.
AATGAATACTCAGTATAACATGTATGGAAAAAATGTAACAAAAAGAAATGAAGAATAATTAGACCTTTAAAGGAAGACTTAGATGTTACCACTACTTTTAGACATTTTTTCATCTTTTGTATGAAAAGGGAGGAGCAAAATGACAACAGAATATTAAGTAATATATTTCAAAACAAACTATGCTTGAAAATCTGTTCTCCACTAAAGTAAAGGGTACAAAGTGGTAAAGGTTTTGCCTCTGTAGGAATTCCTTAGAAATCAAACTCAGCCTAACCCAATTCAGAAGACATCAATTCAATACCATCCATCCCAACCTAAGGCTTAAGCATGCCTGCTCTTTGGCTGAATTAGTTTGTGAGGGAAACACTGAAAATGTAACCCAATGCCTCAGAAGTGAAGCACTGGAATTGATACTCCTGAATGCTGCTCAACTCTAAAACCTCCACTGTATCCTACACTCCTTGTAAAGGTAACTGAGGGAAGAAATATCAGGATTGGAGACACCAAATACTGAACGAATCAATAATGTTGCACATGTGCGCGCACACACACAAGGCCCAAACTTCAATGCATGCATTTGGGCCTGATACGAATTCAAGTCCATTGGCTTGAATTTAGCGTTAAGCTTCTGTGATAGAAGTACAACATTTTATTATAAACACCAATACTTAAGAACTGAAAGAGACATGACAGATGAGGGGAGACAATTAAAAAGTTGCTTTAAACAGTTTGCATAATTTAGGCAATGTAATGTTTCTCTTACATTGTCCCAGATGTGGTTGGCACAATGGGAATATCCTCTGCTTCTAATGGTATAGACCATGGTATCTGAAACTGTGGAGCGAGTTCTCGCATTACAATATTTCTACATGGAATAAAAATAAAAGTTCATTTAAATTAAAATACTTAAATCAAAATGGCTCTATATTCAAGTAGAGTTTAAAATGTATTTAATATATACTTTAAATATACTTTTTAAAAAGTTGAATATTTTGCACTAGTCAACTGTTTCCACTCAACAAACAAATGTAGTAATAGCAAACTAGTAACTATCAAGAGAGACAGAGCCAGAGTAGATAATACTTGCCTAGATAGGCTAATATAAATCCTGACCGGGTACAAGGCAGCTTCATAGCTTCATGTCCAAAAAATATTGTACTATTCTTTAATATCAGATCTTGTTTTTTAATCCTTTAATCTGTTTTTTAATCACCAGCCTTAACCCCAATAAAAGTTTTCATTAGTGCTACAGCTAATCAGAATTTCAATTTAAGTTTTGCATCCAGCAGAATATTAAGGACTGCAAGGACCAGAAACATTTAATCAAAGATTTTAGAATGGAAAGTGACTTGCATACAGTCAAGTTCATATGCATTCATATCATACTAAAGAATAAATGCTTAAACATTTATAATACTAAGCACAGAGTGAAAGGATGGTTCAGAGCCTTAGAAAGTTCAGAGCCTTCAGCACATATTAAGTCCCATAATACAATATAAAAATAGCACAAAATGAGGAATAAGAAACCAGATCTGGTTTTCAAATCCATTTAAAACACTATCTAGACTGGACTAGATTCCTGGCCTAGTAAAAATGGCTGAGTTTTGGACAGTAGAAGTGGAATGATATCCAGACCCCACCACATCCTGATGACTGACAGGGCTAAGTGGGACTGGAACTTAGGCAATCTGCGTCTGGTCCCCGCTCAGCTATGGAGCCAAATGGGTAACTTGGGGCCAGTCACAAACTTTCAGTCCAACCTACCTCACAGGGTTGTTGTTCTGGGGATAAGATTAAGAGCAGCAGCAGGAGAATTATGTAAATAACTTTGAGTTCTTTGTAAGAAAAAGGGCAGGATATAAATCGAATAAATAACAAAAACAACAACATCCATCTTGTCAGAAAGAGATCAGCCACTGCTTCTTTATGCCAGCATGCTAGGTGAAATCTAATATTTACAAGACATGCTGTGGCTAATTCAGTAAAGGAACAATCTTATGACCTCTAGACAGTGTCGGGGGGCAGTGACAGGACAGTTCCCAGATACAAATGCGTTCTGACCCCAGAGCTGAGAATCAAGAGAATTGGAGCTCTGACACCCCTTTCCAACTATTGCAACCAGCATGCAAATAAACTCTTCCAGCTGTCTCTTTGAGGTCAGGATCGCAACCTCAAAGAAAGGAAAAATGGGTCATTTCAGATGTGGGGAGATGAACAGACTGGAAAGGCCAGGATACAAAATGTCCTGCAGCCTTTACAGCATCATATCTACCCATTCCAAAGCACTCCAGCCAGATGCTTTAAAAAGTCTGTCCTGTGAAAAATGCAATGCAGAAGGATGGGAAGGTGATGACTGCCTCTACCACAGCTCCTGCTCCAAGTTTGGAGTTTACAGATAATGTGACATGATTGCACCAAAAGGGTACAATTTTATGTGCTTAGACAGAAAAGAGTATTACAACTCTCAACATTCTGTAGCCTGCATGCTGACTTAGGAATGCCACGAGCTGTAGGACTCATTTCTGTCAAACTTGCCAGAAAATGTTAATAAATATTTTTGCATGGATTATTGCAACTACCTTTGTTTTTTTATGTGTACTGGAACATGTATACTCAGTGCTTTTAGAAAAGGAAAAACAATACATTTTCAGCGAAGGAAAGTTTGAATAATATTTTATTTATAGTATAAAACTCCTTTACCTCTTTAATATAAATGCAAAATAAAGAAAAAATAGAGAGGAGTACTTCATAAGACTTATAACCAATTTTCACCCAGTGCTAGAAAGCTGAATGCATACTTTATTTGGTCTATATCTGAAGTGCCCATTTACAATAAGAGAAATACTGTTTAATGCAGCTATTCTTAACAGACTTCAGCTTTTATGTCCCTTCAGGCTCTACTTTTAATTTGCCTGAAATGGTATTCAGTCACTCTATGTTATGTGATGCACAGAGACCACAACAAAGAATGATGGCAAATATGAGACTGCATGGATTTGTGAGAGGTTCTTGAGCCCTCTGAAAAAGTGGACATGCACAGATATTCCGATAATACAACTCACCCTTTAAATAAGAACATCCAGGTTGGGGGAATTATAGTTCCACTTATGAGCAGGTTCACAGCCAGGGGTAGGGTGAGGATGCTACTAGATCCAGTTTTGCCTATGAAGCCTCACATGGCATGTGCCATCTTTCAGCTAGTATGCTACAACCTCTCCTGGACAAATACCTTGGTTATAGTTATCCATGGCCGGGGAGTATACCTAGGACTGTATTTAAGACTACCTTTGAGAATTGCTTGGGAGCTTCAGTTAGTAAAAAACAAAACAAAAAACAACCCCCCACAACTATGTTAGACCAGACATACTGATTATTATTACTTTTACATAGCATTCATATTCCACCTTTCTGCCTTTTTCAAGGAACTCAAGGTAGTTTGCAGGGTTCTCCTCCTTCCCTCAAGTCTTATCCTCACAACAACCATGTTGTAAAGTAAGTTAGGCTGAGAGGCAGTGACTGGCCCAAAGTTGCTCAGTGTGCTTCATGGCTGAATGGGAATGAGAACACACATCTCTTGAATCCCAGACCACTATACCACACTTGTTGGTCCAGATACTGAAATTCTTCAAGTCTTCAGAAATTTTTCTTCAGATTCTCCTGCTATCAAAAGTGAGGCAACTAGTGAGCAGAGAAAGGTCTTAATTGATGGTAGTACCTTATTTTTGCTGGAGAAAACTCCAGTGAGTCCCTTGGACTACAAGGAGGTCAAACCAGTCAGTCTTAGAAGTGATCAACCCTGACTGCTCTTTAGAAGCCCAGATACTGAAAATGAAACTCAAATACTTTGGACACCTAATGAGAAGGAAGGACTCACTGGAGAAGAGCCTAATGCTGGGAACAATTGACGGCAAAAGAAGAAGGGGATGGCAGAGAATGAGGTGGCTAGATGGAGTCACTGAAGCAGTCGGTGTGAGCTTAAGTGGACTCCAGGGGATGGTGGAGGACAGGAGAGCATGGAGGAATGTTGTCCATGGGGTAGCAATGGGTCGCGCACAACTTTGCTAAACAACAACAACCACCACCCTATTTTTGGAACTATTTAAGAAGGGACAGTAGTTCAGTAGTACAGCATGTGCTTTCCATGCAGAAGGTTGACGATTTAATCCCTGATATTCCAGGGAGGGCTGGAAATACTCTTGAAATCCTGGGCAGGCATTGCCAGTTTGTAACAACAACACTGGAGTCAATGAACCAATATTTTAAAACTACTTTTTCTTACATTCCTTTTCCCCCAGGAATGCTTACCAAACACCAATTCTGTTGTTCCTTCAGCAAAAGGGAAACATAATTTCATTTGCCAAGATCTTTTTAGATACTGTTTTAATAGATTTGTTTTTGCTTGGTCCTGATCTTTATGAGAAGTTCCTATCTGTTTTTTCCTCTTCTGCTTTGTACAATAATTGGCTGCATACATTGCTTGATTTGGTTATTTTAATCTATTTGTCAGCAACTCTGGATACTCTTTGGGGGAGAGTCAGTTACACTATAAACCACAATTTAAACAGTAACACTAAACATAGGGTAGCAAATGAAATATAAAGTGCTTTAATCACCAGGGAACTCAGACCTGGAGACAAAAGACAGGTAACATAATAAGAATGTAGAATTGTGCCAGAAAAGAGTCATGTGTTATGATATTAAAAGCAAATGGATCCTAGATTATTCTTAGAACACCCCTGTGTGAGAGATACCCATTGAAAAAAGAATGAATGACTTCCAGAACAAACATTTGAGGGCTCTGAGTCTGTGCTACTAATATTATTTTGTTTCTGGAAATTAAATTGATTGATCAATTTACATGCAGCGGGCTATACAGAAGAGCATAGTATACTCTTCAGAACAAGGTGAGTAATCAAGGGTGCTACATAGTGTTTAACCTGGCTAACTTGTTCGGGAAGTAGAGACACTTTAGGACTGGAACAAATGTCCTGCCAAAGTCTGGACTTGACAATTCAAACATGCTCTTGTGGATTAGTCAGCTGGGTGGTGGCAAGGCACTTAGGCAGAATCTGCATATTTCCCCCAGCTTCAGGAAACAACTGCCTTTAATTCGATAGAGAAGAAAGCAAGCATATTCTATGGTTCCTGTGCCTCTGCTGTGGTTTCAGATTTGCCTTTTAAGGCTGTGCCCTCCACAACAAAATTCATGAGCCAAGGTGTCAGGAAAATGCCAATAAAATCCATAACAGACAAGTGCTGGCGTCAGAGAGCTGATATTTTTGAAATACTGAAACTCTTTTGTAACACTAGCTCTGAGGTAATATTAAAGGCCAATAGCCTTCATTTACAGGGCTAGTAGCCCTGTAACTCTTAATCACTGAAACCTGATCTTTTTGCCTCCCTTCTCTTTCATTTATTCAACAGAAATCCAACTGCTTGTTTGCTTTATAGTCTTAACAAATGGACAACATTTTATGTCTATATCATACTCTTTCTTCATGCCTGGAGACATCTGCCCCAGTCATGGGGGAAAAGTGTGGGGCCTTTGGGAATGAGGCAACGGGACGATTTCTGCATTCAGAATAACATAATAGAAAGAAAGGAATCACACAGAAAGGGGTGTGTGGGGAAGCAGGCTGTCAACTCCCAGAGAATTGTGTTTACAAGGAGACTCCTCCAGTACCAATGGGTGGATTTACCTAGTAATTAGAGGTTACCCAATTTGGATGCAATGGTTTTCTCTTTTTAATCCAGTACAGAATCTTAAATTACCTCCTATTTAGTTAATAGAAAGACTTCTTTCAATCATCCACTTGTATACAGGGCTTGTACATTTCATTCAGAATGGAAACACATCGGAATACTAACTGGGTTTTATATTTCCAAAATGGAAAATCAAAAATTTTCCCTTTCTATTTCTAGGGTTACCAGTTGATTCTAGCTGTAACCATCACATGACCTGCAGAATTGAATATTTGCACACTTTTTCCTCACATTATCTTGGGACTTTGAACATGCAGGCAAGTGGGCCATGTCCAATGGGGTGCTTCTGCTCTGCTGCTTCCCTTCTGAAAGTGGTGCCCACCACTTACACAGATTTAGTGCTTCTGGAGGAAGTCCTGAAACAAGAAGAAACTCTCATTTCTGGAAGAAGGCAGGTTGGCTGAGCTCCCATATGTAAGTTCTGCTGAACTGCCTCGTCCCAGAAACAAGTGTTTTTGTTGGTTTCAGGCTTCCCCAGGAGCACTAAATCTCCCTTGTGTGGGCAGTGGGAGCTGCTTGTGGAAAGGATTCTATGGGGCACAGAAATAATTGGTGGAGGCATAAATGCCCTGTTAGATACTACCCTGTGACTTCACTATCAAATCAGGCTTTTCCCCTTCACTGTTCCATCTCCCCCATAAACCTACTTTTCACATCATTGTGCCTAAACAAGTGGTGGTGCTTTGGTTGCCTTAATAGGTATTAAAGGCATTATACTAATATAGATGTTGTTGTTGTTACTGTTATTGTTGCAGTTGTTATTGTTATTATTTCATCCTGGAAAGGTTGTGCTAGATTTTTCACTACTCAGGGAAACTACAGTAGATAAGTTTATTCATGTTATGGCAATCTTAAATAGATGTTACTGTCTCTGAAGTAACTTATTAACAAAGGTCAGCTACAAATGCTTACTTTACTGGATACATATTCCAAGAGGTCTATCCAATTGAATAGGCTATTTGCTATAGATAGATATTGGTGAAAAAGGCCTGATACAATTAAAAGGGAAAAAATCAGTGGAAAAAATTCCTAAAATCTTACCCAAGGATTTTAGCACAATCATCATAGTATTTCATTGAATTCTTCACAAAACTGAAGCCATTGACATCACAAACATAGGACTGTCCATTTGCACGCAAAAGGTCAAAACCACAAACTGTTTGCTGCCAAGAAGAAATCACAAAAGTTTGAAAAGAATGTATGAAAATGCAGATCATAATCTATAGCAAAAACAAACAGAAACAATTAAATGTTTCTGTTTAAATGTTCTCTGCACTGAACAAGGACAATTTCCTTCAGTCTTTTTCTGATAAGAAATAGTTCCAGATAATAAACAATTAATTGCAATTTTATATTAAGTCTTTGAATTACCTTAAAGGCCAAGCATACTTTCCAAGCGATTAGCTTCTCCCTTGCATTGAGGATCACTGGATACCTTACTTCTTTCCCTTCACTGTCCCGCTCTACTTTCCCATCCAGAGCAGGGGACTTACGAGCTTCTGCATGGGCATAGTCCGGACCAACAGTGTATACCTTGATTTGAGAAAAAGATATAGAATCAAGAACATTTCTTCTAATCCCAAGCCTTCTAGATCTGCACTCTTTCACTTTCACATGAAGTAGCAATTAGAAACAAAATGCAAAGCATTAGAAATCCCAAACCTATACTGCATTTATGTTACAACTATTACTCTAACCTTGCTGGAAGTTTCATGTTAGGTCTACTGGTAAAACCCATTTATTTAGCAGAGCTCCTAATAAGATAACTTACAATCTCCAGGATCCAAAGAATATTGAACCTGCTCTGTATGCCTAAAGGAATTAAGATTTGTTGTGTTCCCTTTAAATTATGGGCTTCCCCTATCCATGCCACATGGCCACCAGGTTATATACTGTCAGGAGTTCTTCAGAGAAAAAAGTAAAAGAAGTGTTCCCTTGGCACACTTAAATAGCTGTTTGGATCACAGCTTTTGTATAGCATGAGCGACCAATGAATTAAAGGTGATGTGACTATTTCTTTAGAGTACATTGGTTATTTATCAATTAGAAAATTTACAATTTTGAGAGGTCTCATACCAATCTGTGTTCAACATTTGCATGTCTTATGCATCAAACAATAAATGCAGGCAATAATATTGTGTCAGAACCAGCTGAATATATGAAATCTTGTCCCACAATGAGGAAAGGACAGGACAGGACAGGAAAGACCAGGTCACACAGAGTAGGTGATAGTTTATACTGAGGCAGCTATGGGTACAAATTTAGCCAAATGCTCACAAAACTGCCCCCATCTTATTGGATAAAACTTATTCCAGACCGCGCAGATCAACCCAAATCACTTTGAAACTAGAATGGTGTAAAATATGAAGTTATGACTTCTTCAACTACACATAGGTCCATATTTAAATACACTGTGCTGACTCAAGATGCAAAATTCAATCTAAAACTTTCTTGGAAATAATTTCATTCAACTCAATGGAGTTACTTGAAAATAAAGTTTGTTTAGGATTGAACTGTAATAATAGAAATGCTTCAAGCAGAGATAAATGTTTCATATCTAAAGCTGCTGACTCCCTTAAGCACTTGATTGTTCTAAATATAGCCCAGAATATGCACTCGTCATACCTTCACATCAGTACCATCTGTGGGCATGAATTCCTCATAAATATATGAACCAGTTTTCCTCACACTGCTTTCAGGGGAATAAACACTGCTTCTGCTACCAATCTGAAACATAAACCTTTCCATCAGTATCACTTTAAAAATACTTCTAAGTTCCATAAACAAACAGCTTATTTCCTCTCACTCTCACACACAAAATCATTTTTAACCATTTGAACAGTAAAGCAAAGTTTTTATAGAAACAAAACAAATGGGTTAGAGGGGTATGAAAGTGATGAAATATGTTAGAAAGAGAAATATCTGGATAGCTTGCTATCCTATAACCTTCAGCAGCCCCAGAAGCCTCTTAGAGGAGATGGCTTGAGTCCTTGTAAGTTTGCATAGAAATAGGGGGCAAACATTCTGCAAGTGTACAATAATCTGTCCACTGAGTGCCAAACCTTGCCTCTTCCATTTAGTCATACAAAAGAGAGATAATTAAAACTTTGATGATGCCTCTGGTCAGTTGAGCCATGAGATAGAAGACAGTTCCGTGTGAAAGATGGGGGTAGGGAATAAGATGGATTTGAATTTGATTGGATTTGAAGGGATTTGAAACAGGTTGCCAAATCAATTTGTTGGATTTTATGAAATGCCCATTACCTGGCTGCTCAATGCTTCTATGCAGGATTTTCATATCAGTTCAGAAGTGTTTGGTTTTATTAGTACAAGTATGCTGAGTTTTTCTAGAATTTTTAATTAAAGTATTAGTATTATTGTTTGGATACTAACTTTCCTTTTATGGATGAAACAAGCTACACTCACAGAATAAGGTTTTCCCACCACCTTTCTCTTTTTTCTACAGCCCTCTACGTCACCATTTCTGCCCATAAAAATCTTTCTCTGGAAACAGGGCGAACCTTTCAAATATTGTATAGAAAACTGCAGCTGAGAGGAGAAGTTTATGTAAATTCTCCCCTTCCTCTTCGAAGAACAGGGCAGCAACCTAGCATCAATGCATACATGCTGGAATTATTTGTAACTGCTATGGTATTAATGACATATTAACTGATGTTGGTTACTATTCAAATATTCATTAATAAAAATAATACTATGTTTTATGTATTCCTTTTATTGTTGTTTCCATACATTTCATCCATTGTAAGCTGCCCTGAATACAATTCCTTTTGTGGAAAGGTTGAATACACAGTGAAATATAATCTAATCTTAAGTCTTATCTCACTTGCTTATTTCTATGTTACAGATCAGTCTATGCCTACAGCTCTGTTCAGGCTTTTGCATGAATGCATGAGGATAAAAAGGGGGTAGAGATTTAAGGCCATACATGCTACCTCTACCCACTTCAGTTTAGACTTTGCCATGTTAAACTGGCAAGGTCTGAAAGAGAATTCTACTTCGATGCTTCAGCTATTGGGTGGTAGAGAAATATAATACTAATACTAATACTAGGAGGAGAAGAACTTTTCACATGGTTGGTAACCTGATAAGGCAAGACTGGGGGAACGTTCTAAGTGCACTCAAGTGAACATGAGCAGAAATCCCTTTCAGGCCTTGCTACTTCAGCACAACAAGGTATGAAGTGGAATGGGCAAGGTATGAAGTGGAATGTGGACCTGAAGATGGAGAGGGGTCAGGTTCAGTGTGCTTGGCTCTGTGTAAGCCCTCATGAATTCAGACAAATGCCTGAACGTTGTTTATACTATTCAGTGGCTAATCATTTCTGTATTCACTCTTACATCACTCTTACCCATCTCTATTTCACCTCACCTACACCTGTCTCTACTACATTATGAAGCACCTTTCCCAAAACTGGTGCCCTCAAGATGCTTTGAACTTCAACTTTCACCAGCCCCAGCAGCATGGTCAATGGTCAAGAATGCTGGGAGTTGTAGTCCAAAACATCTGGAAGTTGTTATGGAGAACCAAAATATACAAATTACCAGCAGTGTTCCAGCTAATGTTATTGACAATATATTTCTCTCAACTGAATAAATTAGCTCTCCTAAAACTATTATCATTTCACATAAATGAAGAAGCAAAGAGAACTATTATTGTTAAGTTTAGCTTAGTCTTACTTTCCGAAAGAGCCTCTGACTTCCACCACCAGCAGATGTTGGGTAATAAATATACACATTGTGGTCCTCAGCACTAACAGGCTTTTCCACAAAAGGTTTTTGGAAAACTTCTCCATTCACCTCCACATGATCTTCTCCTTCAATCAGATTGCATTCTGAAAAGAAAAAACAAAAACTACAACATGAAATATAGACTTCAGGCCTCAGTCACCATTAAAAGATAAAAATTTCATCACAACCAGGGTCTTGATCATTTTTGTTGCTCTTCTCTGTACCTTTTCAAATTCAATATTGTCCTTACTCAGGTGAGGTGACCAGAATTGTGTCTACAATTTTCTAAGTGCAGTTGTACAAAGAATTTGTATAAAGGGAGTAAGATCTTGGCAGCTGTAACTTCTACTACATTCCCTGTTATGGAGTTGTCTTTTTCACAGAGGTCACGAACTGGACCAACTGAGAAGCTTCAATTCAACACTTAAAATCAGAGGTCTGCATTTTCAGTTTCATTTGAATGCTTCCCTGTCTTTTGGTATTCCACTCTGCTATCTTGCATAAGTCAAAAAAAGAAACTAACTGGGCAAGCCTACACATATTGGACAGCTGTAAGAGTGCATGCAAATTTGCAGAAGACAGCCGAATGGAAAAAAATACAAGCAAAATTGCACAATATTCTGGGGCTGAAAAGAAACAAAGAAGTAGTCATGCCAAAGTAAAGTGTGGAGGGGCTGTCACTAGAGGTGGCAGGGGGTTGCTTACTGATCCCTGAAGCCCTCAATGAAATTGCTTTCTCGAGTTGGCATGATGTAATTACTCATTGTGGATCGAACAGATCCTAGAACAAGCCATGGCTTGTCAGAGTTACTTTTTCCTCAAAATAAAGCCACCCTGTGGAAACTGATCTGGGTTCAGACAACATAACAAGCTACCATGCCCAATTATATACTCTGGGTTGTGTCATGCAAATCCAGTCACCAATCAGGTCATACAACATGGCAACTCATCATGACCCACCCATGGTGGGTATTGCAATATGCAAGCTGAGCATGGTTTCTGTAGTGTGGCCTATTTTTCATAAACAGCCCATGACCTCTGAGGTAGCTTGTCTGAACTAGCAGGGCAACTTAATTGTGGGTTTTTAGGAACAGCTACAAAAACCAAGTTAGGGTCAGAAGAAACAAGATATGTGCTAGAACCAGCAGGAGAACTGAAGCAGACTGAGCAGAGATCCAAATCACAGCAAGTCCAACCAGGTTCTGCTAGCAAGCATATAACCCCTGGTGGATTATTTGCAGGGTGCCTTGGCATTATGCACAAACCCTCCCATCCAATCATGTTATTCTTTGCAGTATGAAGTGGCTCAGAGCGCATGATAAGCTCTTTTTATATACAGAGTCTAAAGCAACACTCTGTTAAGAAGGTTACTATTCAGTGCAACTGCTCAAAGCAAGTTGTTTGACAATTTCACTATAACACTGTTACCTTGGGGATTGTTTGGATCGCGGTTTAGAACTGCATAACGAGGAAGCAAAATACCTTCAGCTTCAAGAATTCTATAAACTTCTCTCCTAAAATAAAGATTTCCCATAAAAGTATTATAATCAATAAAAGTACACATTCACATAATCTATAATATAAAGTCACTGAGTTGCCATATAATGTTGTTTAATGGCTGTCTAATCAGAGACCTGCACTACTGTTAAAAGTAAAAATACAAGTGAGGTGCTGTGAGTCCTCACCTTCTCAGAGTACTTTTATTGAGGGCTGTAGTCAACCTAGAACAGGAACATTACAGTGCTCTTCCGGCCTCCAAGATGGGAAGAAGTTGAGAATGATGGAAGGGAAAAAGGACATCCTCTACTTCCACCTCCAGTCTTCTCCTGCTGTCCTAGCTAGCGCTAGAAGATCTGACTGGCAATGGGTGCTAGTCTCAGATTTAGGCACTGTACAGTGGGTGTTAATTTTCCATTTATTTCTTCCTAAAATCACCTCATATTGCACAGGGATGGGATTTTTTAAAATCTCATGGCACATACCTCTAACTCTAACCTCCCTGCCATCCAGGATACCCACTACAAGACATTAGGAACTTCTGGTAGCCCAGTATCCTCTCTTTTTGGTCTCTATTTTCCTGCCACTCAATGATAAGGCTGACCCTTGACAGATAACTATGGGTTAAACAACTCAAAGTAAGCCATGGTCAAGTCAGAGCAAGTGAACATATTTCCCAACATGCTAAGCCCCTTGAGAATATTAATCATACACTATAGTGAAAATTCCTCTGTGCCTGATAGACAATCAGGCACAGAGGAGTTCTGTGCCTCCTCCACCCTCTGGTTCCCCAGGCCCATCTTCCTGCAGTATCATCAGCCTAATCACAATGGTTATACTACTACAACCATTTTAACCAGGAAAAACGTAAGCCAAGTAGTAGTGTGTTTAAGTATTTATGTGCAATTGTATATTTATACTTAATCACAATTCATGGTTTCCTACTTACCTGTCTTGTATGTGGTACTGCATATTCAAGTCATTGATAACAAATGGATTCCTGAGTTTCGAATACGCAACTGCTTTGTCCAGTGGAAATCCTAAATTAATGTATTAAGGAATATTAGCTCATAATTGCTACTTTAAATCAATAGAACAGAAATTATTACTTTCAGAATTGAACCGTGCTGGAGAGATTTTGTTTTGAATTTCTTCAGGTGCAATCTAATCCAGATGCCCACATCCCCCTAAGCTTGGGGGATTACAGGCATCCTATGCATGGTGGAAGGAACAGGAGAAGCAAAGGCTGCCCCATGCTTTTCCCATCCTGCAAAACACTTAGATGGCTGATTTTGGCTGAATTAAGTATCATGTCATAGCATGTGAGAAAAGCAGGCTGAGGTGCCACAGGATGCTGTCTATCCTGGTGATGGAGCCTGTCTCTGAGATTCTTCTTGCAACCTAGGACTTGCATTTGGCTCTGTCAGGAGGCCACGGGATTGCATTGCCCATCTATCAATAGTACCTGGTTTTCAGTGAAATTCATTTTGTTTGATCCATCCCACTTTAGAAATTCTTTAGTTGTTCTATTTAATTCTTGTCAATTGAACAGTCATGTCCCCAGTATCAACATTACATCTTTAGTTCAAATTAATATTTAGACAAAGATACTTGGAATACAACAATAATGCAACAATTCAGTAGTTCCTTTTGGGCAATATACACTTTTTGGAATTTCTGAACACCCTAGGAAGTGATTTTCACTGAAGTTGATAGGACTTAGGACTGTGCAAAGATGCATGGATCAATGCATCAACAGAGTCTTTCATTAAAAGAAAAAAACTATTTGAGAGTAGATAAATTAACAGTTGAAAAGCAATGTAACAAGGAAGCAAGACATTTACTTTTCCCGTAAATTAGAGTAATCCTCCTCAGAACTGATTTGGACCAGGGAATCACCAGGTGGCTAAAGGTTAAGTATCCCCTCCCTCCCTGCTTCTTTTACTTTTATAAAACTGTCGAGTGGATCTTGTTACTTATTACGGAGTAATTTTCTGTAGTAGTTCTCCAATGATAAGAGGGATACATTGCTTTACATAGATCTTTTTTCCATACTTGTAAAACAAAGTCCAAACAGTGGTGATTATTATAGTAATATAAACAAAGTCAATCCATTTTTGAAAACAGCCTTCTTTAGAAGCAAATACCACTTATTTATAGGAAGTCTTACTAAATGTAAGGGTAAAGTGCATACAATATTTTTATTTATTTGGGTTTTTATATTTATTTATTCTGTTCATTAGCCCAAGGCTCTCTGAACGGCTACACTATGTGTAGAAGTTTGCGAGTAAGTGAAACAATGGATCCCTCCCATCACTGCAGCACTACTGCTTTTTTAATAAATAGAAAATTATTTTCTAATAGTATATTAATAGTATTATTAAGAGGCAAAATGTCTGTAAGACAACAAATAGCAATTTGGAGACTTTTATGTTGTTGGGAATAAAGAACAATCACCTTTAGAATGAAAAGAAATGAGACAGTCACATAAAGGCCAGTTTTCCACAGGTTCATTCAAAATGACATCCTCTTCAAAAATTACTACTGTGATATACTTAAACATGGAAAGGCGTTCAAGGATTTCATTCATTGGTTTTGATTTGGATTTCTTTGCCATAGAACATATTCCAACCAAGATCTGTCTTTCTGGTGGCTAACGATAATAAAAAGAAGGTCAATGACGGTATTAATAATTGAAACAATGATTTTTTTCATTATTTGTTTCAATATTCTTCACTGTAGGTTAAGCAAACAATGGCCACATTCCATGCATATCAAGTTTTAAATAGCATGCCCCTCAGACCTATTTAAGGAGTAGCAAATGCAACCTGAAATCAGTGCCTTATCTTCCATGCAATATGCAACAGTAAAAAAATAAGTATAAAGAGAAACAGTATGCTTCCATATTCCATATGAAAAATAAGGATTTAAGATTTCAGGAACAAGGGCAATACTGGCAACTGTTCAGGGTTTAAAAAAATAAGAACATATACAAATGCATTGGCTACATCCCATTCACAAACTTTATAGAAACGTAACTATGAAAATTTAAGGCCACGACTTCAGAATAAAGATGCCTTTCTGTATTTAGTTTATAAGCTATCACAGAAACTAGAGACTGCTGTGCAGCCTCCATTAACACAAAGGGCATTTGTGAAGAGGGTCCATGTAACTGTAGCCAGGAGCAACACAACAAGGTATTTTGCAGGACTGTGTCTACAATGATACTTGAAGCAACAGTATGCTTCTCTTAATTGATAGACAGACAGCTAGAAAACAAAAATAAATACATTCTAGCTTTTTTTTTCAACAAGTGAAAGACATTACTTTCCATTCAGAGCATGATTAATATTATTTGAATCAGTAAAAGTGAGACAGCAGATATAGTATTTTAAATGTAATATATTTAATATCATCTTTTAAATTTAAAGACTTTCTATTTTTAACAATATGCATTTTGGAAATCATTTCAGGCTTTAGTACTTATACATTTTAGAAGAGCCCTTAATGTCCTCTAACTATGGCACTGAAAACTAGTGAAGCACAAAATGCACACAGTACATCTGGAAACTACTTAAGCACAAACAAGACACAGTACATACAGAATCATACTCCTCGTCTTCATCTTCGTGATCATAGAAGGAATCAAATTCTGCAGACCTGGTTCGATCCAAAAGCTCATCCCCATCTTCACCACCCACAAAAAACCTAGGAATGTCACTCTCTGTTGCATTAACAGACATGGTTATAAATCTTGAAGTGATCTATGTAGAAACTGCAGTCAATCTGAGCACAGAGACACTGTACATAATTCCCAGTAGCTAGGGTAATAAAAATCCTTGCTGCTTGGCACTGCTTACGCAGTTGCTTGTTGCTCTGACAGTCAGCTGCCAAATGCAGTTTAATTGATATCATCTGTCCATTGTTTTCCGTTGTTATATTTGTAAAAAAACAATGACCCTGCAGGTTACCATTTTCCTGAGATACTGCAGCAATTTTCAAACCTAAAAAGTAAGAAAAAGAAGCCAAAAAGTTGAACAGCATATTAAGCATATTTAATTTCAGTGATATATTTGAAATAACCTTTCTAAATATTTATCTTATGACCAAATTAATGCCATTCTATACAATATAAAAGCAATACTAAGCAGTTAAACTATAGTACGTTAGTAACAAAGAATAGCATACATACTGTACAATGCAGTATAGTATATTATATAGTATAATTACATTGCAGGAATATCCCACCTTGTTTCCTTCATGAGAGGAACCCAAAACCACTTACAACATCATGGGTTTTTAAATTGGAATTTTATTATATGTATTTTCTGCTGTATTTTAACATGCTTTTCTTGGTTTGTGAGCCATCTTGAGATCCGCTTTGGGTAAAGACAGAGTAGAAATGTTTTAAACAAACAAACCAACCAACCAACCAACCGCGTGAGGTAGGCTGAGTTTGCGAATGGCCTCAAGTCACCTAGTGAGCTTTATGGTTGCGTGGGGACTGAGTGGGGATGAGAACCTGAATTTCCAGATCCCCAATCCAACACTTTAACCAGCATATCCCATTGGTTCCCCAGTATTATGGTCCTTTCTTTTTCATTGCCTCGTGGTGCTATAGTAACACACTCCAATCTAATCCAAAAGCAAAAAACTTAATCCCTGAGGGAACTTGGTGTTGGAAAGTGCCCCGAATACTTTCTTACCATAGGATGTGGTAACATAGGATGTGACATGGAACAACTGATAAAAACCAAGGCATAAGAATGGTTTTAAAGAAAACCAAAAGCAGTAGCAAAGTGTGAAGTGTATGAGCATGGATAAAGCTAGCAACAGCATACACAATAAAGTGGAAAATAAATCCAAAAAAAAGGATTATCCCTGAAAAGTACACATACATCTCTACATAATTACTACATAATCTAAGAATGCTGAGAGCTCCAGGAATGAATTTAGCTAACAATACAAAGCAATAGTTTCTGTCAGCATTTTGGTGGGATTATTTATAGCCAAAAGGCAGAATCATTTCCAGGGAACAATGTATTTTCTCATGCATGTCAACATTATGTGTTTTTAAAAACATAACGTTTTAAGTAGTTATGTTCTTAATCCTATTAAAAGCAGTGCTATAGTTTCATTTAAATGAAACTTTATTTGCAGTAGTATGTAAGCGGTATTTTAATAGGCTATTTAATAGGCTATTTTACATGACCCTAAACAAATTTGGAAGCAAATATGAAAGATTTGATAGCCTGTTTCTATACAGTGTTTCCTAGATCAGTGCTTTTAAGAACATAATCTCTATGCATATTTACATAGAGTGTGTGTGGTGCAGTAGTTGAAGTGATATGAACGTAAATTGGGTCCTGGTTACCTGAAGGAGCACTTACGTCCATATATGCCCGCCCGCCCCGAGATCAGCGGCAGAGGCCCTTCTCCGGGAACCCTCCGTGAAGGAAATTAGGAAGGTGAGTACTGGGAGGAGGGCTTTCTCTGCAGTGGTGCCTAAGTTATGGAATGCGCTCCCCAGAGAGGTCTGCCTTGCGCCGTTGCTATTTGTTTTTCGGTTTCAGGAGAAGACCTTTTTATTCAAACGTCATTTTAACTGTTAAGACTATTTAGTTTTTTATTCTTCGGCCAGGGCGGCTATATTGTTAACTTGTTTTATATTTTTATTGTATAATATTTTAATTGATAGATTTGTGAGCCGCCCCGAGGCTTCGGCGAATGGGGCGGCATAGAAATTTGCTAAATAAATAAATAAATAACTTGAAGTCATGAGACCTGGGTTCTAGTCCCCACTTGGTAGACTGGCTGGCTATTGGCCAGTCACAGACTCTCAGTTGAACCTTACCTCAAAGGGTTGTTGTGAGGATTAAATGGAGAGAAACAGCCATTTAAGCCATCTCTGAGCTTCTTGCAAGATGCGAAGAGATAGGATATAATTATAATAAATATATTTACTCAGACCAAGTCAATGACAGTTGTTCCCACATAAGCATAGATGGAATTGTGGTTATGGGATTTTACACTAATTCCTTTTATATTTTGCTTCTGGCTCAAAGGACACAAACTCACTACTTACTCTTTTGGTGATTTAAGCACAATGAACGTCAAGAAAAGACATTGCTTGTTTTTTCAATTTTATTTATTTATATTTATATTTTTACACTGTGGACAGTTTACAAAATCAAAATACAATAATAAACATAAAACAATAATGATAAAATCACCATAAAATACAATAATAGATTAATACAGCATCATCATCACAGCTCAATCTTAGAGGTACGGTATGAATATAAAAAATGGGAATAAAAACCTAACTATTTAAATAATGGAAAGATACTAAGGTTTTTGCCTGGTGCTGAAAGGAACATAAACTAGGCAAACTAATTTGGAGAGCTGATTCTACAGATGGGTGCCACAGCCAAGAAGGCCCTTCCCCTAGTAGCCACTCTCCTTGCTTCTTTTGGAGAGTGCTCTTTGAGAAGGACCTCTGCTATCTATCTCAGTGTAAACATTATCTGATGCTTACATTAACTAACGTTTACTTATAATAAAAAATACCATGATCTAAAAACCAAAGTTTTAAAAAACTATATAACCTAAACCACAGTGATGTAAAAGGAGTATGTTTCACAGTGACTGGAACATTTGCAGGGTTGTGCTGAACCCAATCTCATATGATAGAGGAACATTACATACTATGCCCTGTATTGAAGCCTCATCTATCCATGCTTTCCTTGTTGGTATGATTTTAATGCCTCCGAACCTCAGAGAGTATCTGTTTCTAAACAGATCCATCTCTTGAGATCTAAACTCTCTGATGAAGACATCTCTTGCCTTTGGACACAGATCCTCTTGTCATATAGCTCCTGAGAGTCACAGAAACCTCACGAGGCTTCCAACTGGAAAATGTCCATGCACCCAAATATCTTACTACAGATATGTTACTGATTCTACAAGTCATAGTTCTGACGACTAACATGCTGTGTCCTCCCCTCTTCTTGTGCAATTTGGATAGTTGGAAATATTCCACCTGAACCAGTCCAATAAATAAAGAGGCTGCATATCTGACATTTTAAGGGTAAAAGCAAACCATCAGCTGTAAGTCTATTCAGCTTCCTCAGCTCACCAGACTAAATCTTTCTATTTTCATGCAATCAATACTATTAATATATTTATAATTTTGCAGTTCCAGATTTGTGCACAACTTTCAGGTTATTTTTGGTACATTGAGAGCTATTGAAATATCAGCATTGTTTTATGATCTTCATCTTTTCAGTTATTGTCTTCTTCTCATTCTCCATTTTTAATTGGGGCTTTCTTATCTTTTATTTTAAAGCTGATTTTGCAAATCTTATCTGTCAAGTGCCTTGTTTATACATTTTCTTACACTATCTTGTACAGTTCCCCCCTACCCCAATAACCATGTATTACCATAATAATGTTTCTCTTTAAAATAAATCTAAATAGTACAGTACTGAAGTTTCTATAAGTGTGAAGCTGATTCAGTATTATAAAAACCCAACTCAAAACCTTACTCTCCCAAAGCACACTAACTGCAAAAGGAAGAAGCACAGACTGTTACTATGAATCATATACAACATCACACAAAATACTCCATGAGGTCAAATCAGAAGCAATAAGAAAAAAGGTGGAATATAGATAAGATTAATAAATTACTAATAAATAAATATAACCTCTTCAAAATTTTAAACTAGCACAAAATGTTATATTTAACTATATGGCAACTTCACTAATTATTGCATTAGTGTATTTGATATTAACATTTTTGGCACGTAAGCCAAGTCACCCCAGCATCGCCCCAGCATCAGCATCGGCATCAGATAACAGTGCACATAGTGGCCGTGCGCATGCTCAGAAAGGAGTAGAAGTGCCAGGTGATGACATCACGAGCTGCAACTCATTAGCCACGACTCATCCAAGCTTTCACATGGCTGATCAGTGCACTACCATTTGCTTGAACAGACTCTGAGTTGTTTTTTCTAAATTAAAACCTCAGTATTCAGGTTTCATTGCAGTGTTGGCACTTTGCAATAAATAAGTGGGTTTTGGGTTGCAGTGGGCACTTGCTCTCTAAAAGGTTCGCCATCACCGATCTAGGGGATCAAAAGTTCCTTCAAATTCCCAGATCCAAAGTCAGAAACAGAGCTCCAACCAAAGAGCAGGCAATCCATGCTCCAATCACACTTGTCCCCTCACATCTGACACAGAAAAATCAAGGTAACTGCTTCTCTATGCTGGGAAAAGGACATTAGAGAGTGGTTAAGGGGGTGTTTCAGGGGGAGAGGATGAGACTGGAGGAGAGTAATTATTTACCGATGACCTAATAAATAAGTGCCACATTCCTTCCCTCCCTCTGAACTACTTCAGTTAGATGGCTGAAATAGACAAACTAGTTGAATTTCAAAGTGGGAGGTGAGGAGGAAGCAATGATTACCTCCACCACTCTTCCCATTCTGTAGTGCAGGGTCTCCAACTCAACTGACCTGGGGGCCGCTGGAAGTAGAGTCTGGGTAAGGCTGGGCCGCATCAAGTATTCCACCACCGCGGTGGTGGTGGGCCACTCATCCCGCGTCGCTCCCAGAGGCCGGCCCGGGCGCCGCCGGCGCTTTGAAGGCCGCAGGGCCCCTCCCCCCTGCCCCACCCGGCCCGGCAATTGGCCCGCGGGCCGCGAGTTTGAGACCCCTGCTGTAGTGGATGTTCATGAGCCTCCAGCTTTGCAAGCATCAAGGCCACAATCAATAGAACTGTACTGTAAATGATTGTAAACCAAACAGATAAAATACAGAAAGTGATGTGGGAAAGGACTTTAAAAGTCTGCGATATCAAAATGTTATTATAGCTATTGGACTGTATATAAAGAAGCAGAAATGGAACTCTGTTCACACCATGGGTCTTTCCATCTCCCTCTGTATCTCATTGCCCCAGTCTGAAAAGTATCTTCTGAGGAAGGGGATGAGATCTGTATAGACTGCAACATGGTAAAGTTAGAGGGACAGCCATAAACAAGCAGAACTGTCTTGCGTATTTACAAAACACCCTTTGAAAGCCAATAACAGTTATTGTTGGTGTTGCTGCTGCTGCTATTATTTATAATAATTATATTTCTATACCACCAAATAGCTGAAGCTCTATGGACCATTCACAACAGATAAAGTACAATAAGAATAGAATGAAAAATACAGTGCAATAAAATGTCATAAATGCAAAATTTAAAAGCCAAATTTAAAACCAAACTAAAATAGCTATAATAGCTTACTCAAATAACAAAACCTGTTAAGCGGTTAACATAATATCTCAATATAATATAAAACTAGTTAAATGCCCTGTCAAAAAGGGCAGTATTAACCTGGTCTGGATGAGATGCACGGTGTAGAAAAAGTGGAGGGGGAGACATTTTCTCCCTCTCCCATAACACTAGAACTGGGAGTCATCCCATGAAGCTGATTGCTAGAAGGCTTAGGACAGATAAGAGAAAGTACTTCATCACACAACCTTTTGTTAAACTATGGAATTCACTACCAGAAGAAGTGTTAATAGCCACCAGTTCAGATGGCTTTAAAAAGGGATTGGACAGATTCATGGAGGAGGCAACTATCAGTGGGCACAAGCCATGCTGGTTATGTGCAACCTCCTTTGCCAGAGGTGGCATGCCTGTATACACTAGTTGCTGAGGTGGAGGTCTTGTTCTAATCCTGTGAGCAGGTGGTCTGCCATCACATGTAAAGAGAACTAGACTAGACCATGCTGGTCTGATCCAGAATGGCTTTTCTGATGTTTGGCCTCAGCTTGTTCCATAACTGGAGGCTGCCACTGAAAAGGCTTTCTTGTTGCCACCAACCGAACCTCCTTTGGAGATGGCAATTGGAGGCAGGTCTCAAATCCTGATCATAGCGTACGGGTAATTTGTGATTTGAAAAGGAACTCTGTCATGTGTCGTGATCCCAAGCCATGCAGGGCTTTATAGGTTAAAACCCGCAAGTAGAACTGACCTTAGAAACATACATTGACAGCCAATGTAAGCAGGCAAGAATTGATGTTATGTATTCAAACCTTCTGGGTTCTCTTCTTAATCTGGCTGCCACATTTTACACAAACTGCAGCTTCTGAACAGTCTTGAGGGCAGCCCCATGTAGACTACATTGCTGTAATCTAATTTAAAGATGGGTACCAGAATGTAGATAACTGAAACCAGACTTTCCCTGTCCAGATAAGGCAAGAAGCTGTCAAAGCTGATAGAAGGCATTCTGCTACTAAGGCCATCTGGGTTTTATGTAGGATCTGTAAATGCACTTGTGTGCAGTTTGCAGAACTTCCTGGGATTAATTATGAGTTAAATCCAATGTCGTTCTAATAGATGTCTGCTAGAACACCGGGACTCTCTCTCACTCTTATCTCTCTTGCAGCTCTTCGGGATGCCTAAATTTTTTCCCCAGGACTTTGCAGTGCATCAAGCTGTTAGGACAAAAGGACTGCCTCCTTCAGGTCCACCTACAGAGGCAGTTCTATCAGGAGAATGACTACTCTGGAAACCTCTGGATATGTTTCAATTAATGGAAGAAATTGCTGTTTCTAATTGAATTAGGTACAGATAGCTTTCATGATGGTAAGGAGAGAATAGTGTGTATGTGCAAGCAGTCTGCACTGCTTTGCAATCCTAACAATATTCAGTAATAACCCAAAGTTGAACAGAGTTTATTTCTTAGCAAAAAAAAGCAGCTGAAAGCTGATTAATTTGTTGCATTTTCAGCATTATCTTTACAGTAACTTTTTCTGGAGCAAGTGAATCACTTTTATTTGCACACTAATTTACAGGTAATATCTACTTAATGCACATAGTGAATACCAATTTAGATGAGCAGACTCTTTTTAAAATGCTGATTATCTGTTCTCCAAAAAATGAGAATAACCCTAGACCTAACCCACAGCATAATATCACGCTGTTTAACAATCCACTCTGTGCTCCTGCTTATTCCATAATAGTCAGATTAAAAAATAACAGAAGTAATTTTATGAAGGTAGCAAGAGCGATGGTTCTGGTTTTTGTCTGTGACATTAGCAGCCTAATAACAGCAACTGTCTATCTTATAAAAGCACTATGCATAGTAGGAACTTGCAGTATTTGTGCTAGGACTGATTCATACTATGGTGGAAGGAAAAATCTGTGTTGCCAACTATGTGTTGAATCTGTAAGCACTGTGCAGTTGGCTTTTGTAACATCACTGCTTTATCAACATGGCTGCAAAAAATGCCCTATTCCAAACTCAAACATGAAAGGAGCTTGAAATATCGCCAGAAGAAACTTACTTTAATTTGCAGTGAGACAGTGAATAGCCAGAGCTACAGAGAAAGAGGGAAAATACAGACACTGAGGATAAACGAAGATGAAATGGGCACACGCTTGAACTAAATGAGTAGTGGAAAGTGAGAGATGTGAGTACATTAAGAAGCATGCAAATGAATACCAAGGAGGAGGATATGAACTTTTATACTAGCTTTTACTGAAAGGTGCTGATGCTGTCACCAAGGAGCAGAACTGTCAATAATAAGGCTGGATATCAGAGGGTATTTAAAATAATGTTTAACCTTTTATTTTACTTTTAAGAAATTATATAGTAAATTTAATTTTTTTTAAAAAATATACAACTGCAAGTAACATTATATTCTTACCAAGCAATAAAGAGAAATGATGAAATATGTAGAAATAAAGAGCCACAAAACAGCATATTCGCCAAATTCCTAACAGTCACAAAGTGATATACTCTCTTCAGTTAGCTGTAGCATTGGGCAGTTTTGATCACCAGTTCATTTTCTAGAATAAAACAAACAAAATATAAGTACATTTCTTTTATGTTTAAGGAAAAGCTGGCATATGATAAAATCATTCTTGCGAGTTCAGATGACATGACAACCCATGGTAAGCAACAACCCAACAACAAGCCATGGGTTTTCTGTGTATCTTGTTCTTGTGAAATAACCCATGGGAAGTAGGTTTGGACATCATCACAACCCATCATGGTGGATAGGCATACCATGCAAATGCAGTCATTTCTACCTCATTTCGATACAGCTCCACAGCTGAAGCTCCCTGGGCGGTTTACACAGTCAATAAAAAAAGATAATAAAAGTGCAATAAAAATATCATGAACTCAGAAAAAAAGATTTTAAAAGCTAAAAATAAATAAAACACCTAGTAACAAGGAATAACAAAAGAGAGAAAGTGGCTCTGCAAAATACTTGGCGATTCCACCGCACGCCCCCCCCCCAAGCCCCTAGGTGGCTGAGTCTTCAAAAGCCCCAGAAAAGAGGGCTGTCTTAGCCTAGAAACAAAAAGATGAGATTGGCATCAGCTGGGCCACAGTATGGAGATTATTCCATAGATGAGGGAGCTGCCACCAAGAAAGCCCTCCCTCCTGTTGCCACTCTCCACACCCCCCTGGGAGCTGGTACTCGGAGTAAGGCTGCAAATTATTATGATCATTGTACACAGGATGGATTTGATTAGTGCACTTGTCAGTAAGACTAGATTTAAATCATGGTTTTCTACATAATCTGCATGCCTGCCTGCTTTACCCTTAGGTAAAAGAACGTCATTAAAATATTCCCAAACTGTCTCTTTTTTATGACCTGCTATCATTATAGGTTTTCTCCTCCAGGAAAAGAATAATATGATAAACCTCAGGCTATACACAAAATGATCCAAAGACTTGTAGATTATTTTGTTCAGAAGGTGTCACTTTCTTTTTCACTGCTTGCCCCTTCCTACTCACACATAGCTTCTTTTCTGATCTTTTCCTCTCCTTTCCTTTTTTTTTTTTTTTAATTTGCTGGATTATTTTTTAAACTTAGTACTTAAGAGATAAGGAATTGATTCTGTATACATAGGTTTGCAAAGGAACAATAGGATAGAGGTCTTTTTCTCAACTCTGTATGTTTATTTTATAACATGTTTGCTGTGAAGAAGAGGCATGTTATCTTTGCAAACATAAATTTGCAGTTTTGAGATCTGTAAAATCAAGCATCTGCGATCGTATCTTCTAGATGGAAAGACTGCCAAATAATCTTACAAAAACCTCTGGAAGAGCATGACATTGTGAACAGATTAATGATATTCATTTACCAAAAAATTTAAACATTGCATGAATATGCAGTTTCATGCTACATCATTAAAAACTCATCCTTATTTCATGATGAATAACCTGTGGACTATAATGAGTCTTCAATAGAAAACTTTCCATAAATAGATTTTTCCTCAAAAAGCATTTTATTTAAAAAATCTAATTTAAATAAAAACATCCAATTTTTATTTTAAAAAAAATCATTGATTTTTTTATCCACCCCAAATGTACATGAACAAGATGTAATTGCATAGACCTTTAAAGCATTTTATTTCGATCTAAAGAAATTTTAGGGAGAAATATTAGGTTGGATCTGGACTTCCTCTTTTGTGAATGAGGAGCTCTATCCATTTGTGGAGGACACTAGGGGACTGCCCCGTGAAGAAAGTCAAAAGTTCTTCCTATGCCTGCAGCTCCCAGCACCACCTCCTACACTGTTCCATAGAAAACTGAAGGCTGTCATGCAAAAGGGAAAACTGCCACCCTGCCCTTCCCTCTGGCATCAGTGAAATTTCACTGAGTACATATCTAGGTACCGTAAGATTCAGGACATGGGGTGGCAGGCAACTAAGTTTGGAACACCACAGCTGGGGACCAGGTGCAAGGTAGAATCCTGCACAGGTTCAGTGCGTCAGAAGCAAGAGGCATGTTTATTTAAAAGCCCAGGGTCAACACCAGGGAGACAGCAGATCCAAGCAGAGTCCAAGATAGCACAATCCAAAGGTCAAGTTCAAGAAAAACAGTCACATTCAAGAGCAAGGCAAGGGGTGGATGCTGGTACTTGTGAACCAGGGTCAGACTAGAGAAAAGGATGGAAGCAGGAACAGTCTAGAGTGGGGCAGGGCAGGGCAGGGCAGGGCAGGGCAGGGCAGGGCAGGGCAGGGCAATGCAACGCAAAGAGCCAGAGCACACATTAAATCACAAGGACAACTTGCATTGCTGTGGCAAGCAGCAGCAGCACAGGTAGGCCTCTTATGCTTGTCTCTAGGCCCTCCAGCTGCACTGCATAATTGCTCCTCAGTTGTTCCCTGCAAGTACCTGCAAAGGTGTTCCTGGTTCTGCAGGCACTTGCAGGATCACTCAGACTCTGAGCCTGCCAGATATAACCCATGAAGTTTTAGGCGAAAACATGTTCTTAGTGACATGGACCAAACTAATCATGTCTACTGAGAAGTTAGTCTCATTGAACTAAACAGGTGCAAAAGATCTGGCTGTACCTATGCTTAATATAATCATTTCCCAGAAACTGATATGAAAATTAGTTCTACCCCCTGGTTTGAACTCATGACAAAATGCTAAAAAATAACATAATGGCTTATAAATGTGTGAGATAGACTTGACAAATGGTGAGCATTTGTGCATGAACAGTCAAACAAAGCTATCAACTCTACCACAGTTTTATTTGGAATTTGTCTAGATTTGTACTGTTCTGCTTCATGGGGATTCCACCGTGCAACTAATTTTTAATTTATATCACTATTAATTGCAATTAATCATACAGGATGGAATCCAGCACTAGAGGAAGCTTATTTTTTATCACTTCAAAAAGGTGTTTACATTCTGAGGGCAACATACCCTCCAACTAAGTAAAACTGTACAATTTAGCTTTAACTGACTTTTTACCCAGTGCACCACCTGGGATTATAATGAGCTTTGCTAATATAAAGACTGCCATGCTATTTATTATTATTTATTTAACTTTTAAATGACTCAATAACCAAAGTCCTCTGCATGGTCTACAACAATTCATAAAAAACACAGATAACAAATTATCAGATAAAGTTTCAGTATATAAAATCTAAAACAGTTTAAACAAGGAAAAACATTTAAATAAAAATATCAAACATACTAAAAACACAACTAACACAAATGTTGTATCATATGCCATCAATTACCACTACAATTACAGCAACAGAGGGCAGCCTTAACCTGACATTGAGAGGATGAAATGATTGTGGCCAGGAAAGTGTCAGCAGGGAAATAATTCCATAATTAGTGGGAAGTGCAACCCTATTCAGAACAGGAGGCAAACTCTCCATTCAGTCAGAAGTACCACTCACTAGCAACATCTCAGTTTTGTCTGGGCTGAACTTTATTAGTCCTCATAAATCCATTGTCACAGTCATGCACTGTAAGCACATCCGCTATCTCATTTCATGAAGAGGAAAAGGAGAAGTAGAACTGTTTGCCATCAGCATACTGACAAAGATGCATTCCACATGACCCCAATTAGCTGTTTCATGTAGATATCAAATAGCATGGAAGACAGAATCAGTCCTTCTTTATTTATGTTCTTTGCCCACTCCAACAAAGCTGTGTGTCTCAGCACGGGAGAGGAAAGATCTGAGTTAAAGCATGCCTCTATGTTTTCACTCACTGCTTCTTGCTCCAGAACACTAGGTGATATCAGATATTTGTAACTCACTCAGTTTCCAATCACTATTTTCAACTTGAGTGTTAACTACAGACCTCATGGATGTGAATTTTTGAACATTTTTATTTCTCCTCCATCTCTACATCTACTACCAAGTCTGATAAAAAAAACTTCTAGGGAGCTGGAAACCTTTCATTATCTTTTCTGGTGTGTTAGATGGTCCTAACAAAGCTATTGCCTAACTGTGGAATTTAGATTTCTTCATCTGATTGTGGAAAAAAGGTTTTTCTTTTCCTTGTGATATGTCTTTCAAAAAATTCCTTATTTTCAATCTGTTAATCCCCCTCAACTTACTTTTTCTAATACCTTAAAATCTGATAACATAGGGTGCTATCCAATAGTGTCATTCCACTATTAAAATGAAACCACTGGAGGAACAGATTTCCTTCCCCTCCCCCTGCAGGCCTCTATGTCTCCCACAAGGCTGCTCTGGAGGGTTTGGGACTCCTTTATATGGTGGGGGCTGCAGGAAGAAGAGAACTGGGAAGTTTATTGTATGATGTCCATTACATGAGAGCTGGGCCCAAACTATAATGTCCTCTTGGATTGCATTAGAAGCCTATATACATTATCTGATTACCTTAATTCGAAAAAACTAAATTATATCTAAAGAGAAAACTACAGATACCTTCATATGCAAAAAGAATTCTATATATAGCTTTGTCTTTAATTCTATTAGAAGTAAGATAAGGAGAGCATAGATTCATCTCAAAAGGTACTCCTTGCTTATTTTTCTGCTTCAGAATGGGTCATGACAATGTGTAATATGTGGGCTACCTTCGAAAATGTTCCAGACACTTCAGTTGGTCCTGAAAAGGGCAGTAAGATGACTACGTGGGGTGGGCCAATACATCTACAGCATTATACAAATACTTTCCAATTGCACTGGATGTTGGTCTGTTTCCAGAGCCAAGCCAAAGCTTCTATTAACCTTTATGTGTTATAGACCTCAGCATTACCCAGTCAGCTATACTGTCTGGGAAAGGCATCTTAAAGCTCCAAGTCCTTTAAAGCTCTAAATGGCTTGATGATTGGCTACCTAAACAAGGAATTTATTTGGCTGCTTTTATCAAATGACGTCTGAGGGGGGAAGAGGGCTTTTTTGTGATAGCAGCCTGAATATGGAAAACTTTCCCAAGAAATACTTTTCTGTAACTCATGTTATATTCTTTTCAGTACCAGGGGAAATCCCTTTTTATTTTTGCAGGCATTTTAATCTTTTAGGGTACACTCCAATGAGGCTGCCCATAACCCTTCAAATTTGGAGGACTACAGGTATCATATGCATGGTGGGAAGAGCATGCAGATGAAGGTGCTCTTCCTGCCCTGAAAAATGCTTAGACTGCTAATTTCAGCTATCTAGGTATGGCACCTCATTGCTCAAGGAGAGAAAACGGCAGCATCACTAGGGAACCACATCTGCTCTATTTATGTATTTACTGCAATTTGGTTTTGTTCATCTGATTTTTAGCTCTAGTTCACATTTTCATGGTTTTAAAACTACACTGCTATCCAAAGAATATAAATCACTGATCGGTATACAAATATTGTATGCATGCATGCATTCACACAAACAGCAACACATTTAAGCTATCATAACTATTGTGAACAACTGTGCTTTTTATGAAAAAATAAATGTTTGATAGAAGGAATTTGATTTCATTTAGGATGTAGCGGATGCACAGAAAGCATGCTGACAGGTGCAACACAACAAGAGCATTTGCTGTCTGTTACAACCTGCAATGCACATCAGCTTCCGATTTACTAATCGCCAAACCAACTGTTTCCCCATAATCATTAATTGCAGCAGTCATCTCATAACTGTTTCCTCCCTACTGGTTCCACTTTTTAAAAAGTGAACGCTTTTAAGATTGGCATTTTGTGAAAGAATTTTAATTCTGCTTGGAACAAATGCTTCTTTAAAACATTTACAGGATTCCATTTTAGCACAAAACATGACACTAGGGACTCATCTATCTGAAATTAGGAAATTTAAGTAGCTCCGTAACATTGCCCATTCTCTTAGTAGCATAAGCTAGCTAGTAACTGTGTTACACATATATCAGAAAACAAAGAAGATAGTTTTGGAGATGGAAAAGCTAATACAACAGGCAACTTTCTATCCAGAAAAGAGTTCAGCCTAGCTTTCACGGAATTAATCATTTTAAAATTCTCCTTAGGAAACCCTAACCTCAGATGAATGATTGAAAGTGTGTTTCTTTCTCAACCAAACATTTGCCTCATTACATATCCACATATATATTTTATAAAACATTGTTTAAATTCCAAATTTTTGTACTGCTCAATAGCCAAAGCTTTCTGGATAGTTCACAGCAATTAAAACCATAAAACACAACATGCTAAAATATAAACATTGAACATTAAAATACAGGGTGCCCCAAAAAATTTGACATTATCTGAAATGTGAATATGAGTAACTACATGTCCCAGGCAAATGAAATTAAATAGGCTTCATTTTGAACAATAAAAGATTTATCAAAATTTGAACAAGAAATTCAAAGGGATGTAGATTTTAGAACCAATTTCACAAAGCTTAACAAATGTTCAATATGCGCACCGCCTGTGACACGACACACATCAAGTCGGTAGTCCACCTCCTGCCAAGCACACTGTAGCATGTCTTGCGTAACTAACATTAGTTAGTTTTTACACATTTTGTTAAAATTTGAGATCATTTGAGCGAGAATTGGCTATGTTATTAGACTATGAAATGATGTCAATTTTTTGAGACACCCTGTATAACATAAAAATAAAAAACAAAGTAAAAACCAGTAGTAGTGGAAGAAGCTATTGTAACAGATTCAAAACAACAGAAATTGAAAGACTAAAATGTCTCAGAAAATAAGGTGGCTTTCACCTGATGCCAGAAAGAATGCAATGTAGGCACCAGACAAACCTCGCTAGGAAGTTCATTCCGCAATCTGTGTGCCACAACAGGAAAAGCCTGGACCTCTTGGAGAAAGTCTGCTGAAGGCGGTCTTAGGAAATGGGTAGGTATACATGGGAAGAGATGATCTCTCGGGTAACCTGAGCCAAAGTCATTTAGAGTTTCAAATACAGTAGTATCTCAGCTCACGAATGCCTCGCTTCACAAACAAATTGGGTCATGAACAAAAATTTCATTAAAATTTTGACTTGGGTCGCGAACTCCGCATTGGATGGCGACCAAGATCGCAGCCATCTCCCCACTCCACCCCACCCCGCCCCACCCCGAGTGGGGAGATGGCCACGATTGATTGCAGTTGCTTTCGTGCCGGGAAGGCGTGAGTGATCACAGGCGCACTCCTGCAGGAAAGATGGGCGCAATCTCGGCCATCTCCCCTGCGGCTGTGCCGTGCCCATCTTTCCTGCAGCAGCACACCCGTGGTCACACATGTCTTCCCTGCATGAACGGAACTGTGATTGTGGCCATCTCCCCTTTCAGGGGGTGGGGAGGTGGCCGCAATGCAGTTTTCGTGCAGGGAAGGTGTGCATGATCACAGGCACACTCCTGCAGGAAAGACAGGAACAATCTCAGCCATTCCCCCCTCCCAACCAGCACGATCGCGCCCATTTCTCCCTCCCCCAGCGTGCCGTTTGCACCCATCTCTTCCTCTCTCACTGTGCCTGCGATCACGCCGGGCACCTGCAGGGATGACGGGGGCGATCACGGTCGTGCTGGGGGGGGGGGGCAGGGAGATGGCCGCTTTGTTATCCCTTTGCTTCACATTTTTCTGATTTAAAAAATGGTTACAGAATGGATTAACCTTGTTTACACCGAACCTTATGGGGAAATTTAACTTGGCTCATGACCAATTTGGGTCACGACCAGAGTTCTGGGACAGATTAAGTTCATGAGCAAAGGTACCACCGTATTAATTTGAATTGCACTTGAACAGACTCCTCATGATATAGATCAGGGGTGACCAAACCAAGGCTCATGACCTACCTAGAGTTTATTTCGTGGCTCTCCACTTGCCACTCACAGGCACCTGCTTGCAACTCTCAAGCATCTGACTTTAATAAATGCCATATACTTTGAACTGAAGTATCAAGCTATAAATTTCCCTCTTCAAACCTCACCTAATACAGTAAAGGCATGCCCAAGCCCACATACATTTTAACTGGCTTTGCTACACTGAATCCCACATTAAACAAGGTTGTTAATTTGACCCCTTTCGCTGTACATTTGGCCTTCCTTCTTCATCTCTTAAGAAACATACAATTCCAGAGTTGATCCAATGGATTGCACACAGATTTGTTATACTCTGGAGGCACAAATAAGATCGTATTTATTTATTAAATAAAAAATCATTTTACTTATAGCAAGAATATTCACCTGCAGGAATAGACCAATAGACCTATTGCTTCATAAATGCATTGGCCATTAAAATAAGCTACATATCCAGCACAATTTTCATGTGCAGAGAAAGTCTACATAATATGTTAAAAATTAACGGAATGCCATCACATCAAACAGTTTCTGTGAGCAACGGAATGTCAAGGATTCGGACTGAGCTCAGGGGACCATGATCGCGGCGTTCCCTTGCACAACTTTTCAAAAAGCTCCTGGCTGGCCGGGCAAGACGGAACATGGAAGCATCCCGAGCCTGTCCTGCGCCTGCAGCGCTCCCGCACACTGCGGTCTCCACTGCAGAAGGGAGGAAAGTCGCCGTCCGCGGATGAGAGGCGGGTGCAAAACGCGAACGGACGACCTTGGCCGCTGCCGGCCTCTGACACAGCCAGGGCTTGCATAAAAGTTTCCGGACAGGCAGTCTTTCCGCGGCCCCTCTCCTTCGACAAAGCGCCCGCCCGCTGACTCGCGCGACTGCAGCAACGCGCTCGCCCCACTGACGTTTGACTGCTCCGGCAGAACCACGCGAGTTTCCGCTGAAGCGGGAGCACAAAAGCAGAGGGCGCGGCGCGAGCGGGGCGCACAGTGCTGAATAAGCACGCGGGCCAACAGGCAGAGCGAGGCGCGCGTTCTCGCCCGCATCCTTTACTTCCTTCGAGCGGGGCGGGGCGGGGCGGGGCGGGACTCCGCGCGCTGCCCCGTCTCGCCTTACGAGGACGACCCCGACTGCGCCGGGCGAGAAGAGCCGCGCGCGGCTGACGGCGTGGCGTGGCGCGGCGCGGGAGGAGGGGCCGGCCGGGCAGCCCGAGGACGCACACGCGCGCGCGAGGACCGCCAGCCCCGAGCCCAACCGCCCACCCGCCAACACGTTCTCCTCCCGGGCCCGCCCCCTCTTGCCATTGGTCATGGATGGGATTACCTTGGTAAGGCGGTGTGGGCCACGCGCAAGGTGAGGGGCAGATGTCCCACCCGCTGCCAGCCCCGTTGTCCTCACCTGCGCCAGCCGCACCCAACTCTCGCCGCGACTGTTAGCGCTTTACTTCCTGCCCATTGAAAAGCAGCAGGAGGTGCTACTACCCCGCCGCTGCCACGCCCCCTCCCTACCTTTGACCCGCGGCTTATGCCCCGCCCACTCCTGCTGCCTCACAGTGCTTACTCTAGACACTTCTAGAATAGTAACCCAACTTTCTGGAGAAAGTGCTTCCTGGTTGCTTTGAAGGCTATTTTTTCCCTTCTCGACTGCGGGGTAAAATTGCCGTCCCTTTTTGGAAACTGCTGAAATTCAGTGTGTTCTCCGCCTCTACCAGAAACAATCTGGGAACTTTTCCACTTTTTAATGTAAGAATCTTGCCTTTCTTTATAAGGCAGTGAAGAGACAGCATCTTACAAAAGCTCTGAACAGGAGCCAAATTCGCATTACATACTGCAGTCTGTAGCTTGCCGCAATAGCCTTGTGTTGTGGGTGACAGCAACTTTTCCTCCAGCTGTAGAGGGAGGAATTTTAACGAGGTTCATATTGCAATTTGGACGTGATGCATAAATCAATAGATCAGCAGACGTGTGGCCGTTAAGTAGTTGTGGAGGTGTACAGTGTTTTACAACAACCTTGAAAAAGGAGCCTAGCATCAGTATGTCCTTTCAGCATACTAATAGACAGGCATTTCTTTGGTGCGACGATCAGGGCTCTTAAAACACCGCAATAGCTCATTCCGCCTTGCCCCCATTCCCCATCCCTTTGCTTTGAATCTCCAGCAAAAGAATCTCCATGCAAAACACACCTCAGTTTGCAGAAAAGTAATTCTAAATTTGCTGCCGCTCCTCAACCCAAAGGCAATCCTCCTCTGCATGCAGGCAGCTCAGTACTCCATTCTCTTCCATCCCGATGCGCTACGCTTTTGCCTGTTTCTCTCAGTATGAAATAGAGATTTCCAGCCATACGCTACACCGAAGGTCGGGAGCGTATTACTCTACTATTACTATCTCTGTGATACTTTTAAGCTTCTCCCCTCCTCCCCCCACATCTCTTGCCCTGTCGTCACTTCCGTAAGCGCCACAAAAGTCTCGAAGCGAGGTGGTGCCGTCTCCTCCGTGGTACAGCGGGAACCGAGTGGAAGCGCTAGCCGCACCATTGCGCGGGAACAATTTCCCAAAGTGCGCGGCGACGACGGAAGGTATCGTGTTCGCCACCGACACCGGGCCGGCGTTTCCCTGGCGGCAGGCGCCGTGCGCATGCGTGCATGCGGTGGGTTGGGTTGGGATGGGAGGCGGTAGACAGTGCGCGCCGCTGTCCTGAGGCATGTGCTAGGCAGAGTAGAAAGTGTCCTTTGCTTTATCTTTAGACCGGATTTCCTGGCTGGTTTTGACGCAGTGATCATCCCTGGCTAGAGCGGTCAGCGTGACAGCTGCTGGTAGGAGGCTCTAGGAATCAGCGCTACACCGGCACAAGGATTTCGTAGCATCGTGCACTGATTGCTGTCCACCACCAGACTACGCCCCGTCATCTAAACAGAACACAAGTCTCGCATTCCCTTTGCGGTGCTAATCCTTGCAGGACTTCTTTTGTCTGGATAGGCATAGGCTTTTATCCTTTATCCTTAGAAATGTAAGCAGTAGTTCATGTTCCGCTGAACTCGGGTGTTCTTGAAGGGAAATGCTGTTGCTGTTGCTACTGCTGCTTAGCTTGAATACTTAGCAAGTTTGCAGTGCAGGTACTTTTTGCACTAGGAAAGACTCAAGAAAGAAACTGCCTCGTTTTCCCATAGTGCAGATGTGCAGAGAGTGAGACTGAAAGATTCTGGACTGATTCCCACGTTCTGAAGTTAGCCACATGGGCTTGTTGCAGCGACTTGCAATTATTTGTTTTCCCTTTAGTCCTCCTGTTTACTCCGGGTATGTTCCCAGGAATCCTTCCGGTTTCCCGATATAGCACCATTTTTACTATTGATAGCTTTCACTCTGGGGGTACTGGAGGAGAATTTTTTCATGCTTCCTTTCTTGTCAAATCACTGTCTGCAAAGACTATTATAAAGAGAGAAAAATGGAACTTTATTATTAAAGCTTTTTGCTGTATCTGCTGGAGAAGCAACTTTACTTCACCCATTCCTGCAAAGAGTTTTCTGAACAATAAGATTAAAAACTCCCTACATCCTTAGTGTGTGATTTTTTTTCTTAAAGGTTCTGGTTGGTCTTTGACTGTCTTTGGCATTTGTCTTCTGAGCAGAGATATGTGTGTATGCATGAACATTTTACTGTTTAGGAGGTGAAGGTTGTTGGGGAGGAATATTTCAGTTTCCCTCCCTTCTGTTTTCATGCTGAAATTTTCTCCCACAGCACCACTCTGCATGCATGTTCTGAGAACTTTTCCTCTTTGCGTTAGAGGGGGTAAACACGAAAGCAGGAGCAGGGAAATTTACATTCTTGTTACCAAATTATCATGGTCCCAAACTGGGGCCATGCATGCTTATACAGAAGTCAGTCACAGATGTACACATAGTTGTGCTGGGAAGAGTACCATCTCAGCTTACAAGATGAAAAAGCCATTCACTATCAAATGAAGTGTAGAAATGAAGGAAGGCAGGGCAATTGATGGTAATGGGGAGGCAGCAGAAGCACATACTGTGTCACACAGAAGTTGGCAAGTGAATCATTGAGAATCAGCAATGTTTGATCACTGTTCTTGTTGGGTGGCTCTAGCTATTTTGAATAAACTATGTTGAAGCCTCCTTGGTGGGGTTGGATGTCATAGCAAACACTCGAAAAGAAATATGGCTCACCCTGCCCGCCCACATGGCTTATAATACATGAAGCCAATCTATGGGATAATTCACATTTAATGCTAAGCCATGCTGCATGGCACCACATGGCATGGTATCTCATTTCATATCTTGGATTCAGACACTCAGTTTCCTTGTTTCACCATCTTCCCTTCAAATCTGGTATTTCATCAGCCCCAGTGGCTGCAAATCAATTTCTGCATGCACTGCTCCTGCCTACATTGCCTGCCTCTCCTTCATTGACCCACAAACTCTCTTAGCATGGCCTCAGGCACCTGCTCCTGTTTGTTTGTTTGTTTGACTGCTCAGAAGAAGCAAGCACTTACTTACTAGAATAACACTGCTATCTCAAGAAGCACTAGCCACAGGTGGGCTTCAGGAAGGTTGTGTCCAGGTTGAGAAAAAAAGAGCATGGAGCAGCCAATTACAATGCTGCTGCTGGGCAGATCTCTACGGTGAGGGCGGCAGGCAGGATTATCTCCTGCAGCCTCTGCTCTCTCTGCTCAAAACTCTATGGCAGAAACATGGAAATTTCACAGAAATGTGAAAACTGAGTTCAGATGCTGAAACAAACCACGGTGAAGCACAGAAAACATGAAACAAATTGCTGTTTCTTTCTGTGGTTCCACAGAGACGAAATGTACCATGCATCACCATTCTTGCTGGGTTCACATGTAACAAGCCATGCCATGGTGGTTTCTGTCATGGTTTGTTGTTTTGTGTGAACCTGCCCAGTAAACATCACTCAAGTTTGAATATAGGTTTCCTGTGGGTAGTTGTGGAAATATGGGTTATTTCTGAATCTAGCTGCTAAAATAGACCATGTTTTATTATCTGTAAACAATCCAAAGTTCATTAACTTCAAAACAAACCATCAGCTGTTTGTGGTTAACAAACAGGTCACTGGCTGGGTTTGTATGATCACAAAAAGGAAATAAGCCACACTGGAGCACCATGGGGAATAGCTTGTAGCTGTCCCAAAGGGAATTGGAAAAGCTGGCTTAATAGCTGTTTTTCATAATGTGAAGGAAAAGGTTTTAATGGGACAATGATAGGGCTTGTGGCAAGGGATTGGAGGAAGCCAGTGCCAGCTGTGTTTGGGCTCTTTGGTGGCTGCTGGCACTGGTGCTCACCAGGAGCCCCATGACAATAACAAGCATATTTTGCATCTGTACATTCACATGCACAATTATAAATTTTTATTTTATAATCAAATTATGTGCATACAATTTGTGCACAGGCAGATTAAAAACAAGTGATGGGCAGTTCCTGCAAGGTACTGCTGCCATGTTCAGAAAAAAATAGAGGAGAGAAAAGCTGTAGCAGACCAAACACAGCTCACAAGTAGGGAGGGCATCTTGGTGCTCCTGTCATGTCCCCTGGGATCCCTGCAGGAAAACTATGAAGTGGGGGAACATCCCACCCATGATGTGTCCATTCATCTGTCAGGTATATCAGAGTAGGATGGCTTACCAGCGATACTGCATAACTCAATACTCAGTGTGGCTTACGTTATGTCATGTTCAGTAAGGCTTGCTCCACTGTAAGCATATATAGAATTGCAGCCTTACTTAACATGCCCCTCTTATATGTAGAAAAGCAAAACTGAAAAATTTACTGTAAAATTTTGATGTGCTCTATATATTTTCAAATACGAAATTAGCAGAACTGAAATATTTGATCAGGAGGGAAAATCTGTGAAACTCAGTCCATGAAATTTAAATGTTATCTTAAGGATACACAATGTTTTTCATGGTGACTATTCTATTGATATTGTGGACATATTTAAAGGTGTAACAATCCAAAACTATACAGTTTGCTTATTCTTATCTATAAGGGAAATGCAGGCACTGAAACCTATTAATATAATTATATGTGCCCAAAGATAAATAGGAACATGTTCAATATTTATAAAAATATAAATATTTATTCACTATCAACTTATTGAAGTTTTCAAGAGGCTAACATATAATTCTAGTTACAATACAGAGCCCTTCCAGGATCTTTGCATTCCTTTTGTGGCTGGCTGACAGTGATCTCTCACAGTTTTTGGCTCCAGGTGGTAAATGCAATGGATGAGTCAAAGCTCTTACTGGTTTCTTCTCCAGTCAGAAAGGGGTTCTGCATAGATATATAGGACTCGTGGGGCCAAATTAGGCTAGACTTTTGACCTCTGTAATCTTCCGCCTTCCTGATTTGTTTTAAAAGCAGCTGCTGGGAAGGGGGGTGCAAATTAGATTAAGACCAATGGTACCCATATGTTTTTCTTAAGGGGGTAATTGCACCTGGAGGAATAATTTAGATTGGGAATGCAGCACAAGGAGAAAGAGAGAAATGAAGATAGCACTAACTTCCTCAGTCCTGCTTCTGGAAGCACATGTTTGGGTACCTGCTTTCTGCAGTGTTGCAACCCATGACCTTGCCCAGTGAGCTGAAACTCCTGTTACCTCTGCTGCTGTGGTCTCCCATGCATTCCCACTTTTGATGTGTTTTGTAAAGATGAGAAAAGACAGACTGTGATATTTTGCTATTGCCCCAATTCTTTAATTTCTTCTTTCTCACAGCTCTGTGTCTCCTCTTCCCTTCAGGGGCAAACCTTCTCTTTTTTTGGTGGGGGGGAGGGTTGGAGGAAGAGGTGTGGAGGGGGCACCTCTCTTATTCCTTTGTTGGTACCTTTTGAGGGCATTATGCTGCCTAGATCAGGGTTTGAAATTTTATCTGTGTGCTGCTCCTGTATATTTAAGTAAGTCTGTTTGTTTCTGGGTGAGCTCTGCTGGACTCAGAACAGCCTGTCCCCTGGCAGCGTAAGCCAGTCGTCAGAGAGAATATTATAGAGAATTCTTTTAGCAGCATAGTATTTTTCCCTAGTAACTAATGTTCAAGAAGGGATTTTTCCCTAGTAACTAATGTTCAAGAAGGGATTATATTCTGGTCATGGAAAAATAAGGTTTCATATATGGAGAGATATACGTCCTGAGCAACTATAATACCCCCCCACCCCCAGTGTAGTCTTGGTCTAGCTCTTGCCACCAGGATGACTGAATCTCTTACTGTTCAAAACTAAACAATCCAGTCTCGGGTTTTTAGAATATAGTCTGACCATCTCTGTCAAGAACCTGTGTATTGTATTGCCACAGGCTGGAATTTACTCATACTCAATTGGGAATAAGCCCATTAAACTCAGTGTATTGACTTAAAAATATATACAAATAAGATTGTGTTGTAAGCCTGTCAGTTAGGAGGATACAGTGAGAATGCAATTATGCAAAATTCTGTTGATGGATCCTTTCAGTGTAGTTGTTTATCCATGCAAATAATCCATTTTATGGATTATTTATTTGATTTCTGTGCTGCCCAATAGCCGAAGTTCTCTGAGCTGTTACAGAACAATTCAAATTCCAAACCACAATAAAGATAATAAAATACAATATAAAATTTCTACACACACACACACACACACTTAAAATCAAACAGCTAAATACAATTTTCATAAAATTCCTGGAGATGTTAAAAAAGGCAGCTGACATGAAAGTTTATATTATATGCTATTAAATACCATTTAATGCCCAGGGGTAGAGGGCAATCTTATCTGTTGTTGAAAAGATGGCAGCATTGATGCCAGGCAGGCCTTGGTGGGGAGCACTACTGAGAACTCCCATTCTCTAGTTATGGCCTCTCTTGGAAGTGACACTTGGAGGAAGGCCTCAGATCCTGATCATAGTAATTGGACATTGATTTAGTGTATCCATAACCACACTTGTTGGAAAGGGAAAAAAGAAGTAAAGCTGAGTGTTTTCAACAGATGGAAGACAACGAACTCCAAAATTCTGGATAACCCCACTCAGCAGTTTCATTTAGACATTGAATGACTTGGAAGATAAAGCAACCCCTGGGGAATTGCATGCTGGAAAATCTGCAGAGCTCAGGAAATTCCCCAAGCCCCACCTTCTGGGGCCAGACATCCAAGCAGAAGTAGAATCACTGCAGTGTTGTCCTCCATACTCCCTGTCACCCTAGGAGGATACCATGCTTGATGCTAGAGTTTCAACAACCCTCTTTGGAACCACCTCTCTTCTGTTCCATGGACTTCTTGGGCTCTGCCCTGTCAGAAAACAAGCAGAGCTGAGAGAAAGTCCATGAATGCTTGCAGTGCTGTTAATGTACTGACAACCTTCCTCAGCCCACACAGCACAAAGGCTGCAAGTCATGTGCACAGAAGATTAAAGCTGCTTGCGCAGCATTTGTGTGGGGCTGATTCCTGGTGGGCATCCATGCAAATGCTCAGTGCACCCAGTGCCAAGCTGAACTCATGGTCATAAGAAAGCAGGCCAGAGTCCAGAGAGTGAAGCCAAAAAGGATTCCCACCCTCAAATGGATTCCTTACATATCGCTAGTTGATGATATCAAAAGAGGCCAAGAGATTCAGGACTATCAGCAGCGTCAAATTCCCCCCATCTCTGACCTGACATAGCTAATCATACAGGGTGACCAAAACCATTTCTGTGCCACAACCTGGCTTGAACGCAGTACAGTTAATCAGTGTGATGCAAGAGTTCCTAGATCTGATTGGCTAACACTCAGGAACCTTGCCCAGGAAAGGAACATGTCCTACTCAACATGTGTTAAGATCTTCTGGGTCTAGAAAGGATTTATTTAGAAGTAGTCCCTCTGCCACTTTTTTCAGACAGCATAAGACCACTTCCTCTCACAAAGAGGCATAATCACTTCCCTGGCCCAGCTGGCTGTCCCCTCTTGCTAGTTTTTATATGTGGAGAGGTACATTTCTAGTATGGAAAGGTCTGCATCAACCAGCCCAAGCACCTTGTCAATGTCCTTGAGCTGTACCAACTGAAACTCATCCAAGGAAACTAGATGAGGCTCTGCTGTTAATTCACACTCTGTAACACTGAAGTCTAAGTATAGCAGATGAAAGAGATTTTTATCCTGGAAGGGCTTAGAAAGTGTACCAAAGTGGGGCCTTGCAGGGCTGCAATGTCCTTACAGCCAGTATGTAATATGCCCCAACTGGCCATAAAAAGCTCTGCTGAGCAGCAGATAGATGACTGAACTGGGGCAATAAGATATTGTTTCTTTGCTGCCCTCACTTCCCTAAAATATACCTGTCTATTGGTACATAGAGTTCAATTACATTGACTAGGAGTTTTTCTCCATGTTCACTTAAGCCATCTCCTCTTTTATTTCATTGCTGTCATCCCTATGGCATAACATGGAGCTGTACAAGCCCTGCTATGTAGAGAGAGTGCTCATGAGCAATCATGTCAACTGCCCAGCTTATTGCTACATCTGATGGAATGCCCAGAGTTTCAACAGAAGCATCAGCCACATCAGGCAGAAACAACCCCCCCCCCCGCCCGAGATCACTGGAAACTTGACCATCTTAATAGGTCCTCTGTCCTTGCAGATGGGAAAAGCTGCCATCTAGTCCAAACTTCAGCAGGTGGTGATCTGACCATGCAAAGGGAGTAAATCAAAGCCCCCCACTTTCAGTTCACCAGCAGCACGCCTAGATGCAAAACAAGTCTAGAGTGTGCCCTGCTATGTGTCTTGGGACAGTCCCATGGTAGGCATGGGGGCCATGAAATCCAGAGCTACTCTAGACACGATGTCCTCAGCCTGAATGTTGACATCTTCCAAAATTAACAGTCTGGGATACATCAGCAGCATATCTGAGAGCACTCCTGTCAGCTCAGGTAGGAAGACTTCCATGTAGTGGGGTGGGCAGTATCCAGCAGAATCCCCAGTTTGTCCCACTGTCCCAACACAAGAAGCAGACATCCTTTTTCAAACCGACGGAAATACTTAATTTTTGCCTTATTCCAGTTTTCTTCTTTATCGATTTTGTTTAACAAGGCTGCTGTTGTCCTTGAAATTTTAAAAATTATGTACATTAGTCTTATATTTTAAAGTTAAAACCAAAGTTGATGCATTTTTAGTATTTTGTGAAATAAGCTGAAAATGTAAAATTTGACAAATGTACTATGCAGTTTTCTAATCATGTGTAAAGTGCTTTGTCTACAAGAATAGAACAAATTAGTAATTAGGTGTGAAACAAATCAGTAAGTAAT
Source organism: Varanus komodoensis (assembly GCF_004798865.1). Classification (NCBI taxonomy): domain Eukaryota; kingdom Metazoa; phylum Chordata; class Lepidosauria; order Squamata; family Varanidae; genus Varanus; species Varanus komodoensis. The sequence continues at coordinate 25,500,321 of NW_025336087.1, read as the reverse complement.
AAACAGAATGAAAATGAAATAATTGTCACCTTTCAAAGTAACCAGTAGACACAAAACAAGTTGATCATGTACAGGAAATTGAATGTATTTAGCATTTGTTTTTTCACGGCTGAAACTGACTTATGTGCATGCGTAGATTATCGTCTCTATTTTTTAAGCAAGCACCATCTTTGGGGGGAAAATCCCTTCAGTGTCAGAGCTGTATTAATTGAGCAACTAAGAGTCCAATTCTCAAGGGATGCGCTCTGAACTTGGAGGGCTGGCTAAGGGCAGCACTTCAGCATGGAAAGGACAGGAGGCTGCTGTATCCTGGTAGTGTCAGTCCCCACTCCTTTCCCTCTGGAATGCCCCCAAAAGCCCTTTGCAGAGGTTGCTCTTGTGACCAGTTCTTTCCATGCTGGCTGTGTGTGTGGGAGGGAATATTATTATTACCTTTATTGTTACATTGCATTTATATCCTGCCTTTTTCCTCTCACAAGGAAGCCAAGGCAGGGTATAGCTCTCTCCTCCTCACAACATTAACCCTGTGTGGTAAGTTAGCATGGGCGAGCCTGTGACTAGCCCAAAGTCACTCAATGGGCTGCATGGCTGAGTGAGGGCTAGCACCCACATTTCTTGAGTCCCATAACAACACTCTTAACTACTCTTCTGACTGTGCAGCAGGAAATCCAAAAAATCCTTAGGCCATCTAGATATTGTCTAGCAGACAAGGGATTGCATTGAAAATTAACATCGACTATTATGTTCATTCATTCCCATTTTGAGGAGATTTTTGGCACGCATGATAAAAAGTAAGGGTATTGCTTTCTGTTGTACACCCTCTCTTTTTCTTCCTGTCTATCATGTTTTGAGTTATGACTAGATATATTCTCACCCACCCTCACACAAAAAGACAGCAGTCTTTATTGGACTGGGGAGGAGCAAGCAGGCCAGAGTAAGAAAATTAATTAACTCCCTTGCAGTTCATAAATAACTTACTTTCATGCTTGCTTGGAAGAGAGTTGTATAAAAAGTATCAAAGCCAGTGGCTTATCTGCATTCCTGCACAAGTCCTCTTACCAGTGGATAAGGAGTCCATTTGGGGGCTTAATCTTTGGTTAAGGCATCTCCCTTTACAGCATCTCAGAGTTACTGTTATTCAGTATGGAGGCTTTTATGAACTATATTTTTGAAAGAAAGATATTTATGGCATGCAGTATAATTCTGTGTCCCTTAACATGAGAAGTTAACATTCTGCACGCCTTTAAATTGAACACTTTAACATCTCTGTTGAAAAGAAAGCCTGAGGGCCTCCATAATCCGAATATTTCATCCATGAGCTATTTTCTACATGTGAGTTGTCATGAGATGTTGCAGTTAGCAGTTGTTGAACTGCATTTGCAAAATCACTGTAAAGTGATATTAATAGTAATAAAAAGATTCTTGCATTTGTTATGTAAAAGTATAATAATGACCTTTGTCTTTCTACAAAGGCATATCATGATCATGTAAAACTCCAGGAAGCTGTATTATGTATAAAATTAGAGGCTAATATTTAGTTAAATGAATTATTAGCTACCCTCCCAGTGCCTGAGGTGGTTTGCATTGATAAAATTAAAAAAACAAAACAAAGACAAATGCAACAGGCCAATGAAAAAGACAGAACCCACAGTAAACCTCAAACACCAAACAGAAGATGTGCCCTTTATATGTTCTCTATAAAGCCAATAAAGAACTAACTATTCATTTCAGGAAGGAGTTCATGCCATAGCCTAGGAACAACTGATTAAAAGTCCCATTTTCACCACTTTGTTCTCATTTTACGTAAGTTTGGAACTTTAAACATTGCCCTTGAAGATAACCAGAACTGGTTTGGGGACAGCATGCAAGGTGATCTCTTAGCAGCCATGCACCCTGGGGATGGTGGGAATTACAGGTCAAGCCATCTGGAAGGCACCAGGTTGGGGAAGTCAGTGCTATATGATATTTGGGCAACACTTTTGAATGTTGTGTAAGTTTTTCGTTTCTTCATTTCACAGATACTCTTCAGCATGTGCTGTAAAGATAAGCTTATGCAATTTGTATTTATTTCACTCTGAACAGATATGGTCCGTAGTGGCAAAAATGGAGGGCTCCATCTGAAACAGATTTCATATTACAAACAAACAGGTGGTTATCATCCCACAACATTAGCAAGTGAAAGGAGTGGAATAAGAAGAGCAGCAAAAAAGTTTGTTTTTAAAGGTAAAAAAAAGCCTTAAAAACTGTAACTAATAAAACTTTGGGGAATTCAGAAAGCATGTGTTCAACAACCATTTTTATCCTAGAGGGTTAGGACCAAATAACATTTGGCTTGCTTGGTGCAGCTTAAATATGAAACAGGTATTGAATCATTATGTATAGGCAGAATTAAAGCAAACTTGATTTTGGTCTAAAGACAGAAATCTAAAGGCAAAACTAGATATTGTATAGTGGAAAAAAACAACAGGAACAGTATGTTTGCATGCTTCATTCTAATTCATGTGTCTGTTGAGCTGCTGACTTCAGCCCAGTCACTGAAGTAATCATTGGAGGAGAGGTGCTTCTACAGATGTCTCTACTTTCTTAAGAATAGTGGGTAATGACTTTTTGGAGAAGCATTTTGGAGATAATACACCATGTACTGAAATTTCCTTTCCAAGGAAGCTCTTCTTACACATATTGTAATCGATTTTGGCAATCGACAATCTTTTTTAAAAGAAAATGTCCAGGCACTTAAACTTTGTATGGTGTCAGAGGTTGTCATTTTTAATCTCTGCTGAGTTCTTTCAATTTTTATTGCATTTTGTTGTTCTGATGGCTTTGTTTTTATTATATTGTATTTTTGAAATTGTGAACAGCTCTGGGAATACAGTGGTATTGAACATGGAGGATATACATTTAACAAATAAAGTGTGGCCCATATTGTCTTTTTTTTTCAAATGCACTTCCCTAGAAAAATAAACAGTGAGATTTTTCAATCCAATGTCTAGCCATTTAAAATCTCTTGGTAAATAATGATGCTGACTCTGCTGACAGCCAATTTGAATGTTCATTTCCGTTTTGGAATAAACTCATTTCTATCTTGACCAGGCATGCTGTGAATGTTCCTGAATAATTTTGAGCAGTTAGAACTAATCACAGCTACAAAAAATGGTATGAAATAATGTTAAATGTTCTCTTTCAGATAATAAGCTATACTATGTGGGAAAAGACAGGAGGCAAATGCGCCTGGTAATTCTTTCAGAAGAAGAAAAGAGAACAGTGTTAGAAAAGTGTCATGAAAATCATGCAGGTACACATCATGGCATATCAAGGACACTGACCCTGGTGGAATCTCAGTATTATTGGACATCAGTAACCAGCGATGTCAAGCAGTGGGTATGGGTCCTATCGACATCATATCTTGCCCATGTTAATACATCTTTTCAGCAATACGATTGGCTAACTAATTCCTTAAAACTGCCTTTGCCTGATAAAGTGTTCACAAAACACTCCTGACAAAGTTTTCTGTTGCATAGTTTTCTTAGCTCATTTTACTAAGGTTCAAGCTGCAGAATTAAGTCCTGATTCCAAGTCTTGCTGTGTTTGCCATTAAAACTCTTAGAATGTCAACCAGTGACAGAGCAGCATTTAGAAGACATGGACTTCCATGCTGTAGGTAAATATATTTTTCAGAGTGGAGTTCCAAGCCTGTCTTCATAGACTACTGGTTCAGTAGAAGATTCATATAATGTATAGATGGAGTCTATTCCTGGAAGCCATCAAACTTCCACATTTTAATCTGCCATTTATGTAGTGAGAGTTGAATGTAAATACAATTTCCTCTCTTGGATATCTCAACAGATGCATCTTTTCATTTTGGGATGATTTCTCCAGTATTGTTTAATTGTGTGCTAATGGAATATATGTTTACTGCAACCATCACTTTGGAGTAAGCTGATAGTATGTAGTGCTCTGTTCTGAACAAATTGTCCAGCCATGGCTAAACTGTCATGATGCCAACCAAGAATCTCTTCTTGTTAGCCACAATGGCTCAGTATGTAGAGAAGTTACTGAGGTAACATGTACTAGAGAAGTTCTGACTGTGCTAATGTTCAGCAGGTAGGTTGGGTCTTTAAGGCTTTCAACAGGGAAATGAAAGCTGTTCTTGCTGATGTAAATAGACCTTTCAGCTGTTGTAGCTGTTTGCAACTGTAGAGGAGGAACTGCTTGACATTTATAGCTGTTAACTACAATAGTTTCAACACAATAGAACATGATTCTTCTGTCTTAAGTCTCTTATTCAAATAAAAGATAACTGTGTAACATTTTATGCAAAAGTTAAGTTAATATTAACATTGGTTTTTGTTACTTTTCACCCAGATATATGCTTGCCAGCGCTGCCAGGTAGCAAAGAGTACGGCTATTGTGGAGTCCAGATGCCATGCTATGAAGGCAGAGGACCCATGGACTGTAGTTACCATAGACCTGTTGGGGCCTTTCACTGCCACCGGTAAAAACCACACATACATCATTCTCCTGACAGACATCTTTACACAGTGGACTGTGGCTTTGCCACTGCGTGACCCTTCTGCATCTGAAGTGGCTAAAGCAATTGTCAGTGCATTGTTTTGCTATGGACCACCTCAAAAAATAGCTATAAATCAGGGAGAAGAGTTTGTTTATCAGGTAAGGGGAGAGAGATTTGCTGAGGAAAAGCATGCTTAATATTTTTTTTCCACTAAGGGGAGGGGTGAAACCAAGAGTGTTATGGAGACTATATGTATGAAACATTTTAAAAACGTCTACATTTGAACAGCTACAATAAATGACTTTGTACCCCAAAAGAGAAATTGAGGTGAAAATATTCAGTACCTTTATAGAATGGAATTCTTCAAAATCATTCACATATTGCTAAAAAGCACATGCTTGGCTATATGAGTTCATGCTCAATTTACTTCTGCAGGAATGCATTGCTTAGATATCATAATATGTATGAATGTCTGCATTTCTCTTGGGTTACAGCATATAAAATATCAATTTACTAGCACAGTTTAAGATAAGTTGTGAATACAGCATTAGCTTTCATACTCTTCAGCTTAATATGCAGATATGGAATCAAATTGAAATCTGCACCTGCAGACTGGATCGAGCAATTACTAGTCCTCCACATATTTTGTCCTCATCATTCTCCTGCATTGGCTATGTTGGCAGGGGCTGATGGAAGTTGTTAGCCAAAAGTTATACAGATTCTTATATCAAAGTTTATGTAGATCTGCAGGGCCAGATTATATAGATACTTCTGCTATAGATCCTTATAGCTATAAAGGTAACACATACTGAAGTTCTGAAATTGTATTTGGTCCTTGACCATTGCGATGTAGCATATATGAGAAATACATTTCAAATTACATCTGTCTTCTGAGATTATTTTAGATGACTATTGCTCAGTTGTGATTAATACGTGGGATATGTTTTTGTCTCTTTCTACTTGCCGCTTTCTCCTCTTGTATCACCCATAAGAAGAGAATTGGTCCACCTCGTAACAGAACTTTCATGGGTGTGTTAGAGGGCAGTTCCATAGTGCAGCTGTCGGTACAAGCACTGCTTGCTGACTGCAGCCAGGATAGGAGGTGAAAAGGGATTTCTTACCTTCCCCTTGTTTTCCCCATTGTGGGATATCAGAAGAAATTAACTATACCAGCTGTGAAGCGCCTTCCAAGGCTGTGTCAGGGAAGCATGGGGGCTTAGGATGCTGTGAGGACTTGGCTGTCCCGGAAACACCCCATTTTCCCCACTGCTGCTGACACAGAGCACTGACTTTGCACTGGTGTGCTGATGCCTTTTTGTCAATGAATGTGTCGTGTCTTTGAGGCCCTCCCTTCCTGCTGGCAGAGCAGCATTTTCCTGGCATCCAGTGACTCCTCAGCTAGACAGAAAGAATTCTTCAAACTTTGAACCTTGGTTTGGAAAACGGTTCATGGAGTTGCTTTGAGCAACATCTGGAAATACAAGAGACATCTAATTCACACATAGCTGTTCTAAAAGAAAGGCACTGAATATTCTAAGTATGTAAATTAAATATTCCTATGGTCCTTAAATAATATTATCATCAGTTTTAGATTGTGTGGGATTTCTTTGCTATTTCAAAAAAACATTTTCATGTTCTCTGGTAAGACAATAACCTTGTGTGTGTGTGTGTGTGTTTGTTTTAAAGATTAACTGCAAGCTCTTTGAACTCTTTGGGACAAAGGAATTGATAATGCCATATCCTCAACCTGATCGTGAAAATGAAATTAGCAAGTCCATCAGATCTTTCCTTCTCAAATACTGTACAGAACATACCAAAGACTGGGATGAGCACTTACAAGCTATTGCATATGCATTCAATTTGATTCATTCAGTATGTATGAACAACATTGTACTTCTTGTGTGAACCGGGGCTGAATGCTCTTTACACAAAGTGAATATTTCACAGTGAATCACAGTGATTTTTTCCCTCTTTTTCTTCCTTCCCCATTTGTAAAGGAGGCTCATCAGAACACACCATATTTCCAAATGTTTAAACGGAATCCTTATCGTCCTTCAACCTTAAGTGCGATTCAAGGAGAGAGTGACTGTGTGTTCACCCGAATTGTCAGTGCAATTCAACAAGCCAACAGAGCTTTGCAGGAAAGGACAGCTTCAAGCTGCCAGGTATACCTCTCTCCTCCTCTCTTAAAAAATAAGTCAGTGGGGTTTATAATTCAAAGAAAAATAAAATGTGTGTGAAAAATATTGAGTGCATCTGCATGTTTGTCATCATTTTTAAACTTCTAATGCTGGAGGAGGATATTAATACTGCACCAAAGCAGGCACAGTGTGTCAGAAAAAATACTTCCAAGCCTCCAAAATACCTGTAGACTCATCCCCTGGTGTCTACCAGGACTGTTTGATGCAATGTTAGATTCTCTTTATATGAAATGCCCACATCATCATCATCATCATCATCATCATCATCATCATCATTATTATAACATTTCTATGCCGCCCCTTGCCGAAACCTCGGGGCGGCTTACAACATGATAAAATACATTGAAATACAATAGTACATAATAAATTACCATTAAATATAAAAATACAAAAAAATACATTGATTTACAAATACAAAATTAAAATTATCAGTATAAAATAAAAATATAGGAGGAGAAAGAGAAGGAAGAAGAAGTTGCCCCGGCCAGATCATATGTTTTAACAATTGAAATGATGTTTAAATAAAAAGGTCTTTACCTGGCGCCGAAAAACCAGTAACGACGGTGCCAGGCGGACCTCTTTGGGGAGTGAATTCCATAGGTTGGGTGCCACCGCAGAGAAAGCCCTCCTCCGGGTACTTACTCTCCTAATTTCTTTCATGGAGGGTTCCCGGAGAAGGGACTCTCCCGCAGATCTCAAAGGGCGGTCGGGCATATACGGACGTAAGCGCTCGTTCCGGTAGCCAGGACCCAAGCCGTTTAGGGCTTTGTAGGTCATAATCAACACCTTGAATTGGGCCCAGGCTTCAATGGGAAGCCAGTGAAGCTGATGGAGGACTGGAGTCATGTGAGCATAACGCCCCGTCCCCGTCAGCAACCTGGCAGCTCTATTTTGCACCAATTGAAGTGTTCGGACTGTCTTCAGGGGAAGCCCCACGTAAAGCGTGTTACAGAAGTCTAGGCGGGAAGTCACCAGTGCGTGTGTCACCGTCGCCAGGCAGTCGTACTCCAGGTAGGGGCGCAGCTGATTAATCAGCCGAAGCTGAAGGAAGGCGTTCCTCGCTACCGCTGTCACCTGAGCTTCCAAAGAAAGCTCCGGGTCGAGGAGTACACCTAAGCTGCGGACCTTATCCCTAAGAGGGAGTGTTGCACCATTCAGGACCAGGTCAAATCCACCCTCTCCGAAACCCGATCCGCCAACCGACAGGACCTCCGTCTTGTCTGGGTTGAGTTTCAGTTTATTGGCCCTCATCCATTCCCTTACCTTGGCCAAGCACCGGTTCAGCACAGCCACTGCCTCACCTGGATTAGTGGAGAATGAGAGGTAGAGCTGGGTATCATCAGCGTACTGATGATTCCGCAGCCCACACCTCCTGATGACCTCTCCCAGCGGTTTCATATAGATGTTAAATAGCAGAGGGGATAGAATGGAGCCCTGTGGTACCCCATGGCATAGCTGCCATGACGCAGAGACATGGTCCCCCAGCACTACCTTCTGGAATCGACCGTCAAGATAGGAGCGGAACCACTGCAAAGCAGTGCCTCCAACCCCCAATCCCGCAAGTCTATCCAGAAGGATACCATGGTCGATGGTATCGAAAGCCGCCGAGAGGTCCAGAAGAACCAACAGGGATGCACTCCCCCTGTCCTTCTCCCTGCACAGGTCGTCGTACAGGGCGACCAAGGCAGATTCAGTACTGTACCCGGGTCTGAAGCCGGACTGAAAAGGATCCAGATAATCAGTTTCATCCAAGAGTGCTTGGAGTTGTCCCGCCACCACTCATTTATTACATTAGATGTAATAAATGAAGCAAGAGTAGTTTTATTCGGAAGACCTTATTTGAACAATAGGAAAGTGAGTAAAAATTAGTTCTTAATTAGAAGTATATAGCTCTGAATGTCAGAAAATGCACAGCTCAGTTTAAGGTTTTGAAATGTGCAAGAACTGTCTTTTGGTCCATAAGTCAAAGATGTATAATGCTTTACGTTCTTCTGAGGAAGCCTTGCAATGATATAAGAAGCTCTAGTGACTCCTAGATTCAATATTCCTGGCAAATTCAGGAGCTACAATATAGGCTATGTCAAATTTACCAACAGGTCAACTACCTTTATATTGTAATGAGATAGGCTAATATTAAATCAAAGCTATCAATTACATAATGGAGAGTATAAGAAGCCATGTTGATGTGACGTCTGCCATGTGTGTGAATGGTATTTGTATCTGTGCTGGTGTTGTAACTCTATCTGCAGTACAACCAAGACTAGCATAAACTTAGGCCAGGCTCCTTTTCTCTTGCAGATATCAGGTGCACTGAAAATACACAGCGAGCTCTGAATGCGCTTAGGCCAAATAGTTCTAATTAATAAGTTGTTTCTTTTCATAGGATTTAAAGAAAATGTCTGTAGAACAGAGCAGGAACAAGGGCCATGTTAGGAAGAAGCCAAAGCAAATAACTCCATTTCTCAAAGTTGGACATGAAGTTCTTAGACAAAGGAAGAACTGGTGGAAAGATGGCCATTTCAAGTCTGAATGGGTTGGTCCCTGTGTTATAGACTACATTACTGATAATGGCTGTGCAATATTAAGAGATGCTGGAGGCTCAAGACTGAAAAGGCCCATCAAAATATCTCATCTTAAACCCTATGTAAGAGGATCATGCAAACAAGGTGAAAATCAATTTGAATTCTTCCCAGTGACTGTTTTTTTTCTTCTGTTAAACAGGAATACAGCAAAAGAAGAGCATAAAAGGTGTCCAGTTGAATGTTCTTTAGCTTTATGCTTATGTGCTGCCCTCAGTTTTCATTGCTTCTTTCAAGTGTACAGATTTGGGGAATAATTTTTTCAAAGCTTTACTGCCCTATACAGTGCAGGCCTTGCCCTGCCCAACAGGCATGTGGAACCAGCATGAACAGTTGGATGTCTCTGGGTCGGGGGCAGTACACTGACTACATTAGCTGTGGGACTAATGTTAAGCGGTATGGATGCCTTGAAAATATATCATAGTTTACAGTGAGAAGTAGTTTGTGCATATTATCCGGAAAGAGATCTCGGCCAGGAAGAGAGCTTTGTGAATGGAATATTAATGCAGTCACAGAGGACAATACGCACATGACAAATGAGGTGTTAAGAGTAGTTCCTGTATTTTTGACACTTTTTCTACACAAATCTAACCAGAAAAGATAATGAATAGTTGAATGCCTCAGATGTTGTTTAAAGCACAGTGCTAAGTCCAGCCTTAGAAATTTTGAATTCATTTATTCAGCAGATTAAAATATTTATGTTGTCAGTAAACAATTTAGGGTCTTGTCTTAGTTCAGGGAAAATAATTGAAATATTTAATTTCAGTCTTTCTGTAATCATGACAGGCCCAGCAATTTCATTTTCTTTAGTGCTGTTTCATTTTCTCCAAACTATCACTGAGTCAGTATGATAGCTAGAAAGGAAAACAACAGCCTCATAGCTTAAAGACTTCAATTGCAACACTAACAGTGACTGCATTTTGATTGTGCTTTGTAAAAGAGCCTAGTTTTGGTAAAAGACCCTGGCTAGTTTTGCAAGTATAGGCGGCACTAAAAAATGTGATCTAGCCCTCCATAATCAGGTTTCTCAACTGCACAAACCCCATTACCTCCAAATACCTCTATTCATTTAGACTAATAAATATGCAAAGAACTTCGGATCTGTAAGAATAATTAAAAGGGAAGGAGAAATCATCTTAAAACATTGAGATGCATTTGGTTTGTCTCGAAGTAAAACCCACAAGCCCAGAAGAATTGTCCTTTTTCATCCTTTGATGGGACCAAAGTGGAATAGGGATAGAAGAGTCCCTGTACTGCTACCTATAAATTGTTCTTCCTCTTGCAGGGGTCAGAGGTTTATCATGCATTTGGCAAGTTTTTTCCAGCCATTTTACATCCTTGCCTGTATAACTGAGGTATAGTCAGGAAAATCCTTTTCCTAATAATGATCATGTTAGTTAAAATGTCCCCTAATCATGATATGTTTGCTTATTGCAGACAGCCACAACATTTGGAAAGGTGCCGTTGTGGTTGACCATGACTATGTTTGTTCATCGGAAATCTCCACAGAACAGAGCTCAGAAGATGCATGCTCTGTAAGAAGACCTCCCATCTCTGCATGTGATGATACCCTCCTGGGGAAAGACCTTGAATGTTCAGAAAGTAAAAGTATTGCATTACCAGAATTCTCAAGCCCAGTGTAAATTACTACAAACCCAAAGCAGTGGTTTGCAGCTTACTGTCCAAAATAAAACTGAGGCTACTTGACTCTAGTACTGTAAGGCATCATCAGAAGAAATGGGTATTGAACTTGTCAAGGTTGTGTAAAGTCTACTACTCTGTATTTCCTTTATGAGGAATAAAGCACCGAACTGTTACAGGCCCAGCAAGATGTCTGCTTATGATGTCTGTATTTGCACATACATGACCAGTGGTAAGTTTCAGGCTTATGCACTCTATTCTCTTCTCCATTCAGTAGGGACCAGAAGCATTCACTATACAAATTTGGACAAACTGTGGTGATTGTTTAGCCAACTTCCAACAGTGGTTAATGATCTGGACTTGTATTGGTAAACCAGTGGTGGGGAACACTTTTGCTCAGTGATAATTGGTCAGGGGCAGGGTGCTTTCTTTCCTTTGCTTTCTTTCCCCCAGACAGGTCCATTCTTGCCATAGGTCTGAACTAATTCCTTGGACCAGGATTGATCATCCCTCCCCTAAAGCATATCTAACACTAACAGAAGTCCTTAGGTTGGACATAAGTTACTTGCCTTTACCTGAAAATGGAAATGAAACCTTCCAGTCTTCTCATGGCTAATCTGGAGGAGGAAGTAGGGAGGCAAGCACACAAGGTTAAGCTGTTACATGTAATGCTAGGCGATTTAGCTTTGTATGCAAACCGGGATACTGTGATGGGCTAACTAATGAACAGAAGTTTATAATAGTGCATGTATATTTATGTCTTTTTGCCAAGAAAATGTAAGGAGACTACTGTGAAATAAAACTGTTCCCATGGAATTAGTGTGAAGTCTTAGTATTCTGGTCAAGCCTCAGCAGTTTTTGCTTCATCGAATACGATCGCAGCCTCTTGTTTTGCACTATAGCAGATTGCTATACATATATGTTCAAATGTATTCATATCATGTTCACGAATTGTATGTTGATTGGTTGTTGGGTTTAACCATTGGTGGTGTTTAACCCATAAGCAAACCAGAGTGCCTGGTTTTGAATGTTGTGATAACAATGTACAAATGAAAGTATATAGGTTTATTCAAGGTGGGGAAGGCCTGCACACTCTGCACACCCCAGTAAATCATGATTTAATGAATTGCCTTATGATTTGTCACCATGAATTGCTTTGCATGGTGAGGTTCCCAAGTGTAATCTCTTGCACCTCCAGCCAAAAACACAAATGAAGGCTCTTACTCGTAAGTCTCTGGAAAAGATTTCCACCTGACCTCTTAGAGAACTGCTGCCAGAAATGGTAAGTGAGGAGCTACATCTGAAGCAGTACTGGTATAAGGCAGGACTTCATGGTCTCTGATGTGAATGCTAAGAGGAAGCAAGCCACATGTGTTGTTCCTGGCCATTCTGCCAGGTCTATTGAGGCTACCATAGATCTCGGGACTGAGGGAGGTGTTTTCTGGTCTAGCCCCTGTGTGCCCTTGGCAAGCAAGAGAGCAATCATCAGTGGGGCTGGTGGGCAAGTTGTGAGATGCACAGATGACCACTTGCAGGAGTACAGTTAAAGGTAAGCCTCCTGACTTTCTTCTTCATGGTCTCTGTGCATCACATACATGGGTGACTGGAGAGCTTACACTCAGAAGGATGGAGTGATGCAAGGTGGATTGCATAGCAAAGGTAAGAGGAAATTTGAAGAATGCTGAAAAAATACTCGTGTGAGGAGAGAAACACTTCCTGATCTAGCCTCAATGGCAGTCAAAAAAGGAACTGAGGGAATGAGCAGAAATCCCTCCTGTGTGAACTTGGAGCAAGAAGGGGAGACTCCTATCCCACTGAACACTCAACTATAGAGTCTTCTGACAACAGGCTCCACAGGTATGGAGCCCATCTATGTAATGTAAAAAACCATGATGAGGAATGCAGTCTCCTGGTAAATTTGCAAGTGTGCACTGCTAAAAAATATATTAAGAACATGTAGCGCCTTGTAATACTCTGCAAGGTAATGCAGTTGTATTTGCAATGGACCTTGTATATTGCTTACCGTGTAACCTCTGCCACCTGGTGGAGAATTTCAATAGCTCAAGGAAATGGAAGACCTTCATAGAATGGCCTAGTTGGCAAGTGCCCTCTGTGCTTTTCCATTTCAGACAGTAATATCCTTTCACACTGCAAACTAGATGAAAGGCGAAGGCCCTTTGTCCGTTGTTCTCTGTGATGTTCCCATGTGTTCCTGTGCTTAGGACAGTTTTGTATGGATGCGTATCCTTTATGTGAGCCCCTACTTGCAGTGCAAAGGAGTGCAGCCCTGCCACAGGTTTCCCACTTCACGGAGATCTACCCCTATGCCATGGAGGACTCGTCCGGCATTTTTTCTTGGCATGTGTACAGAAAAGGACTTGAAGCCGCTCCCTTAATCATTGTTTAAGTTGGCAAAACCCAAGACTGTATGCATTCTGACAATCTATGTGCAGATTTGGAAACCTACTGACTTTTTGAAGGAAGTATATTTCTACAGCACCTTAGAAATAGAAAGGCCTTGCATTCTTCACTGGAAAGATAGTGTAGCATATTCTCTGTCTGCTTTTATTTAAGAGCAAAACAGGTGGAAAAGATACCAATAAAGCTTGGTCAGCTTTCCTAAAAAGATTATTGTGTGGATGAAGATGCATCGTTTTCTGTGTTTTTTATATGAGTTTCTATTTGAGTGAAATTTGGCTTTCCACTTCCATTAGTAAATTACACCAAAGAGGTTGCAGAAAATAATTGTCTGAGAAAACAACTATTTGTAAATACTCCTGGTTTGTTAGCATACCACTGAGCAAAAAATGTACAACTCTGTGTTAACTGAAACACCTTTGAATTGAGTTACCAATTTAAAAGTTAACCAAAGTATCTTTCCTAAGAGCTCTAATTAAATCCATCAGGGAAAGTTTCTAAGTTTCTGGAAAGCTACTTAATTGCCTTTGTTTTTCAATCAGTTATTTCACCAGCTGCACAAAAAATAGTAGCTTGTGTAGGGGCAAAAGAATTAACTCCAACAGAGTTGTTCTCCATGAGACAACATGCAATTTGAAGCAAGCTTAAATTAGAACACACGACAAACTTCGTGTACCAGAAAGAAACTTCTGGCAGTCCTTAAGCATTTCAAGCAAGCAGGATGAAAATGTTCTTCAGGTCAGACTTCAGCCAGGAGGTAACATACCTTTAGTATCTAATGCAAGTAGGAGTCCTACAACCAAATGTGTGTGATCTGAGCCTGTGGCAGAAAGTTTGAAGAAAACAAAGACAGTACTCCATGCTCAGGTGTGTCCCTTTACATCAGAGAATAATAAATTTTGCACATGACCCTTTGATCCAGAATAGCCCAAACCCCACCTGGGGCCTACAATATCAAGGGTGACCACATTGCAAACCTGCTATAAGCGACTTTCAGCACTGGAAATAAAACTTGAACATCCACAAGAATCACACTGAACGACAAACAACAATCAGTCTGTGCAGCCACAGCTTGGTTATGATGCTACATGTGCAGCTTAGTTTACAGATGTGGGTTTTTGTTGGTTAGCAGCTCCCATGTTCAGCAAAACTAAATACTTGCTTCAGGCATGGTAAGTCTTTAGCGTGATAGATAACTAGGAAGCTCTTGATTCTGTGCACGGTGTAAACCAAAATTTGCATATAGTTGCTTATTCTGCATAATTTATTTCTATAGTCATGTCTGGAGGCAAATGACTACGCACCCCCAGAAATCTATTTAAGCCACCTGCCACTGCATATTTCATTCCTGCCCCTATCACATTTCTTCCTGCTAATCCACATTTCCTTCCGAAAGGAAGCCTAAAGCTACTAATAATAAACAGAGCAATAGAATTACAGCAGCCTCCCTGAACCTGGTGTCTCCCAGACTGCTCTTGCCACAATTCCCAGCCAGCATGGCCACTTGAGCAACTTCGCTGGCTGCTCATAGTTCAGCTCTGATTGCTGAGTGGACTGAGCTGCAGGATCATGATGAGAGCTGCATACCAGCTGCTGGAGTAACAGGATGATGTCACAACATTAAAAAATGTTCCAGGTTGTGTTTCAGGAATCCTTACTAGCAAAAGCATATATAGGTGAGTGTAAAATGAAAATGGCATAATTATGTTTCTTTCCCCTTTGAACCACCAGGTGTCAGTCACTCATTGCTATTTCCCGTACTTTTTACTATGTAGGCCCAGAGTTCTATTTAAAAAAAAAAAAAAAACAGAATAAAAGGAGACTTGTATTTAATCAATCCACTGACCTGGGATCACACAATAAGCCACAGTGGGCTATCACTCTTGCTTGTTTCAGCGTGGCTTGTCAGGATGGCCAAACCTGGCGTGGTTGCTTTAGCATGATTGGTTATGCATTTATTTAATTTGTATACCACCCCTTAGTCTCGGGACAGTTTACATAATTAAATTGTTAAGTCTGCACAAGCCAAGTGCACACACCTGAAAGGACTCATTGTCACACTGAGTGCACCAATATTCCTGCCTGCTCCAATAGCTCTTCTGGCATTCAGAATCAAGAGAATGGCTGATATGGGGGAGAACATTTACAGATGTTGGCTACAGGTGTAACTAATAGGGCTGCAATCAGAATGGGGCAGGGAACCAGAAAAAAATTCCTTGGAAGGGACAACGATGCAAGCGGAGCGGTGCCTCCCAGAATACACTGAATACGCACTAGATGGGAAGACTAAGGTAGAAACAAGACCGCGGTAAGCCGCCGAATGCCCATCTGAACAATCAACCCACAAAGACTCATTTTCAGGGTGACTTATCAAGACTTGTCTATTCTCCTGACAAAACTCAAGGAGGGAGGTAGGAAACTGCCCTTATATATTTTCAGAAAGAATGTACACACAAGAGTTGGTTAATTCGGAGCAGAAGGAAAGATAGGCAGATTGTGTTACTTATGCCCACCTGTTCCTAGAAGCAGGAATAATTCAAATGCTTTTTGCCTTGCAGAATTTGACTATTTCCCAGTTTTGGAAAGTAAACCAGCAAAAAATTAGAAATATAACAAATAATACCTCATGTACAATTCAGACAGACAGAAGGAAGGAGATAGGACAGAACTATCCTATTATCATAGAATATGATATATATATTATATACGATATATATAATATGATATATATAATATCAAATTCATCAAGGACTCAAGCAAACAGCAACCATGTGATGTGAATGCTCCTTATGTTGAGAAGACCAGGCTCCTTTCTCTTCCAGTGAAAAAAGTTATTCTGGATTGGGATGTCCAAAAGTAGCACAACAACCTTCCTATGGAATCCATAACTATGACAGATGTAATCACACTCCTTGTTGAAAAATCCCTGCACCAAAAGTTATGTGCAAACAGCTCAGTTCAGGCAAATATGTCTCGTTCATGCCTAAGAAAGGGCCTGTTGCTATCCAAGCAGCCACCCAGTTGGCACTTTTCTAATCATGTCGACTGCACCACCACACAGGATAGAGTTCCCCAAGTGCCTCCTCGTGGAACTACCGACCAATATCCACTGATCAGTCAAGAAATCTACTGCTTATACAATCGTCTCAGAGCTTTCATGACATTCAAGGCATTTTATTTTGTCTTAATGTTCTACCAATATGTTCTTCAAAAGTATTTTTCACTTTCATTATCAGCTTACATCTGTTTTGCCAGTATTCATGCTTTTATGTTTTAAATTAAATTATGCCCTTGGTATACAAAGCCTTTTAATCTTCTGTAACTTGCTCAATTGCTTGTTAACATCATCTTAGACTTTTGGGTATCTTTCTAATGTAATTTATTTATTTATTTAAGCATTTGCATACCATCCTTCATTTAATAGAGTTCAGGCCAATGAACAGCAAAGGTATAAATCATTAAAATATAAGACGATACCATTGTATTAATGATAACACAAAGCAGGAACACTTCTTTAGGGAAGGCATTCTCTAATCAAGGTACTACTGCCAAAGATATTCATAAAGTGCCACTGCCATATACTTCACAAGAACCAATAATATGGAAAGCCAATTCTAAACTTGTTTATGAACAAGTGTCATTGATTCCAGATACCAATGACTAGAATTACAGATTAAATTAGGTCCCAAAGGGATGCCTTTTAAATCAAGACCATGAATGCTGCAATATTTCACTTTGCAATTATTCACAATGAAAACAAATGCACTTTTTTTACTGTCTGAGAATATGATAGGTCTGTTGTACAAGACAGCATCAATATACAGACTAGTTTTTAAAAAACTAATGTGAATGGTAAAATTAATTTTTAAAAGAAAGGCAAAAATCTAAATCAAGCAAATAGATTCTCCAAAGTATCTGAATTCTAAAATAATTTCTTATCCTTTTTAGTAAAGATGTTAGTTTTGCCATCTTAAAAGTACAATTGTGCTGCATATTCTATCCAGTTAAAAGTTAAGCATGTTGAAATCAATTATTTTTGATACTGGGAAATAAGAGTCTGTTCAGTTTAGTTGTAAATTGGATTAATTAAATATTCCAAGATAGATTAAATAACTATTTGTGTAACAATAAGAGAGATGCATTCTACAAATGTACTTTGCATTCCTTGAAAAAGGACTGCACTCTACTGTGCTTTGGTCCACACCACAAGCTGCTCAGATCTGTAGAGATTTTGCATGGCCTGTTTAAGAACTGAAGATTCTTCCCATTACTTCAGATGGGCAGGGGGATTTGGGTTGAGTGGGCATTGGGTGGAAAGCAGTACTCCAAGAGAAGCTGGCATTGTACTAGCTTTTCTTGTTCCAAGGAATTATAAGCAAGCAGTTATATTCTATTATGTTCCCTCTTCCACCTCCCTGCTCCAATTGGTTCCCTTCCCACCACCTAGTCCCCAAATAGGATGTCCCAACTTTAGAAACAGCTTAAGGTTTGCCCTGTTGTTTATACCCTTCCCTTCCCTTTGGCTAACCAGAGAAGCTTTTCGACAACTGCAAGGAGTTGGAAAGCATTGGAAAGCCTTGGCACTCTCTTGTTAATATCACATAACCTTCAAGCTAGTGACAGATCTGGAGTTGAATATTAAAAGCAGAAGCCTTGAGCTCTCATCCTGCACCTTTTCTTGCCACCATTACCCTGGGCTGCAGAAAAGTGAGCTGGACATAGCAGCCTGAAGGAACACCCATAAACCAAGCAGCAGAAAGTGGATGGGTAGCCCCTATACTGCATTACTCCAATACACTGCATTGATCTATAAATTCTGATTAACTACTACAGTATAGTGCTTAATTGGAAAACACTACTTAATCAAGATGCCTCCCAGGGAACCAATTTCCACCTAATGATACTTGATGGCAAGGACAGCTGCTTAATTGGGATGGTAATTCCACATAATTGGAACACCTTCAGGTAACTTCATGGTGCTTAGGTATACATGTATGTGAGTCTCACACTGGGTCTTACCAGCTCCTCCAAGGGTGGGTGGGCTGCCACTTCATTTCATAGACTCCTGTTGAATACCTTGTGCTACCAATAGAACCAGCTTAGTTTTAATCCTGTAGGTGCTGGACATGTCCCAAGCTTAGGGGTCTGCCATGTATAACCATGTGTTTCGGGGTTCAGTGCATACACATGGAACTAGGAACCAATTCCTTTCTTTACCAAAATACACTGCTACCAGTCACATTCTTGTTTCATCAAACTTTAATCTCATTTTGGCCATTTCAGTCCTTTAGCCAGAGACTTCAAGTGCTTTCAGGAAGTAGCAGCAACTACTATGTTAAAACTTACTATCACATTTCACAACATTCTGTACATTCTGTGCAAAAGATACTGCTTTTGAATCATACTTTAGTATTCATATCTTGTATCCAAATAGGAAAGCCTCAGATCACCTGCAATAGGGGGAACAGTACTGACCAAATATTACGAGGATTAAAGCAATTTTAAAAAGATTAAAGGATTTTAAAACCATCCAAACTGGAGGTCATTGCTACCTCTTACTGCATTGATTCCATAGGTGAACGAGGTGCTGTGTGAAGATGTCCTTCCTTTTGCTTGTCCTGAATTTCCAGAAGCATTCTTGTAGAATGACCACATAGGCTTCACCCAGGACACCTGCATGTCTCCAGTTACTTGCCTGTTTTCTAAGTTACACAGTCACAGACGTTGCAACCTGCTCTCATGGAGGAGCTGCACCTAGTCCTGGACCATGTCTGTTGCTCATCCAAAGTTTGCCTCAAAATACACACTGAGAAGACCCAGAAACACTATAATTGTCATCATTGGTCATATTTGGCCCCTGCCAACTCCAAAGACAGTTAATTTGAAAGAGAAGCATCTACTTAAAAAAAGAAAAAGCAGTTGTTCAGTTTCGTAAGTTGCCAAAAGGCCTTGCCGGTCCTTCAGGATCTTGTCAGCTGGAGAGCAGCTTCCAGGCTGAGCCTGCCTATCCACAGGGAGGGCTGAAGTGGGTAGCACTG
This sequence comes from Varanus komodoensis, assembly GCF_004798865.1. Lineage (NCBI taxonomy): Eukaryota > Metazoa > Chordata > Lepidosauria > Squamata > Varanidae > Varanus > Varanus komodoensis. The sequence goes on along the minus strand of NW_025336087.1, from coordinate 25,480,934 downwards.
CGAGGGACAGGCCAGGGCCAATGCCAAGGCCAAGGCCGCCATGGCCTGCTTTGGAGCCCCTGGGCCTCCTTCCTAAGATGGAGCTGTAGCAGGATAGTTGCTCTTTTTTGTGATACTGCCCACCCTGTGAATCCTTCCGTCCCACCGGGTAGCCTCCACGTGCCTGTCCCAGTCCTTGGCTGTGGCGGTTGGAGCAGTTCTGACATCCCCACACAGGAGTGGCCCCAGGCACCATTAGCTTCAGCCCTCAGAAAACCTTCCATTTCCCTGGCTACTCCTCCCCAAATGCACTGTGGTTTCCACACAAGGAGAAAAGGCACAACATGCTGGCAGGAGCAGCCATGCTTGTGGCTGAGGCAAGGCCAAAAAACATCAACACTAGCAGCAGTGGTGCCTATAGAAACAGACTCACAGCCGAGGCAGGGGCCTCAGGCCGTGGCTGAAGAGCAGTGCTGAAGGTACCTGTTTGGTGCCATTCAAACATAACGAGTCTGACCCCTGGCTCCAGCTGGTTCGGCTCATGACATGCCTTCCATTGGGGTTTTCGTGGAGGGAAAGGAAAAGTGTTTTATTGATGTATGGCTATTATTTTATTGTTCAGATATGATGTATATGCTATTGTTTTATCTGTTATTATTATATCCTGTTGTTTCATATTTTCTTGTTAACCGCCATTATGTAAACCGCCCAGAGTTGCCTTGTGGGCTATGGGAGTGGTATAGAAATGTAGTACTACAAGTAGTACTACTACTAATAGGATTATCCACAATCTTATATATGAACTACTTTGAATGCTCTAAAGCAGTTTATAAATGCTACAGTTTAAAACTATCTTCATACTAAGATAGTATGACTATAGCGTATGACTGAGGAAGAAAGATAAATAAAATTAGTTCTATGCAAGTTGAGACACAGGTTTCCTCTTAACTCTGATAATGTTTTATTTGAGTAAATACCCTGAAGTTTGGATATACAGGCCAGATTTTTCTTTTAAAAAACCAACAAGAATTTATACATGCAATGCAAATTTAGAGTTAGGTTTTTAGGTTTGCTTTAAAAAAACAAGCAAAAGCCCCGTAACAAAACATCTTCTAACTTTCATACAAAATAGCACTTTGGTTGTCCTTTCCCTCCCCCTGCTGGTAGAAAGCAGTGATAAAACCGTGCACTGTATTCAGTGATTTGAAATATAATTTTAAAAAGTTTCATACAAAGTCGCGTTTCCTTCTCCCATAAATGCCAAAGTTCCAAAGTATACTCTGACAGCAAATGCTCTGCGAACACTTTATTACACAAATTACATTCAGCTTCTGAAAATAGTGTTCTAACAGTGTAACCATCTAAAAATAAGACATCCTGGAAACACACAAAGTCTGGAGGAGGAAAGAAAAACATTTTCAATACAGACTTTTAAAAACTTTCTCTCAAAGCAACAGAATGTTAGTGATTCTTTTGTAAAAAATAGGTGGTTTAGCAGCTTTGTTTCACTGTGGCACTGTATTCTCTCTGGTCTGTGGTAGGTTAAGAGCATTAAAAGTGAAAAGGCACAAAAGAAAAATCTGGAAACTGGAGAAAGAAACCCTTAAAGCAGAGATTGGGACTTATTTACAAATATAGAGAAGGTCCCTAACTAAAATAAGCAAGTACTACTAGTTTAAAATCATTACTGCAACTAAAATAAGATTGTTCTGCTTTACTAAAAGAGTCATATAAGACAATGGCACTGATATGAAATGTTCACACCTCAAAATTAAACAGAAGCAAAATTAATTAAAAAAAGGAAAAAATGTGTACAGCCTCACAAGGGACTAGTACAGTTTACAATTAAATACACAAAATCTCAAAACGTGCTAAATCTGGCAATCTTTGTAGAATCATACAATGTAGAAATCCAAAACCAGTTTCAGGAAGAAGATGGAGGTATCACTGGAGGCTGAGAAACAGAATCTTCCTCTTCTGAGTCTGTGGCATCATCTTCGTCTTTCTCTTGATCACTTCCTTCAGTACTAAGTCGATCAAAACCTTTTCGACTATAGCCTGCTCGACTTGCAAAGAAGTTCCCAAGGTTAAGGCCTCCGCTACCTTTTCCTGTGAATGGAGGCACACTTTAAGAAAGTGGTCATATGTTCATCTTTGCAACATGTTATGTGTGTTACATAGGATCATCTCAATTTTTGATTTTATGGGTTTCAGCACTGATAGTTTAACAGCTCCCTCTTGGAGCTCTTGCAAGGTCAGTATAAAGTGACTGCATAAGAGAAACGCAGAAGAGTTTTCAACTCCCAGTGAAATGCAGTCTGGGTTTTTTTTCCCACCCCACCCCCACCTCAGCAAGTGAGATGTGACATAGTTGACAATGCGACAATGCAGGGTTTGCTGCTTAGTCTATCCTCTTCCATCAAACCTTTTCTTAAAAGTTAGCTCAGGGATTATTTTTGAATTTAGGCTGACAGAAATAATTGCAGCCCTTCTTTTCTTCCTGATATAAAGGAAAGGTCTGAGGACAAAGATCAATTTCTCAGTATTGTTCTCTGTCTCTAAGAGCTCTCCTGTGTTCCTTCTCCAACTCTGCCAAATCATCCACTCCCAAAGGCTTTGCTTGTTAGATAAGGGGGATGACTCACCACCATCACTATAGCTTCTCATCAGGAATAACTGTCGGATTCATTAGCAGAGAGACACAATATGTACTAGCAGTGGGCAGGCATTTTAACATCTAATGAAAAGAAAGTCAAGACCAGGTGCACTTGCTACACATAAGATGGGCTAGAAATAATCCACGCACAGATCCAAACCTTCCAAGCATTTCAGGGGCTGGTGTTTATCTGTACAGAAACAAGCTTTGACTTTTTAGAAGCACAACAGCAGGCCTTTCCCCTTACTCACCTCTAAATCTGCCCAGGATTCTCCCTGAACTTGAATCAAGTTTATGCTCTGCATCAGCTATAAGAATGAGACATATTTCTAAATCAGGAGCAAGAACCCTATAGCAGAATTATATTAATGAAACACAGACTGAAAAATAAGCAGCCCTGGGGAAAATCAAGGTATGTGGAAGAGAAACAGAACTGAAATTGCAATCTCAGTATTACACCTGCATCGGTTTTTGGGTTTCTAATGAAAAAGTAACAACATATCTAAGCATGAATGTCTCTGACCATTTGAAGTATACTTTCACTTATCATACTAAACTGTATTAGACACTTGAGATGAAATTTGTTGATACCCCTGAAAATGTCTGACAGTAGCTGAGAAACATAATCTAACATTACCTGTAATCTACAAGTCCCAATAAAATAGTGTGGCAAAATGGCATTAGGATTAAGTTAAGCATTGAATTCTTGTGACCCTTTTTCTCTCAAGTCCCACCTTCTTTCCCTTACAGGGAGCTGCTATTGAAGTTTTATGACATTCATTTGTGCACAATGCACAGTTTTTTCCTGAGACATAATGCTGAGATTATTGCATGGTTCTGTTTATAGGGCTATTTAGGAGATAGGTTTGAACAGTTTGTCTTTATTCTACCTTGCAAAAACAAAATAAAGCCGCTGTGTGCACATTTATGGAGCATAATTGGAGCCAAAAGTCTAGACCACTTGCAACTACTCACAGAAGTTTAAAAAAAAGAAAGGAAAGAATTGTTGCATTACAGAAGTTTAAAAAGAGAAAGAAGAGTTATTTCTGTACATGCAGAATGAATGTGACATTAAGGGAGGCTCAAATACTTTCTCGAGAATAAGATGCAGGAAAGAGAACCCAAACAAGGCAGCAAGACTTCTGAATAATTGCTTGTGCATTCTTCAACTACTTATTTTGAACCATCTATTTTTCAAGAACTCACAAAGTGAAAACCTCCCCACTGCTAAAGTATTATTAGAAATGTTAACCTTAACTGCAAAGTGAAGGGAATATAAAAATCCAGAGGTGTACATCTCTGATGGTAGCAATTCGGACTGCTGTGCAGCAGTGGGAATAAGCATTTCACATAGTTTTACAAAGCTCTCTGCATGAAGGTTTTGGATGTTAGGAGATTTCTTGGTAACAAGTTATGAGTTAATTACCTGTGCTGATTCTTGCCTTTCTCCACCAGATAAATATGGCAACTGCCAAGAAGACAGCAATAGGAATAATCAGAAGTGTTGTAATAAGAACAACAGAAACTCCAGTGCCAGCCTGTTGGACCAGATGTTGCTTTTCCTTTTTCTTTAACAATCCCTTTGATATGGGCTTGTTGGTCAGTTTTGCTTCTATAACAGCTTCAGTTTCTTTAAGGAAAGAAGAGATTGAACACTGATTAGCACTTTCAAGCTGTACAGAAGAAATCCACTGAAACTTTCAAGTTTGCTTCCAAACAGTAATTAACAGCAGCAAGATGGCTCTGTTGCAAGACTGGCAACCATCAAAAAGTCTTTGCAAAGGTTTTGAAAGAGAGGAAAAACTGACCAGTTTTTCAGCTTTATTCCCTCTTTCATTGTGTATTGTGTAACATGTTGCTAGTAATTTCTATAATTGTTTTGGGGGAGATTTGGCCATCATCCCTGCAGGACACATTCTGATTTTTGCAGTTGTTGCACATGGACAAATGTATGGGATGGGTCTGTCTGGAGGGCACTGATACATGACAGACTGCACAGCCAAGACTGGCAGATTCCAGCACCTGGGAAAAAGCTAAATCTATTATTTGTGTGTTGAATGAGCCACCGTGGTATTTATCTTCCCAACCAAATTGTGAAGAAGGCCCCACAGCAATCTCATTATTATAAAATGATAGCTCTAAAGTACTCAGCTGAAAAGAAATGTGAAACACAGCATGGAGAAGTGTCCCACTAGCACCCTTCATCCTGGTGAAGCGATTCCCCTGTGCACAGTAGGTGGCCATCTGCAGTCACAGCTGGGTAGGGTAGATGTGCCAAATCTCAAACAAGTTCTGTTCTCCTGAGATTCTGACTTGCCATGCCTGAGTTAAAGCTGTATTTTAATAAGGAGCCAGGAGAGTATAAGAGCCATTTGGGGGAAATCACTGAGGAGGATGTTCCTTGATAGCTCTCAAGGGTCGCCAGTCAAGAAAGAGGAAAGAAGAACTTCATCCAAGAAGTTCTATCCCCAACCAGGCGGAGTATCCAACGCTGCCCATTCACCTCCACTGATTATGCTGCACCAACAGAATCCACTGCTGGCACAACAGGAAAGTTGGTGTTTTGTAAAGCATCTGTGGAATCAAGCTGAGACACTCATTTGCAGAACAAGACAGGTTACTCTAGGAAGTACTAGCATCCAACTTTGCCAGCAGTGGGCCCTGCTCATGCACGGGCAGTGTTGGATACCGCCCTTTGTCTTTCAGTTGCAGTTTGGTATTGTTGGTCTACACTGGGTCTTGTGTAAATGACCGAATCATTTACATAACTACTGCTTAAATCATTTATATAATATCATACCACATAAAAACAAACAAACCACTTAATAGGGAGCAATTCAGTGAAAGGTAGATGAAGGAATGGCTTGTTATCCTTTCCCTGCTTTCTCATTCCTTATTCTACACTTCCACCTCCAGCAAGTCGATGGCCCTCATGTTTGCAAGAGCAAAATCCTCACTGAAATTCTGCCCTGTCTTCCACCTTGGGGAAGAGGCATCTTGAATTCTCCGGTCTCAGGCTGTGCCATATAATTTGCTATAATGTTTAATTAATATATTAGATTTCTTCCCACCTTCTGTTTTAAAGCGCTGTTTTGCTTTTTTTATTTAGCTGATTTATGTTGACATCCCAAAATGCCACCCATTTCAATAGATTTTTAAAAATATATAATATTTAAAAGACAAAAAGTTACAAATTTCTTTTTCCCATCCCTTTTTAAAAAAAAAACTATGAAGAGTAGTTTCTAAGAGAAAGACGACACAGTACAGCTTACTGTGTGCTGTTTAATTCATGGGGAGCTGGGGGGATCCATGAATGCCCGGTTAAATATTCCCTAACCTAGTAAGCATGGGTTCTGTGAGCATTAAACAACCCTTGATTAATACTAAAATAAACCATGGATTAATTAACCCATGCTGGGCTGCTGCATTGGGCAAATAATCCCAATCCCAGGCCAAGACCTTTTTATTCAAATAGTATTTTAATAATCTTTAATATTTATAGTTTTAATTATGCAGCCAGTGTGTTTCCAAGTTTTAATTGTAAATTGTAATTGTAAATGTCATTCTATTTGTTTTATTTATGTTGTGAGCCGTCCCGAGGCTGTGTAGCAATGGGGACGGCATATAAAAACTTTAAATAAAAATAAAGAAATAAATAATTTGCTATCCAAGGCCTGAATTCTAGCTTCTTTGCCAATAAGAAAATGATTGTAACTTGTACGCTGTTAGTCACAGTGGACATATTTTAGCACCACCTTCAGAAAGGGAATGTGTCCCATTCCAATTCTAGTTGCTAGGAAACATGAGCACGAGGGTGCCACTGTTTTCATGTCTTGTTGTAGGCTTGCCATACGTGTCATGTCCTTAACATTTTCTCACACAAGTGGCTTTCCTGATAGTTGTTTGCATACAGAATCAACGGTCATAACTGTTGAGGAGGATCACCTAACCCTCTTGCCCCAGTTTACAGCTTTTCCCCAAGGCACTTAAGATACAGACTGCAAAGAAAAAGACTAACCTTTGATTTCTTGTACCTCAATCCCAGCCTTTTTAACAGACCGATGCTCCATTTCTGCAACACAAGAATTGCTTTTGAGGCACTACTTTGAGGTGTGTGATTCATGGTGGCACTAATGGCTACCATTTGTGACACATAATTGGCTTCATAAGCATGCACAACACAGAAGATTAGCGAGGCTGGTCATAACTGGTAATATATGCAAAATATATGAGATCCAGTAAGTGGAATATCGCTTTCAGAAGGTTTCTTGCCCAGGAAAACAAAATAGTTTGCTCAGGGCCTAATTATGGTACATGTCAAAACAGATTAGTTAAAACATTATTCTTAAAGAAAAGAAGGCAAGTCTTTCAAAGTCAAAAAAATGTGTGTGTGTGTGTGTGACAGCATGCACACACACACACACACACAGTTGACAACATCCCAACATCCTGAATCAAATCAATATTCTGTGGTCAAAGCCCACAGTACAAAAATCAGCAAGTAACCCTTATGTGCACAATACAGTCTCAGTTAAGCAAAGCTTCATGAGCTGGGAGAACTGGGAGTTAAATGGGAGCCATGGGAAAGTGCTTCATCCTGCAAAGCACAGACATGATCCACTCCACTCCAGCATGCACTGCCTAGACATTGTCAGTGCTCCTCATCTGATACCTCGTAGCTACATGAATAAATAAGCATGAAAGCCCAGAAATTATGGAACCATCAATCTTTTTTAAAAAGTTCCAGATAACACAGTTGCTTTATACATGATGATTTATTGCTTTCATACTTCTGTATTGTTTCTACTCAAAGTGGAGATTATACAGTTAATCATACAAAAAGCCCGATGCTTTTGTATTAATAATCTCACTCAGTTATGGAACTGACTGAGATCAGAGACACCTCCTAATGAAAGCATTCAGCTAGGGGAAGAATCAGTCAAGAAGTTATCAGAAGGAGCAGCGTTGTGATAAGTATAAGGTCCATTCATTTAATATGCAGTTTGCCTGCACATTATGTGTGTGCAACTTGCACACAACAAGTTCCTATACCCAGGCATGTTCACATCCAGTCCAGTAAGTTTCTGGCAGAAGAAATGATAGGATCTGAAACTGAAAACTGCTAGATATCAAGTACAAACGGGACTGGGACATTTTTATTTGTTCAGTAAAAAAGCTGACATATATTCTATGTCCCTACACTTTGTTTTCCAAAATTTGGTGCCAATTAAAAAGTGGAAGTTTGCAGTACTCCATGACAAAGAGTATATAACCTGTTTTCAATGGCACTATTCTAGCCATAGAGATTCCTAGACACTTTATCCGTAAGGATCTGCATGCCAATTACTCCACTACCCAGCTTGGGCACAGTTTCTGCACCTGAATGCTCTCACAATTGCCTTTGGACAGGGGAAAAAACCCTATGAAGTTCAGGTAGCAGGGGGAGTGTAAGGAATGCACAGATAAGCAGCTGACCAAGTTCCAGGCAAAGGGCAAGGATGGCCGGAATGGGAATGATCACAAGTGGAACTGGAGTAGGGGGCTGCATGTTAATCCAACTTTCTGGAACAATGCTGTGCTTTGCAGTAGAATCAGCCCCAGTGTTCTTATGTTTTATTTGATATAAGATATTTTAGGAATTCTAATTCACAATGTGGGCCACAAACCAAGCAACCAACCAAGCCAACCAACCAAAATATAATATGAAGTGTGCATGCAAAAGCAAGCAGTTTCATTTGTAGCTTTAGCTGTTGCAAATGGAATGCCTTGCTCTTCCAGTTATATTTTAGTATAATAATCTTGGCTTTGTTTCATTCTGTTTATTTCTGATTCTAACTGTGTTGGTATTCTTCACTGTATTGTTTTCACTGTGGCTAAATGCTGCTTTGGATGCTATTTTTTGTGGGGGGATTTAATGTAAAAAATCAGCAAAGTAGTAAAATATTCCGGGATTGTTAGCTTATTTCTTTAAAAACAGAAATACTGAAAGGGACACCTTCAGCCAAGAGTGAGTACCATTTTTAATAACGAAGTGGCAGCAAATGTTCCAGTGGGAGCAATTTATTTAAGTTAACAAGATGTGGAAATGGCACAGGAAAGTGAAAATTAAGCCATTCGGCCAGTACAGTCACTACAATTCTCAGCTGACTTGTCAATGGACATTGAATGCCAGATGCTAAGGGAGAAGTCGGGGATGAAGAGGTCTCCCTAATATGATCATATTGCCAGGCATGGCAACTCAGCATTTAATAATGCAAACTATTCTGCTGAGCCCTTGAAAGAACAAAAGTGACAAGTGGCTCCCAATATCCTCCCCTAACCCACAAATTAAAATAAAAATCAGAAGCTACAGCAAGGATAGAAAACAAATGGAGATAACCAAAAACAGCTGTCATTCTGGAAATTCTGAAACATCGCTAATTAGATTTGTAATCCTACTTCTATTTAAACTATCGTATTTGTTTTAATTTGATTTCCATTGAACTACTTATTTAGGGTTAATCCAGTTGTGTTTAGCTCATATTTAAATAGAAATAAATCCTGCCACTAGAGATTTCAGAGTGATCTGTGATGGATTCGAATGAGTTTGGATTTCATGAAACTGACCTGCAGTTTGCCCAACATCTATCCTACAGTTGTGCTCCCAAACCCCCAGACCCCTGTTGAAGATGGCAAGGTACAGCCCAAGAGAGAGCAGCTTACCACAGACCCTTACTGAATTCAGAGCAGAGGCAAGATTTCAGCTAGGGGCTTCCTGATTCATAGTTCTGTCTTCCAGCACAATCCTCTACATGTTTAATTTGGTGGCTATCTTATTATGTGCTGTGTGTGAATAAACACTTCCTTTTGCTTTTCCAGAATCCCCCAAGACTTGGTCTAGATGATTCTGGGTTCAAGTTGTGGGAGAAATGCTTCTTCATTCCATCAATGCACACTCCTTTATCATGCCTCTCTTCACTTGCTTTTTTCAGCAAGTGAAGTTTCTCCAGACCTATGATGGCTTTTGTAACCTTTCCTTTTGCCCCCAAAATGAAGTTATTCAGGTAGTGTACAAATAAATTAAAAACATAACACACAAGGCTACAATAAAACAATTACAATAAAATAGTACAAGATAAACTAGCAACGGGGATAAAAGGAAACACATAATAAAGTATATAAACAAAAGTAAAACCAATAACAGGGTTCTAAAACATTGCCAAGATTTAAAAGAACTAAACCAGTTCCAAAAGTGCTTGTGAAAATCAAAACGCCAATGCTAGGCAGGGCATTTCACTAATGAGGAACCACCCGTGAAAAGGTGCTCTCTTGTAGCCATCTGTCTTTCTGCACTGGACAGAGACCTCTAGAGGACAGCCCCAGATAAATACCTCAGGGTCCAAGCAGATAAATACAGGAAGACACGCTCCTGAAGGTGAGCTAGCCCCAGGCCTTTAAGGTTAAAACCAACACTCTGATTTGGGCTTGAAATGGGCTATTGGCCAGGGCAGAAATAACTACAAAGTGGCATGATATACTCAACCAGTGCCAGTTAACTGGTCACAATGGGCAACTCCAACAGGATGCTTGGACCTCCACCGATTCCCTTACACTCACCAGTGCCCATCTGCAAGCAAGGCCAACTGCTTGCAGAAGCAAGATTTAGCACTTAATATGCATATTCTTTTAAGTCTTGTTTCCCAAGACAAATTAAAAATTTCCATTCATTTCATTTATCACATTTCTATACAACCCTATGGCCAAAGCTCTCCAGACAATTTACAAAGATTTAAACCTTAAAAAACATTTTAACAACCCTATAAATACAAATACACACCAGACAGAGATACACACACTTGTTGTTAAATGATCAACAAGGAAGAATTAAAGAGTAAAAATCTCATCATAAGCTACCATATGCCTCAGAGAAGGTGTCAACAGAGCACCAAAGAGATAACATTGCTGGCGTGATACTGGCCTCATCGGGGAGATCATTCTATCACTGAGGGGGTTACCACTGAGAAGGCCCTTTCCCTTGTTGCTGCCTTCCAAGTGTCCTTCAGAGACAGCACCTGGAGGAGGGCCTTGGATGTATGGGTAGGTTCACGCTGGGATAGGTGCTCCATCAGGACACCGTAAATCAGAGCTCAATAGATTCTCTCTATGTATGGAATAGTCACATCCAAAAGAGAGGCTCCCTTGCACTGAAACAGTAATGGGAAAATCCAGTATATTTTCTTTAAAACTGCAGTGGTGTCCTTAAGATGCAGAGGTTAGGGAGTCCTGAGTTGAATGTGTGCCTGAAAATATTGCCTGATGCTTTTAAGAGTTTAAGGCAAAGATTACTTACTTTCTGTGGATGCAAATTTCCATAATGTGTTGATTTGAGCATCACCAATGAACACCGTTCTGTCTTCTGAAGCAACAATGTCATGCGGCATCTCAAAATTCTGCCAAGGTAAACATCCAGTGTCTTAAAATTGGAAATCAGCACAGTAGAATAAAATCTGAACACTTACACCCATTCAGTCAACAGTCTGAGGTGCGGATTTAACTTTGGATGGTGTAAAGTTAGGGGTTTCAGTGTAATCAACATTGGCAAAAATGTGATGGAAGTCTTATGATGTCAATGGAATATGGTTAACTTCCCCTATGCTAATCTGAATTTCTCCAGAGCCTGCATGGCAGCAGATAACCCACTGAGTTTAAATAAAATGGCTTTGCTGGCTACTCTTGTACAATGATATGTCAATCTCTGCAGAGAAAAAAAAGACCAACAATTTTGTTTATTAAAGGAAGACTGCCTGGATGCTTAAAAGCTAAGTGCACATTACGAGTGCTATCTCAATAATAGCCAGTGTGGTTTGGTAGCCAGACTGCTGAAGTGGAGACAGGCGAGATCAAGGTGCTAGTTCCCACTCAACCATAAATCTTACTGGCTGACTTTGTGCCAGTTGCTCACTTTCAATCCAATCTACCTCATAGTGTTGTTGTCATGAATATGAAAATAGAGTGGAGGAGAACTATGTAAGCCACATTGCGAAAGGCAGGATATAAATGCCACGTAATGATAATAATCATCGATATAAACAATGAAAGATCCTGTCTTTCTCCAGCTCAGTTCAAACATAGCACTGAATCTTGGATTAATTAACCCATGATATCTGCTAGGCACAAGTTGGAGTGAGTACACTGCCTCTTGCATGGACCTCACTTCTGTTTTCTCTGAACAAATGAAAATTGCTGTGGTCACAGGTTGCAAACATGAGATTTGAACCTAGCAACTAATCTAGAGTTTAACTCAAGAACAAACTGCTTTCACTCATACCATGCAGCAACTCTGTTCTCTTCCTGCCTAGTATAGACAGGTTTAAGGAAAACCTCAAGGCATACTATATAGTCACAATTAAAAAAAGAACACATACACTAGATCCCAGAATAGTCTGTCCTGGAAAACAACCTAGATTACTTTGCAGTGTGCAGTCTTTTCTAACTCTGATGTTTTAGGGTTTAGGTGGCAGTACTATTTGTTTCCTACTCTCAGTGAAGAGACAGAAAAATGCTTAGGAGAATAAGGAGTTCATTCAAGGTACATCTAGCATTGGCTTTAAGTTTTCAAGGAAGACAAAAATGCAGAGGACTAATTAACTTTAATCGAAAGGCAAGTTGATGCTGCGTGCCTGGTGGCAGTTTAAGACAAGTTAGAAATAGGAAGTGGAAAGAGAAAATGAATGCAGCAGGGCCTGAATCAGTGCAGATCGATTCCCAGGTCCCAGCAGTTGCCTGAAACCACAGATAATAGTGAATGCTATACAATAGCAAGCGGGTGCCTGTGGGTGGCAAACCACAAAATAAACTCAAATTAAATGATATACTCAAAATAAAACTCCAACTATATACATTTCTTTTCCCCTATTTTGTTCATTCTTAACTCAGCAATGTAAGACTTCCTTTGGCACTTTATAACTTCTCTTTCAGGCTGAGGTCAACCATGGTTAACTGAAAACGGGGAAACTGAGCCAGCTCAAATGGGGGTTCTGCTGTATGCCGTGATTTGGCCTCAGTCTAGTGAAAGTTCTCTGTTTGACTTACCATATTTATTTCCTGGCTTGATCTCTACCTATTTGTGGCTGTAGCCTAATTAAATAAAATGCTTTTCATATAAAGTAATCATCCATTGTGTGCTGAGAATACTCTGAGCCAGAAACTGTGTATGGCACAAATTAGAGGCATCTTATTTAATGAAAAATATGGAGATGAGGGGATAATTTCATCTTTGTTTGCTGAACTATTTTGGAGATTCTTAGCAGAGGGCTTGTTGCAAGTACCTGTCTATTACCATGAAGCACCAAAATATTATTATCAATCCATGTTTATTCTGCCTTTCAATATAGGCCAAGCTTTTAAGGCAGATTGTGTTAAACAGTACTCACCACAAAAACACACTAAAATAACCAAACTATATATGATCAAGATACAGTGCTATGATGTAAACTCAAGTTTCTAAACACTTTTATGCCTGCTCTACTAGCCTTGCACAAGAATGGGACCCAGGAGTGAGAATTATGTAGATGGCTGGCTTCTTTTCCCTCACCCCAGTTTTCAAGGGGGGTTCTCTTTTGCTTGAAACTTCCCCCACCAAAAAATCCTTTCATATCTCTCCAACCATATATCTTTTTGATTTATCCCTCAGCAGATCCAGGTTCCTAATAATGTAAGCACTGTGCCAGCATGCAGCTTAAAATTCACACTCATGCAGATTTATTTCATGGAAATTCCAATTTCCAAAGCAACAGAGATCTGTCAAAAATTTCAAAAGGACCAGCTTCCCTGCTCAGCAACCAGCATGCTCTCAAAATTTTGCAATTACAACTTGTTTATTTACATTCTTATTTAAATTTCTAGAAGCAGCCCAACCCTATCAAGAGAATCTTGCATACAGCCCAGTACCCCATCTGTGACTGAATTGTGTACTGCATATTTTAAGGGGAATCTCAGACAACTAATAAGTGCCTTTAAAACTTAATGTTTAGTGAAAGAGAATAAACTGCTGGGATGCTGCTTCTTAAACATGTCTTATTGTTGGCTACTGCCACATTACTGTTTAAACTGAATTTGTCGTATTTTATTTTGAAAATTGCCTTTGGTGCCCTTGTTATTGGCTAAAAGGCAATCTAGAACTGTTTTAACAAAACAAAATAGATATTCTAAAGAAGCAAGTTCTACATAATGTCAGATTCAACTTATTTCCAGTGATAAGTATAAGACTGCAATGTATCCAGTAAAAGAGTTCAGTGTACACACACAGAAAATTCAATAAAGCTTTGTCACAGGGGAAATTACCAAGACCAGTCTTTAAGGAGCTCTACTATATTCAACTGAAATATGACTGTCCCCTGCACATTTGAAGTGGAAACTATCTGGACATAACAGTGATTGGCTGCCCCTTTCTCAGTATTACCAAAAATCTTTCATCTCGACCCCTGAAAAGAGTTTTGCCATTTTTACAAAAGATCCCTCCTTGTTTTAAAATGAATGAGGCACTGAATGTTTAAGTTGCATGAAGATTCATGCAAATTTAAAAACAAAAGAATAAAAAGAGCCTGTCTGAAACTTAGGAGGAGGGCAAGAGTGGTAACCAGTGTCAGTTTGCTGGTATGCACCTCTCCTTTCAGCACAAAACTGGGAGGAGGCTGCCAAGGCTGATGAGAGGTGGGGAGAGTGCATAACCCAAGGCTCATTCACACACAGCTACAACCTTGGCTGACCATCACATCCAAATTGGATCACCATTTCCTTGCAGCATTATTGTGTGTAGGTGAAGATGCTTCTATATGCCTCATCCATTCATGCACAAAGATCCTATTTTGGAGGTGCCATCTTATCTTAATAGTACCATTTGGAAAACAGGACATAAATTCTACAGTGTAAGATCCAAGATTGAATAAGGTACCTGCATTCACCTTCTTGATAATTTTCATTTGTTCAGATTGAAGTTTGAAACGTGAGAAAGACATGGGCATCCCCCCACCACACACACACAGAGTGCACATGTATTTTTAATGAAACCAAGTGAAGCTTCATAACAGGTCACCTTTCTAAGTGGAATGAAAGTGTCCGTGATTTCTCCAGTTGAAAAGTTCATCACAAAAGCTTGTACCCGCTGCTTGTCTCCAGGGTATGGTTTTCCATTCACTGCAAACAGCAGACCACCTACAAAGATACATTCATTCTTCAGTGATCTGTGTGTGGTGAGAGTATTCTTCCTTCTTACAGCTCAGTCTAGACAGAACAATGTAGGATAGGGAAGGCTGACTAGTCAGCAGTAACTGCCAATGTGCAGCAGCTCATGGAAATGAAACAGTCATTTAACAGTGATGGAGTCACAATTCTCTCAATACAACATGAATACAAACTATTTCAGCCATGCCTGCTAGGAAGAAATTGGCAGCGCTCAAGGGTTAGAATAATTTGAAATAAGGGGAAAAGCAATGAAAAAGGAATGCATGCGAAATGAAGAGAAGTTAGCAACCTAGACTCTCTTCTCTTAAATGCATGCCAGCACTATTTTTATTTTCAAAATGCATGCCACACATTTCATTCACATTGGACCGATTCAAGTGATACAAGAAGCCACCCTGAAAATAAATTAAACAGGTTGGTTGTTCTCTTGTTAACCCAACTAAGAATCTGGCACTCTGAAGCTGGACATGGCTTGTTTCCCCCATAGCCCTTTTCCCAGGACTTATCCCACTGTCTTTTCCAGCCCAACCTCTGCAGTCTTCTGAGCCACTCCGTCTGTGCAAATTATGTTTGCACTCATTAGTGGAGTAGAGGTTCATTGTAGACTTTTTCAACTTTGGTAATTCTAAAAATTTAGCACCTTTTGGGATACTTATTATTTATTTGTTCATTTATTTATTTAATTTATTTATACCACCCAACAGCCAAGGCACATTGAGCAAATTTGTATAGAGACATAAGCAAATTTAACTTTTTACAGCAAGGTTGCAATTAGTGCAATTTCAAATAATGAGATTATTTTATTTACTGTAAATTGTATATTGCCAGGTCATGTTTAATGCAAACTAAAATTTAATTGATTCAATGCAAACCAAAATTCAATTCATGTGGAGCTAGCGTAGGCACAGTTGAAGTTACTGGGTTACCATTATGGCTTTAGAAACTGCTACCTGATTATCTTGAACTGTGCATGTGCTGCATATTAAGGCTGACTGCTGTAATATATGGTAGTCTTTAATTGTTTTGATGGTTTTAAGACGTGTCCTTAATAAAACAGACAAAAGAAGGATTCCTTCAGATAAAAAGAAGAGGCTTGCTATTACATTAGAGCAAGAATTTGATATGATTTAACGACATCAACATGGTCATAGGAACTCTAAAATAGTTGTCAACAAGATGTTGGAATGTCTGAACCTGTATCTGTACTTTTGTTTTGAATCTGAATTTGAATCTGAACTTTTGTATCTGAATTGTCCTTCCTCAGAACAATTCTGTTTAGAATTCTTGTCTTGCTATTGCAAACTGTTCTATACTGAGTATTATAAAGAAAGCTGTATTTTTCAGATGTTTGCACTTTAAGACACTCTCATCATTAATGTTTTGGTTTTTAATCAAGAGGCTTAATCCCCTGCATTCTTGTTCTAATCGTGAAATATATAATTTCTTCCTCTACTGAAGTAGAAATATTTTTGCTGTTTTCTCAAACAGCACTTGAAATAATACGTCAACTCTTTGGATTTGAACCACCAGTGAAGAAGCTATAAAACAGTGGAGTTGTATTTATAAACATCAGCCTCAGCAAAGGTATATGCATTATGGCATTTAATATTTTAGATATTCATAGGCATTAGAGAGAGGGAGAGGGATGACAGAGAAGATAAAAAGATCCGGGTTCAGTTCTATATATAAAAAAGAAAGTTGACGTTTTGATAAGGAGAGGAATTTCCTCACCTGTTTTGGAAATACTTCCGCTAGAAAGGATTAATAGGTAAAATATACACAGCAAAATTATTAATGTGGACATCAGAACTAGCACAATGAGTAACAGAAAATAAACAATGGTGTTTTTGCAGTAATCTGTTGTAGGGGGTGTTGTACAAAATTAAAAAGGACCTTTTGGAAAATGCTTTAAGCAGTGGAGGTAGTTGCAGTTTATTTTGCCATGTTTTCATTTAGTGTGTTTTATTTGGTGTTTGGTTTTAAGGTATGGTTTTCAGTTATTTTTGTTGTTGTTGTTGTTGTTATTATTTAAGCTGCCTTAAAGATACTATTCTACTGAAAGTATAGAACCCAGTTATTTAAGGAGAGATGCTGATGTCCTGACCTAGTCCTGGATGGGGCTCACAGAAGTAATCCTGGTGAAGACTGATACAGTGGTGCCTTGGATCATGAATGCCATGGTTCACAATCAAATCAGGTCACAAACAAAAATTTCATGAATATTTTGACTTGGGTCGCGAATTCCATATTGGGTGGCAACGAAGGTCATGGCCATCTCCCCGCCCCCCGAGTGGGGAGATGGCCACGATTGCCGTTGCATTCGTGCAGGGAAGACATGAATGATCATGGGCACACTCCTGCAGGAAAGACGGGAACAATCTCGGCCATCTCGTGCCCCCAACTGGCACAATCTTGTGCCCCCAACCAGCACGATTGTGACCATCTCCCCCCTCCCCGAGGGGAGAGGTGGCCACGATCGCAGTTGTGTTCGTGCAGGGAAGACAGAGGAGCTGACAACAGGAGAACCTGCTGAACTCCAGAGTGAGCAGCAGAAGGCACTTGCTGAGGAGGAGTCCACTGAGGAAGAGGAAGACAAGGAGGAGGTTAGCAGTGATGTGATACAATCCATTATGAAAAAATGGAATGAGTGCCAGGATTTCTTTGAGAAGCACCACCCAACATAACTGTAACAAACAGAGTGTTGAAACTGATTAATGATAATGTGGTCTCTCATTTCTGGAGGGTTATGCAGCGCAGGAAAAAAACAAGTGACTATAGACAGATTTTTCACCAAAATTGACCCTGCAGCTAAGGGACAAAGAAGAGAGGAAACCCCTGAAAGAGATTTCCCCAATGTCCTTTTGGAGGGGGACTCTCCCTCAAAACAATAACCTCCCCACCACCTAGGTTAGTTCTCCACTGTACTGTACTGTACAGTACTTTGCTACATTGTTGTTCTTTGTCACTTTGTTTCAAATTTTTCTGATTTAAAAAAATAGTTACAGAACTGATTAACCTTATTTACACTGAACCTTATGGGGAAATTTGACTTGGCTCATGACCAAAATTTAGCTCACAACCACATTCGGAGGGGCCAGAACAGATTAACCTTATTTACATTGAATCTCATGGGGAAATTTGACTTGAGTCACAATCAATTTGGGTTACAACCAGAGTCCTGGAATGGATTCAGTTTGTGAGCCAAGGTACCACTGTATTTCCTCACCACTAACAGCAGTAGTGAAATCGCTGCCTTGATGTGGGTGAGGTTAGAGCTTCCCCTGTCTCCAGGCCAACCTAAAAGTAATCTCATTTGGCAGCCCTGAGGACCAAATATAGATTCCAAAAAATAAAATAAATGTGGGTATGGTGGAGAGGGGATGAGAAAGGCTGACTTTCTGCAAAAAGGTACTTCCTTGAAAGATATTGTGTGAAATAAGACAGCCTTCTTGATCTCTTGGGATCTTGTCTAAAGCAGCCACCTGCTTTTCATAGATGGTAGGGCACAAACTCTGACTGAGAGCAGCCAAAAATCCTCTAGAACTTCATCACTAATACAACCAGGGGAGTTTGTTTTCTTTCCCCTGAACCACTGTTTGGATACCTTCTACATGGTCTCAAATATAATAAAAGATATTAGGAGCTGGGTGTAACTGAGCACCCTTCATCTGGAGAATAGGATCCGGTCCAAATTGAACAATAGGTGCCATGGTTCTTGAGACCAATCAGGTCTGAGAACCACAATCTCATTGCCCTATAAAGAGTTATGTAAATTACTTCAGTCTGAGTTGCTCTCTTTCCAAAGTCCTAAGATAAAGGATGTAAAAGGAGTGATATGAAGAGCAGATTGATTGGCCATGATACCAAGAGGATTTCTTCATATTTCTCCCCTTGGGTGAAAAAGCATTTTGGTAAGGGCTAGGGAAATTTGGGCTTCAAGAACTGCAATCTTTTATTTGTAGGGCAAGCATCCCTCCAGCACTTCTCAAATCAAGTTCACAGGCTCCTCTGTTATACATACTTACCATGTAACTTCTAGCTAGTCCCTGGAGGTGTTGCCTAATGACATAATCTCACAGAAACTCAACTTTCTACAATTTCTCATTTTCTCAAAATGCAGACAGTTACTAAACTATATCCAACCCCTCCAAGTTTGTTGTATGTCTTAATTGTTGCTCCTTATGCAGTCCACATAGTGCAAGCTTTTTGTTTAGCACAGTCCCATGTGGTCTGTTTTCTTCTAAGTATGCTGACCAGCCAGCCCCCTGCCTTGGACAGCCGAGACCATAGTTCACCTTTTCAGTAGTTAAACTTGAAAATGTTCTGACAACTCTGCCCTTCTGGAATTTTTAAGAAAGCCTGCCCATGTTTGATTTTGAACCATCTCAACTTTCATTAAAAACATTTTAACTATTTTAAATTTGGGAATAAGTTTTGAGGAGGCAACACGAGAAACCCCCAGAGGCTAGAAAGGCAGATGGAATGCCTCATACTTCCAATGAATGCAAGAATTATATTATTACCACTTAGAAGAATGCAGAGGTCTCAGATACAACAGATTTTTGATTTTAAATTGTCTACCTGGAACATAAGAAATGGCAAATACTTCTTTTCCAAATGATGGATGTCTGATTTCTCTCACAAATTCTCCAGTCTCTGGTTTAAAACACTGAATTCGACCATTCTCTCTGTCCGCTACACACAGTTGACCAAACTCAGTTACAAGTGTTAAGCTGTGAGGGATGCTGAACTGACCAGGCTTAGCTTGATCAACAGAAGTCTCTGAAACAGAAAATATCCAATTAAAGCAGCAAATCTAAACTCACTAATAATAGCCAGAAATGCTAGTATTTTAAGCTAAAACAGAAAAAAATGGTTTGTTCAGTCAACATTGGTTTAATGAGCTACAGGGGTATGTTTTAAGCTGGGGCACTTTCCAGATGACATTTGTCTAATCACCCACTTGTTGTGGGGTCTGATCCCGCGACCATGTTTTGTTGGAGTGAAAAACAGTGGCCAGACATGCAAAGCACTTATGCTGGGATACTTATAAAGCCCACTTGCACTAAGAGGGAACTACAGCTAATAACTTCTCATTTGGACAGCAGAATGGGGTGTCCTACATAAATTGTTCATGGTGAGCCTGCTGCAAATTTCAAAATTATTGATGCATTAATTCTCAGCTATAAATAACATTGAAAAATTCAAAGCTCGTTTTCTTGTAGCAACTGCATATTAAAATATAATCAAGTGTAGCTTTTACAAAAAAGCCATAGGTGTGTGATAAGATATTTACTGGCCTCAAGAACAAATATCCAAGATTCTATTGAGGTATTTCCCCACTCCCACAAAGTAACAACACTACAAACCATGGCAACCTGCTGCAGGGGATGAATATTCAAAATGGCCACCAGCACGTCACAACCCACCATGGCTTAAGCCATGGGTCATCAAACTACAGGCCACAGGCTGGATCTGGCCCACCATGCCCATTCATCCGGCCCACCATAGAGGTTTTGGACTTGCCATTCGCGTGCGTGCAGTGAGGCGATGGCTTGCTCATGTGAAGATCGTTTTGGACTCGCTCGGAGAAAAGGATCTCCTTGCGAGCAAGCTGGTGCCTTGCCATATGTGCGCCCAGCGGCAGCTTGCTCACAGGAAGATCGTTTTCTCTGAGCGAGTCCAAAACGATCTCCTTGTGAGCAAGCGGACGCTGAGGCTTGCTTTCAAGGAGATCGTTTTTGGACTTGCTTGGAGAAAACGATCTCCACGTGCTCCATGACCCCCCCCCCACACCGCCTTGGCAGCCCCCGCCCATCGCTGGCACCTTTCAACTGGCCCCCTGTTGAAAAATTTTGAGGACCCCTGGCTTAAGTCATGGTGAACTACAGTGACAGTGTGGACTAGCTCACTGTCATCTGTTCAACTAAAGCGGATTTCAGATTCTGCACTAACAATACTAACACCATTTTAGTTGTATATAGATACATTTTCAGGTGTCAACACCTGAATTTCAATTAAACAAACCATGTATGAAGTGGACCTTTACATTCTTAATAAAAATTCCAACATGTATATGCAATAAAATCAGCACATACACAGTGTTTACATCTTTTCTCAACTTCTGTTCTCAGTGAGATGGGAAGCCTATTTCTAGGCTGTCTCATTTTACACTGCTGGTGGATACTCATACTGAAATTGTACCCAAACCAAAAAAGGCACCAATCTCAAAAAAAAAAAAAAAAAGGTCTCCACGATATGTAAGCTTGTTGTGTGGAGGGAACTTCTGTGTGGGAAGTGTTGCATTATGTGAGCCATCACTTGCAGTTTGGAATGGTAGATCCCAGTCACAGGCTTACCATCACAGTGAGAACTGAGCTTTAAACCCAGTGAGACTGAGGTCTAATTGATTTCAGTGGAACTTAGGAGCATTTGACTTCTAGACTGCAGCGTGTATGTGCACCAGCAATGCATAAGGAAACTGTTGGAGAGTGGGGGTGGAAATATGCCCATTTTTCCCAGCTTGGCTCCCTGGACTGTCTCTGCTTTCTCTCTGCCCTAAGTCCATCTTGCACCAAGTATCTGCACAGGCATCTGGCAGAAAGCAAGTCTAACTGCTGTGCAAGTGTAACAAATGAGACTGGCTTGTGCACATGCTGCTGCTATCCACATGCCCAATGTGCAAGCAGAGTTCTGTTGCCTACTGCCTACATACCTGTATGCAAGCAGAGATTTGATTCTGCAAACATGACTTGCACACTTTGCTCGAGAACTCAGAATAAAAGGGGCCAACTAGCATTCCCAGGCATTCACAGACGTGATTCAGCTTGGTTCATTTCCTAGGCTAGGGCTGAGCAGAAGCAAGAAAGCCAGCAAGAGCAAGAAAGCCAGATTCTGGGCAGATCTTTGCAATACTAATGTGCACCATATGCTGTTCAAAGAAAGAGAGGGCTATACCAACTAAATCAACAACTTTCTAATTAGTACCTTCTCCCCACTGCATGATGAACATTCCATTTGGAGAGAACTGAACAATGCGACTGTTGCAGTAACCATCAGACACATAAATATTGCCAGTAACTGGATCAACCGCCACATCTGTGGGTTGGCAGAAGTGATTTCTGTCGCTTCCAGGTTGCAAAGCCCTCCCTAAAGACAGTAAAGGTGATTCTGCACTATGGGGTCCCAGTTTGAATACCTATCAATGTAAAAGGAGGAACAGTTTCAAGTTATTTCATTGTATGTTATAGCTAACAAATACAAAAATTTACAGGGAACACCACATGCTTCCCTTCAAAAATATATTTCTTCAGAGAACAACACAGGACCCCAATAAAGAAATCCACTATCAAGCATGTAACAGAGTTAATCAGTAGTGCTTCTGAATAAAATGTCAATTCATGGTTGTTATGCTAAATGGGCAGTTCAACATTTGACAAATATTCTTCCTTCTTAGAAAATTATATTGTCATGTTATTAACAAGAAAGATTACATTAAATTAGGAGTTGTACAGTTAGTGCAGTACTTCTGCAAGATAGTTCCACATACCTGATGAAGAGCTACGTCAGTCACCCAGTAGTTACCATGATTATCTATACTCAGGCCATGAGGTAAGTAAAATCTGAGAACAAAATAAAGGAAAGCTACACTGAGGAGGAACACAGTGCTGAACATCTTGTTTAGATTCGTCACGAGCTGGATTCCACTATTGAGTCAGAGGTCTTAAGGGAGACACCGATGCTACCGTCTGGTCCAGAATTATTGGATGAATTTCAGTTACTGCGGCCCGATGATGTGGACAAGGTGCTTGGACGAGTACGTCCCACCACTTGCCTTTTGGACCCTTGCCCGTCTTGGTTAATAAAGGATTCCAAGCACGGGATTGGAACCTGGATCTTGGAAGTGGTTAACGCTTCTCTGAGGGAGGGTCGGGTGCCTGCCCCTTTAAAGGAGGCGGTAGTCCGACCGGTCCTGAAGAAGGCGTCACTGGATCCAGAGATGGCCACTAATTATAGACCAGTGGCCAACATCCCGTTTCTGGGCAAGGTGTTAGAGCGAGTGGTGGCGGGACAACTCCAAGCACTCTTGGATGAAACTGATTATCTGGACCCATTTCAGTCCGGCTTCAGACCCGGGTACGGTACTGAATCTGCCTTGGTCGCCCCGTACGATGACCTGTGCAGGGAGAAGGACAGGGGGAGTGCGTCCCTGTTGGTTCTCCTGGACCTCTCGGCGGCTTTCGATACCATCGACCATGGTATCCTTCTGGATAGGCTTGCGGGATTGGGGGTCGGAGGCACTGCTTTGCAGTGGTTCCGCTCCTATCTCAATGGCCGATTCCAGAAGGTGGTGCTGGGGGACTATGGCTCTGCACCATGGCAGCTATGCCATGGAGTACCGCAGGGGTCCATTTTGTCCCCCTTGCTGTTTAACATCTACATGAAACCGCTGGGAGAGGTCATCAGGAGGTGTGGGCTGAGGAATCACCAGTACGCTGATGATACCCAGCTCTACCTCTCGTTTTCCACCAATCCAGGTGAGGCAGTGGCTGTACTGAACCGGTGCCTGGCCGAGGTAATGGGCTGGATGAGGGCCAATAAACTGAAGCTCAATCCAGACAAGACGGAGGTCCTGTTGGTAGGTGGTTCAGGCTTCGGAGAAGGTGAATTGAACCTTGTCCTGAACGGGGTTGCACTCCCTCCTAGGGATAAGGTCCGCAGCTTGGGAGTGCTCCTCGACCCGGAGCTTTCACTCGAAGCTCAGGTAACAGCAGCGGCGAGGAGCGCTTTCCTCCAGCTTCGGCTGATTCATCAGCTGCGCCCCTATCTGGAGTACGACAGCCTCGCAACAGTGACTCATGCACTGGTGACTTCCCGTCTTGACTTCTGTAACGCGCTCTACGTGGGGCTGCCCTTGAAGACGGTCCGGATACTTCAATTGGTTCAAAACAGAGCTGCCAGGCTGCTGACGGGAACTGGACGTTATGCTCACATGACTCCAGTTCTCCGTCAGCTTCACTGGCTTCCCATTGAAGTCCGGGCCCAATTCAAGGTGTTGGTGATGACCTATAAAGCCCTAAACGGCTTGGATCCTGGTTACCTGAAGGAGCGCTTACGTCCATATATGCCCAGCCGCCCCTTGAGATCAGCAGGAGAGGCCCTCCTCCGGGAGCCCTCAGTGAAGGAAATTAGGAGGGTGGCTACTCGGAGGAGGGCTTTCTCAGCGGTGGCGCCTAAGTTATGGAATGCGCTCCCCAGAGAGGTCCGCCTGGCGCCGTCGTTATTTGTTTTTCGGCGCCAGGCGAAGACCTTTTTATTTATGCAGCTTTTTAAATGTTAATATTATTGAATTTTATTCGGCCAGGGCGGCTTATTTTATTTTACTGTATATATTTTAATTGTCATTGTTTTAATGTATTTTGTATTCAATGTTGTAAGCCGCCCCGAGGCCTTGGCAAGGGGCGGCATAGAAATGTTTTAATAAATAAATAAATAAATAAATTGTACCAACACATGGACTGGTGTTGTGATTTCAGGAGGAATATGTCACTTTTCCAAATTTACTAGAATCTCACGTGCTTGCTTTCTCCACTTCATTCTCCTACCTTTAGTGCTGCCACTCCTGAGTAACTGGTAGTACCATATATATTACAAGGAGGATTCGACCCTCTTTATGCGAAAATATCACAAAAGTGAAATGCAACTGAGCACCTTGTTTCCAGGACATCCTTGAAATATCATCAGTTAGATGTTTCTGCCCAAGGAGAGATACCAACTCATAACCAAACCAGTTTCATGCATGTGCTCGCTAACTGTGTGCTTTCGAGTCTGACTATATATAGGAGTTGGGTGGGTTTTTATCAAATACTGGGTTTGCTGGGAGAAAAGCCTCATCAGGCTCCTTCCCCTGTCTTCTCTCTCCATGCTCCATGGCTTTACCGCGTTTCCTCCCACCAACCCTGTCCCAATACTGTGAGTGAGACAATTGGGGGGAAAAAAGACTTCAAACAGTGGAGAACTGTTTGGGATGTAAGGAAGCTCAGGGGACAGATTTCAATATCTGTTGAATATCTGTTGTTCAATATCTATGATCAGTTCAGTGGCAAAAGTAGCTGCTTTCCTCTGCTAAACACACATTTAACAAATACATCCATGTATGGTTTGGCCGTGAGTTTCCGACTTTCCCCTTTGGGGGTAGTAGCTTTCTGTCTGAAACTATTTAATCTTTCCAGTCTACCCCTTAGGTCCTTCTATCTCTTCGGGTGGTATGAGGAATATTTCTTTCCACTTTGAGTTTTGTTAATTAAATAGAAAGAAGAGACAGAAATAAGCACCAATTGTTTCCAGACACTGGCAAAGTAAGTTGGATAGCAATAGATGTTTATAATGTAACATGAAATGCAGAATTTATCCAGTTCCACACAGGCATATAGAAAGAATTAAAAATGAAAAACACTTACAGATTTCTTCCTGTGGAATGAAGAATGGCTGAATTACTAGGATCTAACACAAGAATTGCACTTTCTTTAATGGGTCCAAGCCCTTTTTGTTGATAGATGTAACTACTGTCAAATGAGCTAAAGAAAAAAAAAACATGTATCAGAATAAAAAATAATCCAAGTTAGATGTTCCGGTGCTTCAGAAAGGCACAAGCTATCCATGGAAGAAGCCAGAGATTTAAGCATATGCTAAACAGTTCAACTGCCGTATCTGCTCAAAGTATAAGATTAAGATTATGTTGGTGCTGTGTTGGCAGAGATGTTGACTTTTTCCCCATTGTAAGCATTCAAGACTTAAAATCTAAGTGCTGGCACAGACAACATTTAGATTAGGTCATTTAGACGGCTGTTTTGAACCACCCAGAGAGCGTCAGCTGTTGGGCAGTATAGAAATTAATAAATCAAACTTAAAAATAGATCAACATCATCACCTGGTCCACAGAACATGTACAGACATTCTTGCACACAGCAGGGTGCAAGCTTCTATGGAAGGGTTCCTACTCCTACAACAGAAGTGGTTATTACTGATGCTGGTATTTGGCAGCCTCTGACTGCTTTCTAAATTAATGGCCAAGGAAATGCCATTAGAAGAAAGCAGCAACTTTTCTTTCAGTTAAAAGAAAGTAGCAATTATCCCAACATTTCTAGTAAAACATTTTTGGAGGCATCTGACCTTCACATGCCTTAAAAGATGCAAGGGAAGACATCTAATGGTACAGGATCATGCCCATCAGCCAAGGTTCCTATGCCCTACAGGCCTACCCACAGTTGTGAGAAACATCCAATTAAGGTGCTAATTCTGTAAGCCTTCTGTATCACAATCCTCCAACCTCTAAACATCCCTGCCTCTCCACTCACTTTCTGCAAAAAGTGTACAGTCCTTCCAGTCCCTACACGCTATGTCACATTTTGCCCTAGCCCATGTTACTGAAGGAAGCAGGACAAAGCAGACCTGGAACCTAAAAGCAGGAATCCCCATGTACAATCCAGCAGTCATGCCGTTCTAGAAGTAATAACTAGCTTCTCTCACTCTTACATTTTATTCAAGTTTTTGCTATTGGGTTCACCTGTTAAGAAGGAAGAACTTGGATTTGGATTGGCCTTGGGTTACAACCTAGTCAGCCAAAGCCCCCAAGGTTTTGCAGTATGTTGCTTGGTGGGACCCAACTATGAAGTGGTCAGAATATTGTCTCTGAATACTTTGGTTGAAATGTAGCATGGTTTTCATGAAGTGTTTTTTTAATTTACAGATTCCTCAAAATCTGGTTATCCATACCCATTTACCTTGATGAGATGTTGCATATCTCTGGCTTTTTCATCAAAACTGTACTTGATTATTTTTAAACATGCCATTTACACAAGAAAATGAACTTTGGATTTTTTCCATTCTATTTTAAGCCGAGAATTAAAGCATCAATAATTCTGAAATTTGCAGCAGGCTCACTGTGAGCTGTTTACATAAGACACTCATACTGCTATCCCAGTGAGAAATTATTTGCTATGGTTCCCCCCAGTGCATAAGGCTTTATAGGCATTCCAACATAAGTGCTTAGCATTGATTGAAACACAGTGTTAACTGATTATGTGCATGAAAGTAAACAGCATTTAATATAATTACATGTAAAATTGTAATTCAATTCTCATCCAAAATGTGGAAGCCATACAATTCTTCTCCATGTATATTTATTAAACTGGCTTCTAAGTGCATATAAAAATTGATTTTTGTTTTAAATAGAATGCCCTTCTTTATAACATTAGATGACTCGAGGAACCAAATTATTAACCCTGTACATAACACAATAAAAGAATATGCCATGCATAAAATATTTATACTGTATCTTTCAATTAAGAAAAGTGGTAGACCACGCAAACTGGTTGTACCTCATTGATTAGTACATTGATTTCTTTATTAAAATTATTTGCAAATGAAACCTGTAGTACTTTGTAATTAGAAATATCCATCATGCACTAGTAGCAGTATTCAAGAGTATTATCTCTCAAATATCTGGAACCTGAATACCACAATCCAACACCGGACACTTAAGTGCTGCAAATTGAAAGCATAACGGGAGCACAAGCAGGATATAAAGTACTACAATAGTTATTTTGCAAGCACTACTCAATCAAAGAAACAACCTGCAGTAGAACAGCCTCCTCAAACTGCAGCTGCTTCGAACAAGAGAGGCAGAAGCAGATAGAAACAGTAATAATTTGTGTGGCCATCAGCAAGTGATAATAAGCTCATCTTCAATGAGTACTGTACTTGAAGAAATACCATCCATAAGTATTAGCCTATGACAACTGTTTTGCACCATTAGTATTTTGCAAGCCCCCGTTTCTGCGTCACAATAACCATTGTGCCATGGTCATGTCAGATAATCTTGGGGAGTAATACACCTGAAAAAGAGGTCCTTGCTCTCCTGATTGCCTCAAAAAGTTTGGGATCTTTTGTGGGGGTTTAATGCATGCAGCCAGAGAGAAAAAGCCCGGTTATGCATTTACACAAACATACACACAACACATAGAATTGAAAGTTTGTCCATCAGAAAAATATACAGCAGGCACAAGCTTTTAATCCAATGTTGCCTAGCCAGCAAATATTCCTGTTGCATCCCAATCTCACTCTGTATTTCTAAAGAGATAAAGAATGTCCTGCCTGAGAGAGAGAGAGAGAAAGGGAGAGAGAGAGAATCCATTACCTGACCTGCAGGGTAGACTTTCAACAGCACTCTTATGCACGAAGAGTGCAAGGCACCTGCAAGCTGCAGCAGGAGTGCAGGGCTGTGTTCTGAGCTCCCTCTTCTCACTCTGTTCAGAGCATATCTTTGCATGCATTTTGAGCTTGAGTGTTCACAGCTTGTGTTCAGGCATGTCTCTCTTTTCTAAGTCCCTGATCCTTATACTACTTCTTTCCGTACATGTGTCTATCAGAAAGATGAGTTTCCCAGGCTTATACTAATTGTTGGAAGGGTGCTTAATTGCTTCTTAATAATTTAAGTATTGTTTCTCTGGGTATGAGGTGTTTGTCTTCTGTGTCCGCTAAGTGTTATAAGGTTAATTTCTAGGGGTCTCAGGACAATGGGTCAGTCTCCTGACAGGGTTCTTTTGCCAAATCTCTTTACGGGGGAAATATCTGACCTTTCTCCACAAGAATTCCAGCATTCATCCTTTTCTCACATTGGACAGCCCAAGATATAGGTCCTTCCTCCTGAATTCAAGCCTACCCAGCATTGCCCATAGTCTTAAAGTCTGTTCTGGCCTGGGAGCTTATGGTTATGGCACTAATATTGATATAGACACATGCTGTACCACCATTACTTTATACTGAATTGTGGCCTGAGAGTGAAAACAAGATTTACTTCAGTTCATATTGGATTTGTCTGGTCATAGCTAACTCAAGTCCCCTGGATTCCAATGCATGAACTCTTAAGTAGGACAAGCACTGAATACAGCCCAGTAAAGGGAACCCAGTTAAAAATCATTGGTATTTTTGTACAGAAACTTTATGGTGGGGGAGAAGAACATACAGATTATAATACAGGAATGCAAAGTAGTTTCCAGTCTATAGCAGACGGTAGCACTTGAATCATGTTCCAGAGGCATCTGCACACGTACCTGGGATACCTGGCAAGATTCCCTTGGAGCTGTTTCTTCAACCCTTAGGAAAAAGGCCCCGAAAAGAGCATCCACACCCACAAGTAGCCATTTATGTAGCCCTCCTGGCAAGCCCGAGCTGCTTTGCACATTTGGGAAAAGTACAGATGATGGATACTTATAACTCCAGATCTATAGTACTCTATTAAACTGCCGAGTGTTCTCAAGCAGCCTGCTGCATTTACTTTCAGGAAGATGCAGCTTTTATGTTCATGCATTATTAATATATTGCTATCATTTTGAGCAGAGCCTGAAGCACTGATAATTTGTTTGCCTCTTCCCTGTTGTATGATGGGGAAGCAATCAACCAGAAAGAATGAAGAGACTTCCTAAGGACAATAATTGAGCACATTTATGACTGGTAAAGAACATTACACCCAATTAATAACTTTGCATTAATTTTATGATTGCGTACATAGATTGAGGCAAGACTGATAACGAAGGCCTTTCTCAAGAATGAAAAAAAGAAAGAAAACAGTAAGAGAACACTAGCCCTTCTGACAATTAACTTTTCCCCTCTTTTGTATTATCTTCGTCTGGTAACATAGTTGCAAGCAGATTATTTCTTGAAAAATTTCTTCACATAACTGAGAGGGATGCTTACTTTAGAACTTTCTTACATTTTCTCAAACTTGCATTGTATTGGTAGCTTTACAAGCTATCCAAAATCAATCTGCAAGTATATACTTCCCCTTCAGCCCACTTGATCTGTTGTGCCAAACACCTGGATGGCTGAAGGTAGTGGAACCACCTGCTTGCAGCTGAAAATGCCTGGAATTTGGAAAACATGTTACTAGATAACCCAATACAATAGTGTGACTAAGACCATTAGCTCTGAAGTGCAGGGGGTGGCCTTATATACCATGCAGATGGTGTATTGCCCATGTCAGTCTAAAGAAACAACTTGTGAAGTAATGGAATTTCCTTTTGAAAAGAAACTTATAAACTTTTTGGTGGAATATCAGAAACCATAACTAAGATGGTTATTAAGGTTATTTTAAAATAAAAAGAACCAAGATGTTGACATGTTAGTGAAAACCAAGGGCCAAATTAGAATGGGCCACCAGCAGATTTGTGTTTTCAAATCTGGATATGCCCCAGTCATGTAGGAGTGGGTGCTGGTGGTCTGAGTGTAAGGGCAAAAGTCTTGTGCAGATCAGGATTGCTAAATCCTGCCCTCTACCATCCTCCCCACAATATTTTCCTGATTACGTTGCTTCCTCAACCCACCCTGATACTAAAACTGAGCCTGGCTGGAACATGTACTTGGAGATCACAGTGTAGGACCAAAAACACTGAAAGAGAGGAGTTGGGGAGGAGGAATTTCTAGAAAAATTACAGTAAAAGGATTTCTGAACTGACTATTTAAATTAGGTAGCCACCAACACTGTCACAAAGCTTCTGAAATCATCTTATTTTGCAAGCATTTTCCGTCTTGATAATTTCCCTCCTGTCATTAACAATAGGAATGTCTCTTGCTACATGCACCAAGTCCTGCAAAATCTGAATCCTGACAGCAGCATCAGGAAACAGAGAAATATACAAATACCACTTTCTCCTGCAGTAATAAAAATTGCTATTATTAATAATTTCATTTCTTTATAGCTCAGTAGCTAAAGCTCTCTGGGTGGTTCCCAACAATTCATAATATTGCATTCATAATATAAATAATATAATATACATTCATAGGTATGAATATGAACAGATGACAAGAAAATGTGTGTTTGGTGAAGGCAAAAGAAGGTCCTGGGTACAATCTTGATCATATCAACTTTGGTTTTGAAATGGGAACGCATAGAGTTGTATCCAACCCTATACATGAGCCAGTGGGATCCTGTATTGGTGTTAACAGAAGACTAGCCAACTGTAAATGCAATGGGATGGCTCAGCAGAGTTTAAGGAAAAGAACTTGCTGACTTGTACCATTCTGAAAAGGAATGTTCCGGCATGTTTCCAGGGTTGCTCTAAGAAGCTCAAGCTTCCTGCTTTGCCAGCAGTAAGTCTCACTGGAACAACATAATCAGTATGGGCACAAAGGCAGTATTACATATTAGAAATCTCTACATGTGTGACTCCAAGGTCCAATGTCTGTTTCTGCAGCTAGCCTATCCTGTCCAATAGAAGACAACCTCAGCAAGCCCTAGATAGCAGTCCCACCCTGCTCCAAAATAATTCTGATGCTAAAAATCAGTCAGAAACTTCAAAATATCTTTCTTCCAGCTCCAGTTAATGTGAAAAGTACTGGCATTTTGTTCACCATGTAGTAGAGGCCAAATGCAGAGAGGAGTTAAGCGGCATATGTGAAAACACTAAATGTCACAAATATTTTGATTTAGGAAGTGTGCTTACTTTGCATCCCATATGTGATCACCCCTGTGAAAGACGACCAAGTTACTGTTAGGATCCAGGGCCAGCCCAGAAATTTGCCCCAGCCTGAGATCTATTCCAGGCCAATCAACTGCTTCTTCTATGTGTAAATCTGAAAGGTAGAATAAGGGTTACATTTATATACAAATATTATGCTAATGGGAGAGCTGATATACAAACATTAACATACATTTGCATGTACTATAATAGTTACACCATGTTTCTATTAGAATACTAAAAAGCGGTCTCTAAAGAAAGCATCACCTTTGAGTAGATATCTCAGACATAGTAGCAGGAATGAAAACAGAGTCCCTTTAGAATTTTAAATATGTATGGAGCTCCAAGTTGTGTGATCTATGCCATGAATACCAGTACTTCCAATTTCCACATGTGGGACCTGTCACTTGTACTTCACCTGGCTGAGAGATGAGGGAGAAATGGGGTAGTAGTACTGACTCCTCCTTGACTGAAAGATCCGCTGCCATTTGGCTCCTCCTATCCCAGTCCTAAACAGTTTCCAATCTATGCCTCAGGCAGCTGGGTGTGCGGGTTAGGTGGCTTCGCAGAGCAAGGCATCGTGTCAGAGGAAACTCTCTGTGTGCCATGCACCCTTGTTCCACGCACTCTAAATTAGCCAGCTGGCCTCAGATCCAGCGGAGAAAGCTACCCTGTTCTTTGTGGAGAAGAAAGTGTCTCAGGCAGCCAAATGTCTCAGTCTGCTCTTATAAAAACTATGCAACCTTAAAACATTGTGTGTTACCTACAGCCCACTTCCAAACATGTGCACAAAGACAAAAGCTCAGTGGCAGACATTCCAAATATGCATACTTAGGGTTGCAGCCCATTTTTCTCTAAGATTAAGGCAAGTTATTTCTGCGTCCTGCATGCCAAGGGGTAAAAGGGTTTACTCCAAGGCAGATGTTCCTCTTGAGAGGAGCCTTACTATGAGAGCAAGACTGCACATTTTATTCTAAATGCATGCTGAAGAAAAGGTAGAACTACCGTAAGGATCAAACCCCAAGCAGATGGCTCTATCCATGTTTACTCTGAAGCATCCCCACTGATCTGGATCGAACATTTCCAAGTACATATGCATAGGCCTGCAGTCAAATCAGGCATATAATCATACATGACATTTTTCACTGTTGCTTATTTAACCTCCACCCTCTCTCTTCTCTTTTAGGAGGATAAGAAAAACTCAATAGTTCTCAGCGTTCCAGCAGTATTTAACAGTTCAAGAAAAAGCATTCACAAAACCTTCTTTCATGCTCCTTTTGGGGAGAGGGGCAATGCCTAATCAAAAGAGCTAGTCGACTAAAGAACTGGGTCAATCTGAATAATGGTCTTTGTAAATCAATATGCAATAAGCTTCTTAATATTTAAAGCTTTTTTGCATGAACTCCAGCACAGTGTTATTTAATACAGCTGTTTGACAAAAGGTAGTAAAAAGCATAAATAAAAGATAGATTTATGATAATTACAAGCAAGAAAACCCTAAAACAGAAAGAGACTATAATGGAATTACTGTCATAGTCCCATCACAAATGTTGCTTTTACTGATTCCCGTGAAATACCTCACCAAAGAAGAGACATCTTTTTGTAATTGAGCTTCTTCACATGTTACATTTAAGCGAGCATTTTGTTCACTTCACCAATGTTCATTCTATTTAGGAATCCAAAAACCACAATTTACCCCAAATATACAAAATATATAAATGCAGTATTTATATATTTATGCAGTATTTTTGTTGCTTAACTGTAGCACACAGGAAGGAACAACTCATACTAAAGGAGGACTGAGTATCTACTCAAAAATAAATTCCATTCAAATTTACCAGCATTACTCCTAGGTAACTGCACACAATTGCAGACCAAAGCACTGTCTGTCTCTGTTTTTCTATCAAGAGCATCTCACTTAGAGAAAAATGGCCAAACAATTCCAAAGATTCATTATTAAACTTCCATTTTTAACCAAAGGATTAGTGGTTATTTCAAACAACAGCAGGTTAAATATTGGTTTGGAATTATTCCTGTTTTAAATAGATAATGAGGACCAGGTGGAGGATGAATCATTTAAAACTGCAAACAAATGCACTTGGCCAAAAATTTGTCATATAAAAAAGCAGTTACTGCTGAACATTTGAGACTTATGTGTAGTCTGTCATGCATCTATTTTTTATCAAAAATATTTTCCATATATAGGGTTATCAAGATTTTCATACTAGCAGCAAATATCAATCTCAGTTTCAAAATGATCACAACTCAAGTAAATGATGGTATTATCCAAATGGTTTTTCTGTTATATAGAGCAACTATCCATCACTAACAGTAGCCGGTCTTGGTTTAAATCAACTCAGATATGCGAAACCAAGATTAACTATGTTGGCGTTGTATCTGAAATGACAAACCATTGTTCATGATCCACCAGCAAACAAGACTGAGGCCATAGTTGTAAGAATGGCATACAAGTAATGGTGTGTCCATGGTATGATTTGGTAAGGAATGCATGAACTGATAAGCTATATTTATACCTACAGTTACACCTATTAACCAGAAATGGCTACACAACGGAGATGATACAAATTTATAAGTTGAGCACTGAGATGGAAAATGAAAACAAACAGCTCTAAACCATAATTTAGCTAAATCTAAACTATATTAGCACAAAACATTACTTGGTGCAAAGATCGGAAATGCCCACTTCCTTTGATGTTTACTTATACTTTACAATTCAAGCAGCATAAGCAATTATTTGGCCAGGTATGCCAACGCCAACATTGGCACTGGCCCTGTGTTTCTAGAAAATACATTTAGAAATCAACAGACACCGAATATGCAACATATAATGCACATAAACCATGGTAACTACTTGACAAGACATTTAGCAGAAAAAAGTACAGATGGTATAACTACCCCCAGAGGAAAGTATGGAATAAAGCCAAACTGCAAAAGAAAAAAAAATCCTTGAAGTTGCTTTGTTCAATCTTGACTATTCAATTTAGCAAAATGTGGTAAAAATTGTTCCAGCCCAGTTTTCCATTTATATGCCAAAAAGCAAGCTACTGCTTTTCAATTAGTCTTCCTTCTCCTTTTTATGAATAAATGATGAAAAGACTACTATTGATGTAATCAAATAAATTTGTAACAAAGGTACAGAATACCAAACCACATACTACAGAGGACAGCTTCTGTATCAAGTGTGGGGAAAGATTACTAGTTCTTTGCCACTGATGAGAAAGATAATATGAGCATAGTTCAGTCATTGTTGACTCTGCTGCAGAACAAAACGAATTTTTATCAGTATATTTGGTATAATAGGAATATAATATACTACTTTGATTTTTTGAAAATCTACATTAGTTGATATTCCCTTCTGATTTTGCTCTTTTGGAGCACAGTCATACTATTGGACACTGTAGCATAAAAATAGCCCTAACCCACCTCCTGTATGTCCTTTTTCCCAGTCCCCTTCATCATGTTTAGGCTGCTGCAAAGCAAGGTGCTTGTTCTCTGGTGGCCTCAGAGTGGATTCTAATCTGTGAAATTTGTGAATTCTGTCTCTGACAAGAATGGTATTAGCCCTTTCATCATTATTGGAAAACTCTCTGGCATCAGGCCAACCAAGATCCTTCTTCTGGACTACATTAGCAATCTCAGCTACAAGATCTGATTCTGCCTTTTCTGTAGGGTTATACTTGTGCACATGAACAACATCTTCCCTTTCTCCTAGCAGCTTGGAAATGAGTGAATAGAAATCACCTGTGTAGGGAAAAAGAAAGAAAATAGATAAGAGAAAAGGGCAGAGAAATCAGACAGATTGCAAGATTCTGTGACAAACTTGACAAAGAATAGAAAAAGTAAGTTATTCCGAAAAGCTAATTTAAATAACATTTTAGCTGCTCATAATTTCTTCACATGAATCAGAGATTGTGTAACTGTTTGATGTAGACAATCCTCAGGCCAGTGAGGCCACCCAATTCTGGATATCAATCCATGGGAACAGAAGCAGACTTCAGTAAGCAGGGAGAGACTTCAGTAAGGACTATTTAGAACTAGCGCATTGGTACACTTACCTCTGAATTTTGCTCCTAACAGCCAAACTAAATTATAATTCTCGAGTATGGTACCCCATTTCATTCACAGGAAACTAATTCAGAAATGAAACCAGTTCTGAAGATAATATATTCACTTTTTCATTTAATGCTATGGTTGTACAAAATGCCTCTGTAAATGGCATTTATAAGCTCAAGGGACCTTGATTTGTGCTTTTGTGTGTTTTGCCTGCCTTTAGATTTTGTGGCAGTGCATTTACCGGAGAATGAAAAAACTGTTTATTAATCTGTGACAATCCTTTCCAACAGATGTGCTTGAGAGACCATGTTTCTATGAAATTCATATGTCTTCCGTTAAGTTATATCAGGTTCCTATCCTTGTAAAACATTGTTGGTACATTATTGTGTTTATTCTGAGTTCCTTACTGAGCCAATATGCTTTCCCCAACCATTCCTGACAGCTGGACAACCATGAAGACCGGCAGAAGAAGCCCTTTCCCTATGTTGTCTTGTTTCACTTGAGTCTGTTTCCTGTGAGTTGAATTAAAATACCAGAAGTAGCTTTGTTTGAAAGATGGGTAGAGAGAGAGAGAGAGAG